>NW_027141723.1:1268888-1586111 GCF_036365525.1 Heterodontus francisci
ATTTCAGTGCGAATACATCAAAGTTAACTTCTTTGACATAAATTTGTTCACAGTTACATTCAACCTGGAAAACAGCTTGATATTAATCTCACTGAAGGAGAGTGTTTGTGTCATTATGTGTTGCTTTTAACCGAGACTGGGACATGAGGCAAGTGGGAGGGTTTATCTGAGGTTTGGAATATTTGTCAGTCAGGAACAAGAAAAATCAAAGGAACCAAATAAGAAAACCTAAGTCTCATGTGGTTACTGAGAAACGGTGAGAAGATATTAAACTTTGTTGTATTTAATACAACTGTGTGAACTTTGATCTTTGCGGCCTTTTATAAACAGTATTTGAAGGGTCTCAGTAAAAATGTTCAGTGTTGATGAGAGTGGGGTCTGGGTGAGCAGCTGCTTCATGTGACAGGGTCAGGACTGGATGCAGGAAGTTCTCTGACAGTCTCTCTCTGATGGGTTGAGTTGATTTTCAACTGGCAGCTGTTGCTGTTTTGATAATTCAAGTTCCCTCCACCGATTTATTTGGACAGACAGTGCAGTATGAGGATGTTAAGGGTTAATGCTGAAAACAGTGGGATTAACCCCTCCCACAATCAGAGTGATGATGTAACAGTCACATGAGATGAGGTTTGGGAGGAGAGAGCAGCACCAAGGATGCTAGTTTCGGAGGCTTGATGAGTGTGTATATAGTATTGTGTAAATTAGAAAAGAGTTCTTAGTTCTTTCAGCAGGAAATGTGTCCAGAAAATATCACGAAACTCACAATTTCATTATTCAGGAGTTGGAACACAGGGATATTAACTCCAAGTGACAGTAGTGGTTTCATTTAACAAAAGAAAAGGAGAGAATAATATTGCTCATTGATTGAAATCCCCCAGTGAGGAGACAGTTAAACAGGTGATCTGTTGGGGCATCCTTCGATCCAAGGTTTCGGCAGCATTTAATCTCCCTTTTTGGTGAAATTCTCTGTTTTTTGCATCTTTTTTTAATCCAGCTTTTATGGACCAGTGAAAAAACTGAAAAAAGTGAACAGATCCATCCTTTCTTTTCTTCCTTCTTCCCATCAGTTTCTCTTTTCTGTCCCAATTTAATCTGCTGTTTTATCCATTCCAATCATAATTCAACATTCCAATCTAATCTATTTGATATTCCACAGTGTCTCTCCATGTGTTTTATTCTGTTGTTTTCTCTCACAGTCTGTTTGATGATCAATTTTACATCTCACTCTCTGTTCTGGTGAAGATCAGAAGCAGTGTTATCTGTTTGCAACACCCGACAAGTCGGCCTGAGGCTGTGTCTCATCGATAATGTGGAGTTAGGAACATAGGAACATAGGAGCAGGAGTCGGCCATTCAGCACATCGAGCCTGCCCCACCATTCAATATGATCATGGCTGATCATCCACTTCAATGCCCTTTTCCCCACACTTTCCTCATATTCCCTTATGTCACTTGTATTTAGAAATCTGTCAATCTCTGCTTTAAACATACTCAATGACTGAGCTTCCACAGCCCTCTGGGGTACAGAATTCCAAAGATTCACAACCCTCTGAGTAACAACATTTCTCCTCAAAACTGTCCGAAGTGGCATGCCCCTTATTTTGAAATTGCGTCCCCTGGTTCTCGACTCCCCAACCAGGGGAAACATCTTAGCTGCATCTACCCTGACTGTCCTTTAAATATTTTGTAGGTTTCAATGAGATCACCTCTCATTCTTCAAAACTCCAGAGAATACAGCCCCAGTTTCCCCAATCTCTCTTCATAGGACAGTCCCACCATCCCAGGAACAAGTCTGATGAACCTTCTTTGCACTCTATCTATGGCAATAATATCCTTCCTAAGGCAAGGGGACCAAAACTGCACACAGTACTCCAAATGCAGTCTCACCAAGGTTCTATACAATTGAAGCAAGAATTCACTACTCCTGTACTCAAATCCTCTTGTGATAAAGGCTAACATACTATTAGCCTTCCTAATTGCTTGCTGCACCTGAATGTTAGCTGTCAGTGACTTATTGCCATGGATACCAGGTCACCCTAATACTCTATACCTCAGTTAATAAAGGAAAGGATTCCATTTACCTGCTGAACCAGCTTATTGACCTGCACTGCTACTTCAGGGATCTGTGGACATTCACTCCAATGTCCCTCACTTCCTCTACACCGTTCAGTGTTCTCCCATTAATTGTGTATTCCTTTGCCTTTTTTGATGCCTGCTCTCGCTGTTCCCTGCTCTCCGAGTGAACTCTTGCTCCCTCTCTCTCCTGGGCTCTTTATGCTCCACTCTGCTCTCACTGTTTCCCGCTCTCTTAATGTATTAATATTGGTTTGTCTTGTGTTTAATTTAAAATATGGATTAACTGTATTTTACAGTTGTAGGTTTTATTTGGTAATCCTGTGAAAGTTGTGGATTGGTATTCAATATTAAGCTCTGTGAAAATGATTGTGAATGAAAATATAACTTTCAATCTTATACATGGGCTGGTCTGCAAGCTCCAAGTCCTTCATTTTGTAGTAATGGCTTGATACTGTATCTTTCAGTCTGAATCTCTGTGGGATTTTTGAACTGGTATGTAATGCATAACTTGGTCTAACGTTCTGATGTACATTATTGGGATTCATAGGATCATAGGAAATAGGGGCATTAGGCCATTCAGCCCATCGAGCCTGCTCCAACATTCAAACAGATCGTGACTGATCATCTACCTCTACGCCATTTTTCCCTGCCATCTCCATATCCCTTGATCTTGTTAGTATTTAGAAATCTATCGATTTCTGTCTTGAATATGTTCAATGATTGAGCCTCCACAGCCCTCTGGGATAAAGAATTCCACAGATTTCTCACCCCCTGAGTAAAGAAATTCCTGCTCATCTCAGTCTGCCCTTATTCTGAGACTGTGTCCCCTTGTTCTACACTCACTAGACAGAGGAAACATCCTATCCATATCTACCCTGTGACACCCTGTAAGAACTTTGTCTGTTTCAATGAGATCACCTCTCATTCTTCAAAACTCTAGAGAATTTAGGCCCAGTTTCTGCAGTCTCTCATCATAAGACAATCCCACCATCCCAGGGGATGAGACTGGTGAATCGCTGTTGCACTCCCTCTGTGACAAGTCTATCCTTCCTTCGATAAGGAAACCAAAATTGTACAGAATACTCCAGGTGCGGTCTCATCTAGACTTCATACATCCTTACTCATGTACTCAAATACGCTTTCAATGAAGCCAACATACCATTTGCCTTCCTAATTGCTTGCTGCACCTGCAGACTAGCTTTTTGTGTCTCATGAACAAGGACACCCAGGTGCCTTTGGACATCGACACTTCCCAGCCTCTCACCATTTAAGAAATACTCTGTCTTTCTGTTTATTCGACCAAAGTGGAGAACTTCACACTTATTCACATTCTATTCCATCTGCCATGTTCTTGCCCATTCATTTAACCTGTCCAAATCCCCTTGAAGCCTCCTTGCATTCATTCTGTACCTTTCAATTCTGTAAATTTTGTCTGTTCTATTTCAGATTTTATATTTAAAATGTGACCATGGTGACAGAGTTTATTTAGATCTGATAGTGAGTTTGTTTTTGGACTGTGATTGATGTATCAACCTGTCAGCTGTACTGAATTGGAGTGAAATAGAAACAACTTCTGTCTCTCCTGCTGTTGTTTGACTGTTGGATTGAAAATGTGTCTCTCGACTTTGGGATCAGTGTCTGTCTGACTACTTCTTTTGTTTGTTCCGGTGGAACTGATGAGCTGGCAGTATCTCTGTGCTTTGGGAGTGATCCTGTACCGACTGTGTGTTGGAACGAGATCACTGCACTTTTCTTTGTGTCCAAGAATCACCACATCTCTTCAGGTTCCGTCATGTATTTTCCTGCAGGAATGAAAGAACTGGTGAGGTAGAAGATACAAAAGCGATCAATGTAATCGTCCCAATAATAATCATTATGAACAATCACAAAATGAAAACCAAGAACACAAACGGTGTCAGTGTCTGACTCCACTGCAGTACTGCAACATTCAGCTTCTGTTTACCAGGTGTTTGCAGTGGTTTTACAACAAGTTTGTGACATTCAGAAACAACACAAGCCCTGCACTGCTCAATGACTGGGACTGTCCGATAGAGCAGTGACCATTACACAGTCACATTTCTATTTCAACGGAAAACAAGCAGCCACTATTTAAAACGTGCCTTTCACACTTCTCACCTGGTGTCTGCAATAAATGCTCTTTGTCTAACTGTCCACATCGTTATTTTGCGGCTATTTTTCCCCCACTGTTCACAATCCAACAAACAGTGAGAGATCGGAACTAAAGCAGGGAAATTCCCTCTCCTTTGGGTGGTGAAATTGTCAGTGATTTTCAATAGTGATTTCTTCCCATTGTGTCTCCCTGAGCCTGTACAGACACTGTCCGAGAATGAACTCTCCCTTCCCCGTGTTCCCGGCTCACTCCATGTTCCGGGAGCAGCTCCTGCTCCACAGTGTCTGTTACAAACACTCCCCGACTCCCCCTCAACTTCCCACCACTCAATGCTAATCTCTGAGTACATCTGCGGACACGCTCCCAAAGCAGTGGCTGCTGGAAGCAGATGCTGTTTGTTCCCTTCCCACGGGCCCGGGAAGTCTCCATTAGCAGCTGATTTAAAGCATCTTCCCCTGATTGAGTGAATGGCCTCACAGACTGGGTTGGGGAAAGGCTGCACATGCGCTCCACTCCACATTGTGACGTCTCACTGGGGGCGGGGCTGCATCGCGCGTGCGCAGATCCCTGCAGCAATTCAGCATTCAAACATCAATGGGAACTTTCCCCATTTCACCCTCATCAAAGTCCCAAAGAATGTGAAGAGGGGCTTGGACTGGAGGGAGGGAGGGGCGGGGTAGGGGGAACCTAGAACCCAGAAAGCTGCCCACTTGCCCCATTTAGATGCTCAATTTGTGGTCATTCCCTGCAGGGGGTTTGTTATTATTGAGCCCCTCCTGGTAAAACAATCCGACAGAAAGAGGGGAGAAAGGAGGGAGCCGGTGTGTTTGCTGGGGCCTTGCAGAATTCATTTCAGCAGCAAAAGTCCCGGGTTATATTAACCCGAGTGAAACACGCTGTCAGTGAGAGGAAAACCGAACGGCCCTTTTCATCTTTTCATTGGAAACAAAGTAGAGCCGGAAGTGCGGCGAGCAGAGCAGACACACAAGCTCAATGACAGGAGAGCTCGGCCGTCCCTGAGTTTCAGCTCCCGGCTCTTCCATTTCCTCATCCACACTGTCTTTACTGCGGATGTTCAGGGGTTCCTTGTCGGATCTGAGGACTGTATCCATTAAACATTCTGAGTCAGGAGATCCACACACTCTCTGTTATCAAGATTTATGGGCAGGAATGTTTCAAAACTTTGTCTATTAAATTATTGTATTATTCACAGAACTAATGAGGCAATCGGTTCATTATTCAGGCCTTGAACTTGGTTTGGGTAGACCGAAAACTGAGAGGTTCAGCACCTTTCCACTTCTTCACTAATATAACTGATTTTTTGATGAAGTAACAGAAAAGGTTGATGAAGGGAAAGCAATGGACGTTGTCTATATGGATTTTAAGAAGGCGTTTGACAGACTACCACAGAAAAGGCTGGGTCACAAAACTGAGGTTCCAGGAATAGGAGGGTCAGTATCTGCTTGGGTAAAAAAATGGATGAAATATCAAGAAAAGCGAGTTGTGGTATTTGGTTGTTTTTCAGAATGGAAGATGGTGAACAGTGATGTCCACAAGGGTCAGTGTCAGGACCACCATATATAGAAATGCCATGAATATTGGAATCACAGAATCACAGAATTGTTACTGCCCAGAAAGAGGCCATTTGGCCCATCGTGTCTGCACTGACTCTCCAAATGAGCAATTCACCTCATGTCACTTCCCCGTCTTCTCCCCATAATCCTGCACATTCTTCCTTTTCAGATAACAGTCTAATTCCCCTTTGAATGCTTCAATTGAACCTGCCTCCATCACATTTTCAGGCAGTTCATACTTTAACCACTCGCTGTGTGAAAAAGTTTTTCCTCATGTCGCATTTGCTTCTTTTACCAATGACTTTAAATCTGTGCCCTCTCGTTCTCGATCCTTTCACAAGTGGGAACAGTTTCTCCCTATCCACTCTGTCCACACCCCTCATCATTTTGAATACCACTATGAAATCTCCTCTTAGCCTTCTTTTCTCCAAGGAAAACAGTCCTAACTTCTCCAATCTATCTTCATAACTGAAGTTCCTCATCCCTGGAACCATTCCCATGAATCTTTTCCATAATCTCTGCAATGCCTTCACATCTTTCCTAAAGTGTGGCACCCAGAACTGGACGCAGTACTTCAGCTAAGGCTAGTGTCTTCTCCAAGTTCAACATGACCTCCTTGTTCTTGTACTCTATGCCTCTATCACTAAAGCCGAGGATACTGTATGCTTTATTAACCACTCTCTCAACCAATGACATATAACCCCAGTCCCACTGCTCCTGCACCCCCTTTAGAATTGTACCCTTTATTCTATATTGTCACTCCATGTTCTTCCTACCAAAATGAATCAATTCACATTTCTCTGCATTGAACTTCACCTGTCATCTGTCCTCCCATTCCACCAACTTGTCTATGCCCTTTTGAAGTTCTACACTATCATCCTTACAGTTCACAATGCTTCCAATTTTCGTGTCATCCATAAGCTTTGAAATTCTGCCCTGTACACCAAGGTCTAGGTCATTAATATATATCAGGAAAGGCAAGGGTCCCAACACTGACTCCTGGGGAACTCCACGACAAACATTCCTCTAGCCCGAAGAACATCCATTGATCACTACTCTTTGTTTCCTGTCAATCAGCCAATTCCATATCCATGTTACTACTGTCCCTTTTATTCCATGAGTTAAAACTTTGCTCACAAGTCTGTTGTGTTGCATTGTATCAAACTCCTTTTGAAAGTCAATAAAAGCAAAATACTGCAGATGCTAGAAATCTGAAATATAAACAAAAAGTGCTGGAAATACTCAGCAGGTCTGGCAGCATCTGTGGAGAGAGAAACAGAGTTAATGTTTCAGGTCAGTGACCATTCAGATGCTGCCAGACCTTTTGAAAGTCCATGTACACCACATCAACAACATTGCCCTCATCATCCCTCTCTGTTACCTCATCAAAAAACTCCAGCAGGGCAGTTAAACATGATTTTCCCTGACGAAATCCATGCTGTCTTTCCAGAATTAACCACATTTGTCCATGGGACTGTTAATTTTGTCCCGAATTATTCTTTCGAGAAGTTTTCCCACCACCGAAATTGAAATGACTGGGGAGTGAGACGAGGTGAGTTGCTTTAGCAGAGAGCCAACATGGGTTCGTCAGGCCGAATGGCCTCCTTCTGTGCTTTAGCCATTCTATGATTGTATGATTCTAGCGACAACTGTTGGTGGAGAGGCAGTGATGCAGGAATGGGTTGACAGAAAGGGGAAAGTCTGGGCTGGTGTGTGTTTGCAGCATTTGCAGCTTGTGTTCGGGTTTGTGAATAAAGGTGATTTGGAAGCTGTGTTCCAAATTGAAGTGCTTATTGGAAGCAAGAAGTTGATGTCAATGAAGAATAAAACATGTGAAGATGAAGCGTGGTGTGATTGTGGATAGCAGTAAATATTGTGTTGGTGAATTATTTGTGTTAATAAACTTCCACTGCACCCTCTGCTGCAGGCTGCTGTTTATATCCAGCTGTGTATTAGTGCTGTGTGTTAACTAGATAAATGTTTGTTTCAACGCTGTTTATAAAGCAATAGCATTGCACTCAAACAGTCCCAGACATAGCAACACACGTACAAAAGCAAAATACTGCAGATGCTGGAAATCTGAAATATAAACAGAAAATGCTTGAAATAGTCAGCAGGTCTGGCAGCATCTGTGGAGAGAGAAACAAAGTTAATGTGAGCTAAGGAAACAGACCTGAACTGTTAACTGTTTCTCTCTGCACAGATGCTGCCAGACGTACTGAACATTTCCAGCATTTTCTGTTTTTATTGCAGCAACACCTTTGATCAGCAGTAGCGGTGATAGTGCGAGCCAGGGGGCAGCCGGGAAGGTACGTTTCACCATAAAGTACTTACCTGGCAATTCGGCGGACGCGGACACGGGGACTGCTGGGTAAGTGAACTTATATATTCGGGCAGTGGCTAAACCCGAAACACTACATGTGTAGTGTCTCCCACCCATCCTCCTCCTCCAACCAAAAAAAATGACTCTTGTATGGAGGGTTTGGTAAGGTAAGGTTTTCCTTTATATTTTTTTATTCTCTGTTGTCAATTTCGAGCAGAGGGGATGGAAGCTAGGGCAGTTGCATGCTCCTCTTGCAGGATGTGGGAGGTAAGGGTCACCACTTGTGTCCCTGCTGACTTCACCTGTGAGAAGTGCACCCAACTCTAGCTCCTCACAGACCGCGTTAGGGAACTGGAGCTGGAGCTGGATGAACGTCGGATCATGCGGGAGGCAGAGGGGATGATAGAGAGCAGTTATAGGGAAGTACTGACACCTCAGTCACAGGATCAAGGTAGCTGGGTGACCGTCAGGGGAGGGAAAGGGAATAGGCGCACAGTGCAGGGATCCCCTGTGGTTGGCGGGGTGGGGGGGGACCTAGCAGGGGAAAGCCACAGCGGCCAGGTCTCTGGCACTGAGCCTGGCTCTGCGGCTCAGAAGGGAAGGGTGGAGAATAGGAGAGCGATAGTGATAGGAGATTCAATGGTTAGAGGAACAGACAGGAGATTCTGTGGTCGCGAACGAGACTTCCGGATGGTATGTTGCCTCCCGGGTGCCAGGGTTAGGGATATCTCGGATCGAGTCCACAGGATTCTTAAGGGGGAGGGGGAGCAGCCAGAAGTCGTGGAACATATCGGTACCAATGACATAGCTCAGAAAAGGGATGAGGACCTGAAAAGCAAATATAGGAGTTCGGTTGGAAGGTAAAAGGCAGGACGAGCAGAGTAGTAATCTCCGGATTGATACCGGTGCCACGTGCTAGTGAGGCTAGAAACAGAGAGCGAGTGCAGCTGAACACGTGGCTACAGAGCTGGTGTAGGAGGGAGGGCTTCAGTTATGTGGATCATTGGGATACCTTCTGGGGAAGGTGGGACCTGTACAAGAAGAACGGGTTGCATCTGAACTGGAGGGGCAGCAATATCCTGGGCGGGAGGTTTGCTAGAGCTCTTCGGGAGGGTTTAAACTAGTTTGGCAGGGGGATGGGAACCGGAGCTATGGATAAGTGGATGGGGTAGCTGTTGATCAGGCAGATACTGAGTGCAGAGAGTCTGTGAGGAAGGTTAGACAGTTGACAGGGCAAAGTTTCAGCCAGTATGATGTGTTGAAGTGTGTCTATTTTAATGCAAGAAGTGTCAGGAATAAGGGTGATGAACGTAGAGCATGGATCAGTACTTCGAGCTACGATGTTGTGGCCATTGCGGACACTTGGAGATCACAAGGGCAGGAATGGATGTTGGATGTTCCGGGGTTTAGATGTTTCAAAAGGAATAGGGAGGGAGGTAAAAGAGGTGGGGGAGTGACATTGTTAATCAGGGATAGTATCACAGCTGCAGAAAGGGAGGTCATCGAGGAGGGTTTGTCCACTGAGTCATTATGGGTGGAAATCAGAAACAGGAAAGGAGCAGTCACTTTATTGGGAGTTTTCTATAGACCCCCCAATAGCAACAGAGACACGGAGGAACAGATTGGGAGGCAGATTTTGGAAAGGTGCAGAAGTAACAGGGTTGTTGTCATGGGTGACTTCAACTTCCCTAATATTGATTGGAACCTCCTTAGTGCAAATAGTTTGGATGGAGCAGTTTTTGTCAGG
This sequence comes from Heterodontus francisci, assembly GCF_036365525.1. Classification (NCBI taxonomy): domain Eukaryota; kingdom Metazoa; phylum Chordata; class Chondrichthyes; order Heterodontiformes; family Heterodontidae; genus Heterodontus; species Heterodontus francisci. The sequence continues at coordinate 1,278,736 of NW_027141723.1, forward strand.
TGTGTCCAGGAAGGTTTCCTGACTCAATATGTAGATAAGCCGACTAGAGGTGAGGCTATGTTGGATTTGGTGCTTGGCAACGAACCAGGCCAGGTGGCAGATCTCTCGGCGGGAGAACATTTCGGTGATAGTGATCACAACTCCCTGACCTTTACTATCGTCATGGAGAGGGACAGGAGCAGACGGGATGGGAAAATATTTAATTGGGGGAGGGGGAATTACAATGCTATTAGGCAGGAACTGGGGTGCATAAATTGGGAACAGATGTTCTCAGGGAAATGCATGACAGAAATGTGGAGTTTGTTCAGGGAGCACTTGCTGCGACTGCTGGATAGGTTTCTCCTGATGAGGCAAGGAAGGGATGGCAGGGTGAAGGAACCTTGGATGACAAGAAATGTGGAACAGCTAGTCAAGAGGAAGAAGGAAGCTTACTTAAGGTTGAGGAAGCAAGGATCAGACAGGGCTCTAGAGGGTTACAAGGTAGCCAGGAAGGGACTGAAGAATGGACTTAGGAGAGCTAGAAGGGGACATGAAAAAGTATTGGCGGGTAGGATTAACGAAAATCCCAATGCGTTCGACAATTATATGAGGAACAAGAGGATGGCCAGAGTGAGGGTAGGGCCGATCAGGGATAGTGGAGGGAACTTGTGCCTGGAGTCGGAGGAGGTAGGGGAGGTCCTAAATGAATACTTTGCTTCAGTATTCACTAGTGAGAGGGACCTGGTCGTTTGTGAGGACAGCGTGAAACAGGCTGATATGCTCGAACAGGTTGATGTTAAGAGGGAGGATGTGCTGGAAATTTTGAAAGACATGAGGGCAGATAATTCCCTGGGGCCAGACGGGATATACCCAAGGATATTACAGGAAGCAAGGGAAGTGATTGCCGCGCCTTTGGCGATGATCTTTGCGTCCTCACTGTCCATTGGAGTAGTACCACATGATTGGAGGGTGGCAAATGTTATTCCCTTGTTCAAGAAAGGGAATAGGGATAACCCTGGGAATTACAGACCAGTCAGTCTTATGTCGGTAGTGGGCAAATTATTGGAGAGGATTCTGAGAGACAGGATTTATGATTAGTTGGAAAAGCATAGTTTGATTAGAGACAGTCAGCATGGCTTTGTGAGGGGCAGGTCATGCCTCACAAGCCTTACTGAATTCTTTGAAGATGTGACAAAACACATTGATGAAGGAAGAGCAGTGGATGTGGTGTATATGGATTTCAGCAAGGCGTTTAATAAGGTTCCCCATGGTAGGCTCGTTCAGAAAGTAAGGAGGCATGGGATACAGGGAAAGTTGGCTGTCTGGATACAGAATTGGCTGGCCCATAGAAGACAGAGGGTGGTAGTAGATGGAAAGTATTCAGCCTGGAGCTCGGTGACCAGTGGTGTTCCGCAGCGATCTGTTCGGGGACCTCTGCTATTTGTGATTCTTATAAATGACTTGGATGAGGAAGTGGAAGTCTGGGTTAGCAAGTTTGCCGATGACACGAAGGTTGCTGGAGTTGTGGATAGTGTGGAAGGCTGTTGTAGGTTGCAACGGGACATTGACAGGATGCAGAGCTGGGCTGAGAAGTGGCAGATGGAGTTCAACCTAGAAAAGTGTGAAGTGATTCATTTTGGAAGGTCGAATTTGAATGCAGAATACAGGCTAAAAGACAGGATTCTTGGTCGTGTGGAGGAACAGAGGGATCTTGGGGCCCATGTCCATAGATCGCTCAAAGCTGCCACCCAAATTGATAGGGTTGTTAAGAAGGCGTATGGTGGGTTGGCTTTCCTTAATAGGGGGATTGAGTTTAACAGCCGCGAGGTTATGCTGCAGCTCTATAAAGCCTTGGTTAGACCTGACTTGGAATATTGTGTTCAGTTCTGGTCGTCTCATTATAGGAAGGATGTGGAAGCTTTAGAGAGGGTGCAGAGGAGATTGATCAGGATGCTGCCTGGAGTGGAGGGCATGTCCTACGAAGAAAGATTGAGGGAGCTGGGGCTTTTCCCATTGGAACGAAGAAGGATGAGAGGTGACTTGATAGAGGGTTACAAGATGATGAGAGGCATAGATAGAGTGGATAGCCAGAGACCTTTTCCCAGGGTGGAAAGGGCTATCACCAGGGGGCATAATTTTAAGGTGATAGAGGAAGGTTTCAGGGAGATGTGAGAGGTCGGTTCTTTACACAGAGAGTGGTGGGTGCGTGGAATGCACTGCCAGTGGTGGTAGTAGAAGCAGATACATTAGGGACATTTAAGCGTCTCTTGGATAGGTACATGGATGATAGTAGAATGAAGGGTATGTCGGTAGTTTTGATCTGAGAGTAGGTTAAAGGTTCGGCACAACATCGTGGGCCGAAGGGCCTGTACTGTGCTGTACTGTTCTATGTTCTATAACACAGGTGATGGGAGGCTCAGCCTGGCTACGCAATGTTACAAGGACGCTGAGTAACACCATCGACAACGGGACAGAGAGAAAAACACACAGAAAACTAATAGACTGTGAGGAAGCAAAAGTGAGGAACGGAGAGAGAAGGACAGACAACGAAACTGAGATGGTGAAACAAGGCATTTGTATGATTGTGTTCTCCCTGTTGTGTAACGGTATTTCCTGTTGTGTAAATATGTTTTCTGTTGTGTAAAGATGTACCCTGTTGTTGTGTAAAGGTTTTCCCTGTTATTGTTTTATTTTCTGTTACTGACCGTCTCCTCACTGTGACCATTTGTCCTGCTTTTATTGTGGCCTACATCACCATCTGGTGGTGGAGAGTAGGCTCTGCAGGAAGGGGTTGACAAAGTGGGAGAGACTCGGCTGGTCCGTGTTTGCAGCTTGTGTTCGTGAGAGCACAAGTGATTTGTTACTGATTGATGTGTTCACGAGAAGGAAAAAGCTGATCGCAATCGAGCGCATCTTGTAATTATCGGGAAACACTTGATGTTTTGAAAGTGAACTGTTTGTGTTACTACCAAACATAAATAGCAAAGAATGGTTTCGATCCATCGACCTCTGGGTTGTGGGCCCAGCACGCTTCCGCTGCGCCACTCTGCTAACTGTTGGTTTAAATTTTAGCTGCCCGTTAGTGAAATATGTTCATTTCCCCAATGTTTTCATCAAAATAGGATTGTGTACGGATTTCTCAAGAATCCCGGACTCAGCAACACACGTGCTGACGGACTCACCCTCACTGCACAATGACACAAGGACACAGAGTAACAGCACCGACAATGAGGCAGGCAGAGAAAGACACACAGAAAACCAGGAAGATATTATCAGGACCCAGAAGGGAACAGACAGAGAAAGACACACAGAAAACCGGGTAGAGATTATCAGGACTCAGAAAGGAACAGACAGAGAAAGGTACTGAGCAAACCAGCAAGAGACAGCGAAAGACTGATGATTTATGTAATTGTGTTCTCTGTTGTGTAAAGATGTTCCCTGTGTCCATTTAAAGATATTTCCTGCTGTGTAATATGTTCTCTGTTGTGTAACTATATTCGCTGTTGTGTAAAGATGTTCTCTGTTATTGTGTAAAATTGTTCCCTGTTGGGTAAAGATCTTCTCAGTTGTGTAAATATGATCCGTCTTGTGTAAAAGTGTTCCCGGTTGTTTAAATATGTTCCCTGCTCTGTAATGTAGAGCTGAGTCTGCACTAATGGAATTGCTACAGTATCTTCCAGTCTGATACTGTATGAGAGCTGGAATGTGATCCAACGCACAGTCTATACAAATTAAATTGCTATTGTATCTTTTAGTTTCACAATCCGAGGGAGTTTTAAACTGAAATCTCAGTTTGTATCTCAGGTTATACTATCTTTCAGATTCTCTCAATCTGATATCACACTTGAGATTTAGACTTAAGAAAGGATGTACTGGCAATGGAGGAGTTCAAAAGAGATTCACTCAGTTGATTCCTGAGATGAAGGGGTTGACTAATCAAGAATGGCTAAACAGGTTATTCATTCGAGTTCAGAAGAAGGAGGGGTGATATTTTTGAAACGTACAAGATTCTGAGGGGGCTTAACAGGGTGAAGAAGGGTCTCTGACCTGAAACATTAACTCTGCTTCTCTCTTCACAGATGCTGCCAGACCTGCTGAGTATTTCCAACATTTCTTGTTTTTATTAACAGGGAAGATGCTGAGAAAATGTTTCCACTCGTGGGGGAATCTCAAACTAGGCGACATAGTTACAGAATAAGGGGACACTCATTTAAAACTGAGATGCAAAGGAATTTCTTCTCTCAGAGGGTTGTGAATGTCTGGAATTCTCTACCCCAGACAGTATTGGAGGCTAAATCACTGAAAGTATTTAAAGAGGATGTAAATAGATTTTTGAAATATTGGAGAGTTGAGGGCTATGAAGAGCAGGCATGAAAGAGGAGTTGAGGTCTGGGGCAGATCAGCCATGATCTTACTGAATGGCGAGGCAGGCTTGAGGGGCCGAATGGCCTACTCCTGCTCCGATTTCTTCTGTTCTTATGTTATGTTATATCTAATGTATATGTCAGGATGCACTAATGGGAATTAATACTGAAACTTATAAACTCATAATGTGTGTAAATATTGGGCTGATATTTAACTTGAATCTCAGAGTACATTATTGTGGTGAATTCTGTAAGTTTGAAAAGGGAACTCTGTGCCATAATGAAAACAAGAAATGCTGGAAATAGTCAGCAGATCAGGCAACATCTGTACAGAGAGAAGCAAAGTTAACGTTTCAGGTCAGTGACCTTTCAGATTCTGTCAGACCTTTTGAAAGTCCATGTACACCACATCAACAGCATTGCCCTCATCAACCCTCTCTGTTACCTCATCAAAAAATTCCCGCAGGACAGTTAAACATGATTTTCCCTTAAGAAATCCATGCTGGCTTTCTTGAATTAACCCACATTTGTCCATGGGACTATTAATTTTGTCCCAAATTATTAGTTCGAGAAGTTTTCCCACCTCCAAAATTGAACTGACTGGGGAGTGAAATGAGGTGAGTTGCTCTAACAGAGAGCCAGCACGGGTTCGACAGGCTGAATGGCCTCCTTCTGTGCTGTAGCCATTCTATGATTGTATGATTCTAACAACAACTGTTGGTGGAGAGGCAGTGAAGCAGGAATGGGTTGACAGAAAGGGGAAAGTCTGGGCTGGTGTGTGTTCGGGTTTGTGAATAAAGGTGATTTGGAAGCTGTGTTCCAAATTGAAGTGTTGACTGGAAGGAAGAAGTTGATGTAAATAAAGAGTAAAATGTGTTAAGATGAAGCGTGGTGTGATTGGGGATAGCAGTAAATATAGTGTTGGTGAATTATTTGTGTTAATAAACTTCCACTGCGCCCTCTGCTGCAGGCTGCTGGTTATATCCAGCTGTGTATTAGTGCTGTGTGTTAGCGAGATAAATGTTTGTTTCAACGCTGTTTATAAAGCAATAGCATTGCACTCAAACAGTCCCAGACATAGCAACACACATACAAAAGCAAAATACTGCAGATGCTGGAAATCTGAAACATAAACAGAAAATGCTTGAAATAGTCAGCAGGTCTGGCAGCATCTGTGGAGAGAGAACAAAGTTAATGTGAGCTAACGAAACAGACATGAACTGTTCACTGTTTCTCTCTGCACAGATGCTGCCAGACCTACTGAGCATTTCCAGCATTTTCTGTTTTTATTACAGCAACACAGGTGTTGGGAGGCTCAGCCTGGCTACACAATGTTACAAGGACGCTGAGTAACACCATCGACAACGGGACAGAGAGAAAAACACACAGAAAACTAATAGACTGTGAGGAAGCAAAAGTGAGGGACAGAGAGACAACGAGACTGAGATGGAGAAACAAGGCATTTGTATGATTGTATTCTCCCTGTTGTGTAACGGTATTTCCTGTTGTGTAAATATGTTTTCTGTTGTGTAAAGATGTACCCTGTTGTTGTGTAAAGGTTTCCCCTGTTATTGTTTTATTTTCTGTTTCTGACCGTCTCCTCACTGTGACCATTTGTCCTGCTTTTATTGTGGCCAACATCACCATCTGGTGGTGGAGAGGAGGTTCTGCAGGAAGGGGGTTGACAAAGTGGGAGAGACTCGGCTGGTCCGTGTTTGCAGCTTGTGTTCGTGTGAGCAAAAGTGATTTGTTGCTGATTGATGTGTTCACCAGAAGGAAGAAGCTGATTGCAATCGAGTGCCTTTGGAAGCATCTTGTTATTATGGGTAAATACCTGATGTTTAGAAAGTGAACTGTTTGTGTTATTTCCCCAATGTTTTTATAAAAATAGGATTGCAGTCGGATTTCTCAAGAATCCCGGACTCAGCAACACACGCGCTGACGGACTCACCCTCACTGCGCAATAACACAAGGACACGGAGTAACAGCACCAACAATGAGGCAGGCAGAGAAAGACACAAAGAAAACCAGGAAGAGATTATCAGGACTCAGAAAGGAACAGACAGAGAAAGGTACTGAGCAAACCAGCTGATCGCAATCGAGCGCATCTTGTAATTATAGGGAAACACTTGATGTTTTGAAAGTGAACTGTTTGTATTATTACCGAACATAAATAGCAGAGAATGGTTTCGATCCATCGACCTCTGGGTTATGGGCACAGCATGCTTCTGCTGCGCCGCTCTGCTAACTGTTGGCTTAAATTTTAGCTGCCCGTTAGTGAAATATATTCATTTCCCCAATGTTTTTACAAAAATAGGATTGTCCTCTGAATGCTCAAGAATCCTGGACTCAGCAACACACGTGCTGACGGACTCACCCTCACTGCACAATGACACAAGGACACTGAGTAACAGCACCGACAATGAGGCAGGCAGAGAAAGACACACAGAAAACCAGGAAGAGATTATCAGGACTCAGAAATGAACAGACAGAGAAAGGTACTGAGCAAACCAGCAAGAGACAGCGAGAGACTGATGAACACCACTTGGAGGGAGCACTGAGGGTGGCAAGGGCACAGAATGTAGTCTGGCTAGGGGATTTCAATGTCTATCACCATGAGTGGCTCGGTAGCACCACTACTGACCATGCTGGCCGAGTCCTAACGGAGATAGCTGCTCGATTGGGTCTGCAGTAGGTGGTGAGGGAACTAACAAGAGGGAAAAACATACTTGACCTCATCCTCACCAATCTGCCTGCCGCAGATGCATCTGTCCATGACAGTATTGGTAGGAGTGACCACTGCACAGTCCTTGTGGAGATGAAGTCCTGTCTTCACATTGAGGATACCCTCTATCGTATTGTGTGCCACTACCACTGTGCTAAATGGGATAGATTTTGAACAGATCTAGCAATGTATAACTGGGCATCCATGAGGTGCTGTGGACCATTAGCAGCAGCAGAATTGCAGTCAACCACATTCTATAACCTCATGGCCCGGCATATTCCCCCACTCTAACATTACCAACAAGCTGGGGGATCAACCCTACTTCAATGAAGAGTGCAGGAGGGCATGCCAGGAGCAGCACCAGGCATACATTGAAATGAGGCGTCAGCCTGATGAAGCTACAGCCCAGGACTACTTTCATGCCAAACAGCAGAAGCAGCATGTAATAGACAGGGCTAAGTGATCCCACAACCAACGGATCAGATCTACACCCTGCCACATCCAATGATGAATGGTGGTGGACAATTAAACAACCAACAGGAGGAGGTGGCTCCACAAATATCCCCAACCTCAATGATGGGGGAGCCCAGCACATCAGTGCAAAAGATAAGGATGAAGAATTTGAAACAATCTGCAGCCAGAAGTGCTGGGTTGATGATCCATCTCGGCCTCCTTCTGAAGTCCCCAGCATCACAGATGCCAGTCTTCAGGCAATTCGATTCACTCAACGTGATATCAAGAAACGACTGAAGGCACTGGATACAGCAAAGGCTACAGGCCCTGACAATATTCCGGCAATAGTACTGAAGACCTGTGCTCCAGAACTTGCCGCGCCCCTAGCCAAACTGTTCCAGTACAGCTACAATACTGGCATCTACCCGGCAATGTGGAAAATTGCCCAGGTATGTCCTGTACACAAATAGCAGGACAAATCCAACCCAGCCAATTACTGCCTCATCAGTCTACTCTCAATCATCAGTATAGTGATGGAAGATGTCATCGACGGGGCACTTGCTTTGCAATAACCTGTTCAGTGACGCTCAGTTGGGTTCCGCCAGGGCCATTCAGCTCCTGACGTCATTACAGCCTTGGTTCAAACAAGGACAAAAGAGCTGAACTCAAGAGGTGCGGTGAGAGTGTCTGCCCTTGACATCAAGGTAGCATTTGACTGAGTATGGCATCAAGGAGCCAGAGCAAAACTGGAGTCAATGGGAATCAAGAGGAAAACTCTCCACTGGTTGGAATCGTACCTAGCACAAAGGAAAATGGTTGTGATTGTTGGAGGTCAATCATCTCAGCTCCAGGACATTACTGCTGGAGTTCCTCAGGGTAGTATCCTCGGCCCAACCTTCTTCACTACTTCATCAGTGACCTTCCTTCAATCATAAGGTCAGAAGTGGGGATGTTCACTGATGATTGCAAAATTTAGCACCATTCACGACTCCTCAGATACTGAAGAGGTCCATGTAGAAATGCAGCAAGACCTGGACAATATCCAGGCTTGGGCTGATAAGTGGCAAGTAACATTCGCGGCACACAAGTGCCAGGCAATGACCATCTCGAACAAGAGAGAATCTAACGATCTCCCATTGACATTCAACGGCATTACGATCGCTGAATCCCCCACTATCAACTTCCTGGGGGTTCCCATTGACCAGAAACTGAACTGGAGTAGCCTTATAAATAGTGTGACGACATGAGCTGGTCAGAGGATAGGAAGCATGCGGTGAGTAACTAACCTCCTGACTCCCCAAGCCTGTCCACCATTTACAAGGCACAGGTCTGGAGTGTGATGGAATACTATCCACTTGCATGGATGGGTGCAGCTCCAACAACATTCAAGAAGCTCGACACCATCCAGGACAAAGCAACACGCTTGATTGGCACCACGTACACAACATTCACTCCCTTCACCACTGACGAACAGTGGCAGCAGTGTGTACCATCTACAAAATGCAGTGCAACAATGCACCAAGGCTACTCAGGCAGCACCTTCCAAACCTACATCCTCTACTGCCTAGAAGGAGAAGGACAGCAGATGCATGGGAACACCACCACCTGAAAGTTCTCCTCCAAGCTACACATCATCCTGACTTGGAACGATATCGCCATTCCTTCACTGTCGCTGGGTTAAAATCCTGGAACTCCCTTCCTAATAGCACTGCGGGTGTACCTACCCCACATGGACTGCAGTGGTTCAAGAAGGAAGCTCACCACCACCTTCTCATGGGCAATTCGGGATGGACTATAAATGCTGGCCTGGCTGGCGACGTCCACATCCCATGAAACAAATAATTAAATACAATAACAGCTCATCTCAATTCCTAGTATTTCTAAATCCCACCAGTCCAACATAAGCTGAACAATTATTGCATGTTGTGATTGATGGTCTGGTCTGTAAACTGCACTGTATCACAGATTGCTGACATTTGCTAACTGGAAGTGAGAACTGCAAAATCGGGACAGTAGTTCACATAGTCTGTCAGTGTGAAAGAATCAGGCAATGTGAAGTAATAGAATTTGTCTGTAAATGTTACACTCACATTGCTTTATATTTTTATATTGAAAATAAAAGTAATCATTTCGTGAAAATAGTGACATGTTGTCCAAACTTTGGTAGCCAGTTGTTTTCGTCTTGCACTCAGCAGGGCAATCCACAAGAATACCAATTTAAAGGAAAACAACAACTTTCTTCTGTATGAGAAGAGAGTGCTGATTGGTTGGCAAGTGAACTCTGATTGGTCGAGGCATTGCCATTCAGAATGCACCAGTTTATGGGAACTGACAGATAACTGCCCAGCTTTGTTTGAAATTTAAACCAGGCAGCTTGACACTGATTGGTCAAGGCATTGCCCTGTGGAATGAGCAAGTGAATGGCTGTCACTTATTTTGTTTAGCTGAAACTGGCACAATATGTGTGCATGTTCTTTCTGTCTGCAAAGAACAGGGCCCTGTGTATTAATGTATGTAGCTTACAGTACACACCAATGCACCACACTGCGAGCCCTACTGACAGTCTTAAATCAGTTGTCAGTGTAATTCTTAGCACACTGAGAATTATTTAGCAAATGTTGTCCTAATGTGGAATCACATCTCATGTTGGATACTGTGTTTTGAGTTTTGCAAGCACGGGTTGGTTGGGTAGGGCCCATTGCGAACAGCGGAAGGGACATGTTATTTGATACAATCCGCCAGTTTTGGGATGTACGGTCTAGAAACCTAGCATCACACTGGTATTGAAATTCATATATCACGTTACTTATTTGAGTGATAGGCAGGACGGCTCTTTTGCTTGACAGCAGCATCCTGTTAGTGGTGAACACCACACCTGTTGCTCCTGCATAGTAACAGCAGGAAATAGCGAGCTTCACCTGTTACTCAAATACTGGGGATATATTACCCTTCCAGGGTAATTTGAGGGAGACTGGGCACTTTTCAGGGCTCAAAATGACGTCCTTCAGCCCATTTATAAGTTTGTGTGATATACAGATAGAAATGATCTGATCAGTGTAGCCATTGTAATGCAGGATGTCTTTGATTCGCCCTGTTTCAGCATCAAGCTTGCATGGTGAGCAAATGGCTCAGCCCTATTTATGAGGTTTTCGATAAGACTCCGTGGTTACGGAGGGAGGGAGGTGGTTCCGGAGGGAGGGAGGGAGGTGGTTACGGAGGGAGGAAGGAGGTTGGGACAGGTGAGAACACATCAGGATTTAGAAACAAGGATGAGTATTTTGAAATAAAAACAAGAAATGCTGGAACCACTCAGCAGGTCTGAGGATTTTGAGGTTGAGTTGTTGCTGGACCAGGAACCAATGTCGGTCAGTGATTGGTTGCCGAAAAGGCCAATCTTATAGCACATGGAACTGTAAGAATCCCAACGCGTGCATTGACCTGGGAAGGTAGGTTTGCGATAGACCGTGGTAGAAAACCCCTTAGCAGATTTCTCAAGTAGTACATCAAGGAAAGGGAACTCATTTGACTGCTCCATTCCAAAGGTGAATTTGAGTGTAGGATGGAGCCCAGGAAGACGTGCAAGGAAATTATTTCATGCAACTGTGGGTTCAAATATAGCAAACGTATCATCTCCATATTGGAAATATGCAAGAGGTCGGAGGTTAGGTGTCATTCCCTTAAAAACAGGTTTGTCATGGAATCCAACAAAGATGTTTGTGAGAGATGGGCCTCGAGGGGATCCCATGGCAACACCAGCGATACATGGTGTCAATAAAACTGAACTCAACTGTGCAAGTTGCCGAGTTCATAAGTTCAATGAATACGGATTCACACAATGGTGACGGGTCGAGATTGCCATGATATAGCACTGCAGTGCAAATATCTATGGCTTCCTTAAGTGGTACATTGGTGAATAGGCTAGCAATGTCAAATGAACACATGGACACGGCATTGCTATCGATATGCAAGTCCTGTATGGTCTTCACAAATGTGAAGGAATCCTTCACGGTGTATGTGGAGAACTTGCTCAAAAACTGGTTGTAACAATTTGCCCAACCATTTGGCAAATTCATTTCAGGATACTATTTACATTGCTTCAAATAAAGAAAACACAACGACACAAAGAATTAAGCACAACGCTGAAAGTTTCACAGCAAATAGTCAAATGGGAAAAGGATGAAATACAGAAAGAAAAAGACTAAAATACTGAAAACACTCAGTCAGTCCGGAAACAACTGTGGCGAAGAGAAGCTCGGGTTAATGGTCCAGTTCTTTACATAAAAAATAGGAGTAGGCCATTCGGCCCATCGAAATAGCTCTGCCATTCAATAAGATCACAGCTGATCTCCTACATCAACTCCATCTTACCACACTAGCACAGATCCCTTGATTCCCTTAGTATCCAAAAACCTATCGATCTCTCTCTTGGATATACCCAATGATTGAGCATCCACAGCTCTAGAGTCATAGAGAGATACAGCACTGAAACAGGCCCTTCATCCCACCGAGTCTGTGCCGACCAACAATCACCCATTTATACTAATACTACATTCATCCCATATTCCCTACCACATTCCCACCATTCTCCTACCACCTATCTACACTAGGGGCAATTAACAATGGCCAATTTACCTATCAACCTGCAAGTCTTTGGCTGTGGGAGGAAACTGGAGCACCCGGCGGAAACCCACGCGGTCACAGAGAGAACTTGCAAACTCTGCACAGGCAATACCCTGAACGGAACCGAGGTCACTGGAGCTGTGAGGCTGCGGTGCTAACCACCGTGCATAGAGAATTCCAAAGATTCACAATGCTTTGAGTGTAAAAAAATTCTCCTCTTCTCAGTCCTAAATGATTGAGCCATTTATACTGAGACTGTGATCCCTAGTTCAAGATTCCCCAGCCAGAGGAAACATCCTCCCAGCATTTACCCTGTTAAATCCCTTAAGATTTTTAGGTGCCAGTAAGATTACCTCTCACTCTTCGAAATTCTGAGGAATATTTTTTTTTTATTTCCAAAATATACTTTATTCATAAAAATCTGTAAAAATTACATTGCAAACAGTTTCCAAACAGCACCAAAAAATACAAACATTGCAAGGGAGATCAGTTTCCTTCAATACTGTCATGTGTTTCTTCACAACCCTTCCGTTTCACAAGTGTCATGCCAATTACAGTTTTACATTTGCAGCAAATTAAAATATTAACGATACAGTTCGAGGGGTTTCCCATTGATCCAGCCCCTCAGTTCAGCTTGGTGGGGGGGACCTTACATTGTGGTCTTTGCCCATTGAGCCTTTGCTGCGGCTGCCCCAAGCTTTAGTGCGTCCCTCAGCACGTCGTCCTGGACCTTGGAATGTGCCAGTCCGCAACATTCGGTGGTGGACAACTCTTTGCGCTGGAAGACCAGCAAGTTTCGGGCAGACCAAAGGGCGTCTTTCACCGAATTGATAGTCCTTCAGCAGCAGTTGATGTCTGTCTCGGTGTGCGTCCCTGGGAACAGCCCGGAGAGCACAGACTCCTGTGTTACAGAGCTGCTTGGGATGAACCTCGACAAAAACCACTGCATCTCTTTCCACACCTGCTTTGCGAAAACACATTCCAGGAGGAGGTGGGCGACCGTCTCTTCCCCAACACAGCCACCGCGGCGGCACTGTGCGGAGGGGGCGAGACGTCGGGTGTGCATGAAGGATCTGATGGGGAGGGCGGAGGGCCCTTCTCACCAGCAGCCAAGCTACGTCTTGGTGCTTGTTTGAAAGTTCTGGTGATGAGGCATTCCGCCAAATGACTTTGACAGTCTGCTCAGGGAACCATGCGACAGGATCCACCGTCTCCTTTTCCCGTAGGGCCTTGAGGACATTCCGTGCAGACCACTGCCTGATGGACCGGTGGTCAAAGTTGTTTTCCCACAGAAACTGCTCCACGAAGGATAGGTGGTACGGCACGGTCCAACTGCATGGAGCGTTCCGCGGCAATGTGGCCAAGCCCATCCTTCACAACACCAGGGACAGATAGAACCTCAGCACGTAGTGACACTTGGAGTTTGCGTCCTGGGGATCTACACACAGCTTGATGCAGCCGCACACAAAGGTGGTCATCAGGATGAGGGCCACGTTGGGTACATTTTTTCCGTCCTTGTCCAGAGATTTGAACATCGTGTCCCTCCGGACCCGGTCCATTTTAGATCCCCAGATGAAGCAGAAAATGGCTCGGGTGACTGCCACAGCGCAGGAGTGGGGTATGGGCCAGACCTGTGCCATGTCGAGCAACAACGTGAGCGCCTCGCACCTGATGACCAGGTTCTTACCCACAATGGAGAGAGTTCGCTGCCCCCACATACCCAACTTTTGTCGTACCTTGGCTACTCGCTCCTCCCATGTTTTGGTGCACGCCCTGGCCCTTCCGAACCATATCCCCAGCACCTTCAGGTAATCTGACCTGACGGTGAAGGGGACAAAGGATTGGTCAGCCCAGTTCCCAAAGAACATGGCCTCGCTCTTGCCGTGGTTAACTTTGGCTCCCGAGGCCAGTTCGAACTGGTCGCAGATGCTCATCAGTCTGCGCACGGACAGCGGATCCGAGCAGAAGACGGCAATATCATCCATGCACAGGGAGGTTTTCACCTGAGTGCCTCCGCTGCCTTTGATTGTCAACCCTCTTATGCTCGCATCCTTCCTAATAGACTCAGCAAAGGGTTCAATAAAGCAAACAAACAAGACCGGGGATAGAGGACAGCCCTGTCTGACTCCAGATTTGATCGGGAAACTTTCCAATTCCCACCCGTTGATTGAGACTGCGCTACTGATGTTTGTGTAGAGCAGTTGGATCCAATTGCAGATTCCCTCCCTAAACCCCATTTTGGAAAGCACGTCCATCATGTCGGTGTGCGATATCCTGTCAAAAGCCTTCTCCTGGTCCGGGCTGATGAGGCAGGTTTCCACCCTTCTGTCCCGTACGTAGGCGATCGTATCCCTGAGTAGTGCGAGACTATCAGAGATCTTCCTGCCGGGTACAGTACAGGTCTGATCGGGGTGAATCACCAACTCCAGAGCAGACTTGACTCGACTGGCTATGACTTTGGACAGAATCTTGTAGTCAACATTAAGCAGTGAGATGGGCCGCCAATTTCTGATTTCTGCCCTCTCCCCCTTCCGCTTGTAAATGAGGGTGATGATGCCTTTCCTCATGGATTCTGACATGCTGCCGGCCAGGAGCATACTCTCGTATACTTCCAGCAGGTCCGGGCCGACCCAGTCCCACAGGGCCGAGTACGAGGAATATCGGCCTTGTCGACTCAATCTCTTCTCAAAGGACAATTCCCTCATCCCAGGAAGCAATCGAGTGACACTTTGTTAAACTTCCTTTAAGGCAAGTATGTCCTTCGTTAGGTAAGGGCAACCAAAACTGTACACAGTGCTCCAGGTGTGATCTCACCAAGGCTCTGTCTAATTGCAGTCAAACTTCTTTATTCTTATAAAAACTCTTCACAATGTTGAACACAACTATTAACTACCTCATTAACATCTCTGCTCGAAGAAGACGGACCCCAGCTTCACACACCCCAGACCCCTATTCTTTCCACATTAGCTGAATTCGTGCATCTCTGATACCATTCTAGTAAATCTCCTCTGTGCCCTCTCTGAGGCCTTGACATTCCTGCTAAAGTGTGGAACATGGAATTAGACACAATGCTCGAGCTGAGGCCTATAACCAGTGAGATTTATAAAGGTTCAGCCTCAATTCCTTGTCTGTGTCCCGTACTCCCATTTCTGGTTTCTGACTCAAAGTCGGCTCAAAGCTGTTGAAACTGCCTGAAGAAACATTTCCACCCAACAAAGCGCTCGGAATGTGAGAAGGGACAAATTGAGTGACCAAGTACATCAACTCCAAGTAAAACTCCACCATGTAGTGAAAACACTCGAAACACAACGGCTCTTTTAAGAGCCACCCACAATCTCTCTGAAAAAGCTGCTCCAACATCTCTCTAGAATTGGTTTATTTCATTGGTTTTAATGCTAAGTAACTCTCTTGAACTTTGTCTATGTTTTCTGTTTCAATCTGGTATGGAGATTCTGGGAAGATGAGTTTCACTGCCTGGGAGGATCTTTGTGGTTTTCCTGCAGAATGCAGCATCAGTGAAGCGGTCACTTGCACTGAGCAGGTCAAGCGCAAGATGTAACCATGTGGTGTCCGCTCTGAAACTGGAGGGCTGCATTCCCTGTGGATTCGGCAGTCGAAAAACTCGACCGTTTCTCTCAAACACAAAACAAAGTCTCTTTTCAGAGTCACCCACCGCCTCATAGGGACAGCAGTGACCTGGGAACGGGAGCTGGGGTGTGTTTTATGCCGGAAATAACAGTTAATGATTTATGTTGTGCTCTCGTTATATTCCAATCTCTGAATTGAGCCTTTCCACCGCACCAGGGTTATGGGGAGAGTTTTCATCGTTTCTTTTCCAAACGTACAGACGATGTTATAAAGTTGCTGATTTACCCAGATGGCGGATTCTCCCCTCACAGTGAAAAGTAACATCACACCTTCACATCTGCCCATTGTTTTATAATTGAATAATTAGTCAAATGGAATTATTTGTGATGTTATTTCCCCCGAGACGGTGTTTCCTGCAGTGAAACTGATCAGTTTCAGCTCAGTCATTCAGGGACCTGGAATTCCTGCAGTTTGAACCTGCTGTAACCCCAGCCCACTTCTGATTGGTCACCCTCTTCTCATAAAGTCAGTGACAGCACTTTTTCTTTATTTCCAAAATATACTTTATTAATAAAAATCTGCAAAAATTACATTGCCAAACAGTTTCAAACAGCACCAAAAATACAAACATTGCAAGGGAGATCAGTTTCCTTCTATACTATCATGAGTTTCTTCACAACCCTTCCATTTCACTATTGTCATGCCAATTACAGTTTCACATTTACAGCAAATGAAAATATCAACGATACAGTTCGAGGGGTTTCCCATGGATCCAGCCCCTCAGTTCAGCTTGGTGGGGGTCCTTACACTGTGGTCTTTCCCCATTGAGCCTTTGCTGCGGCTGCCCCAAGCTTTAGTCTGTCCCTCAGCACGTAGTCCTGGACCTTGGAATGTGCCAGTCTGCAACATTCGGTGCTGGACAACTCTTTGCGCTGGAAGACCAGCAAGTTTCGGGCAGACCAAAGGGCGTCTTTCACCGAATTGATAGTCCTCCAGCAGCAGTTGATGTTTGTCTCGGTGTGCGTCCCTGGGAACAGCCCGGAGAGCACAGACTCCTGTGTTACAGAGCTGCTTGGGATGAACCTCGACAAAAACCACTGCATCTCTTTCCACATGAGGCGGCCATTCGCCCCATCAAGTCCATGTCGGGTTTCCAATCTGTTCAGTCCCTGACTCGATCCCCAAAGCCCTGCATAACCCCTTTGGGTCAAAATGACCGTGGCAGAACTCGAACCTACAATCTTCCGATAACCTCATAAAATACACTGAAGTCAAACGCCTTATTCATTAGGCCACACGGCCATTCGATAAAATGAATGATCAAATCGGAGAACCTCGAAGCACAAAATACAAAAATCCATTGGCTGAACCTGTCAACCTGGCAGAATATTTGAATTCGTGAAAGCTGCCAATTTCACTGTGGAAAAGAAGTGATCGACTGGAAAAGTACATAAAAATCTATTTTCCCGTCACGCTTTAAAAAAACGCTTTTAAAACACAATTTTGCTTTTACCGACTCAAATTGCTGGTGCTATTTTATGAACAGCTTTATCTTGCCAATTTTTGTCAACTTCTTATCCGTAACTGACAGGAAAACACTCCGTTCAGCAATCTTTCACGTGAAAAATAACTCAAACTCGGTGTGGAAGTAATAAATTACAGACTATTGGTAATTCCCCTTCACACGGGCTTCAGGGGGACAGTGAGAAGCCACTGAAATAGTTGCTTCATCCTTTTAAAAGGTTCCCATTCTGTCCTGTTACTGACATGTTGGAATCAGATTTGTATTTAACAACATATTTCTGTGAAAACAAAATCCTCACCGGACCAGCTGGGAATCTGGGAATCACTGTAGTAAAATAAAAGGCTTTTGATTGAGAAGACGGGACCTTCTCACCAGCAGCCGGGTTACATTCCCCTCACATCCTTATTCAGTGAGCAGCTCTTTCCCTCGAGAAATAGACAGCAGCAGTTGGAAGTTCAGTGAAAGGATCAGTTCATTGAGACAGGTTTCTGACTGACAGGTGGTGCTGAATATTAATACAAGTCGGTCCTGGAATGGGAAACAAGTGTCCAGAGTGGGGTCTGAAATCAGGACAGGGAAATGGCCAGCACTGACACAGATCATTTCATTATTACATTGATATCTGACTGTCTATAAGGAGAAGCGAGTTAAACACATGATGGTGAAAGGAATGGAAGATGACGCTGGTTGTTCTAGATGAAGAGGGATAGACAGAGGTGTGGGTACAGCAGACTTCAGACAGTAATCAGCCCTTTCAGATACTGTGGGTGGATCTGAAAAGAGCCTTTGGGTATTTGATAAAATCCTGGCAGATTGACTTGGTTTTGGTGCCCGGAGCGCTGGTTTTCTTGGGCAGCAACACGGACTGGATATTCGGCAGCACCCTGTCCTCAGTGTCCTGGAATCAAAAGCAAGTGTCCAGAGTGGGGCCTGAAATCAGGATGGGGGAAAAAGCTCTTTGTTTAAAAACCCTCAAATAACTACCTTGTAATTGGTCAGGTTACTAATGTTTTAGTTAGTGTAATTTATAATAATTACTCATTAGAAAGTGCTGTTTGGACAGAGTGTAAAGCTGTGAGTTGATGTGTGAGGGACTTCACTGACTAGGGGAAGGAGGTGCTGTTTGGTCTCTTTTCTTTTCTGCTTTTTCTGCCTCCATGGTACAGGGGAAGAAGCTGATTGGTGAGTAACTGGTAAATTAATCTACTTATTACACTTATTACACGAGCAATAATGAGTTTGTAAAGCTAAGTTATGGCAGGGCAGCTCGGCCAAGTGGAATGTGCCTCCTGTGGTATGTGGGAAGTCATGGATGCACCATGTGTCCTTGACAAACACATCTGCAGGAAGTGTCACCAGCTGCAGAAGCTTGAGCTCCAGGTTTCAGAACTCGAGCAGCAACTGGAGTCAGTGTTGTGCATCCGCAAGGCAGAGAACTACGTGGATAGGACTTTTCAGCAGGTTGTCACCTCGGAGTTGAAGAGAGCACACGCTGAGAGGGATTGGGAGTTTGCCAGACAGACAAGAAGGTCAAGGCAGGTAGTGCAGGAGTCCCTGGAGGGCATCCCACTTTCTAACTGGTATTCAGTTCTGAGTACTGATGGGAGAGAGGGTTCCTCTGGAGAGTGCAGTGAGAGTCATGACCAGAACTCCATGGGTGGCTCAGCTGTGCAGGGAGGGAGGAGAAAATACAAGCGAGCAATACTGGTAGGGGATTGTATAGTTCGGGGAACAGATAGGTATTTCAGTGCTCGCAAACCAGGTTTCCTCCTTGGTGCAAGGATCATGGATATCACTGAGTGGCTACAGAGCATTCTGGAGGGCAAGGATGCAGAGCCAGAGGTCGTGGTCCACATTGGTACCAACGATATAGGAAGAAAGAGGGATGAGATCCTTCAGGCTGAGTTTAGGGAGTTAGGAAAGAGATTAACAAACAGGACCTCAAAGGTAGTAATCTCCAAATTACTCCCAAGGCCACAAGCTAGTGAGTATAGAAATAGGAGAATACACCAGATGAATGCATGGCTGGAGAGATGGTGCAGGAAGGAGGGCTTCCGATTTCTGGGGCATTGGGACCAGTTCTGGGGAAGGTAGGACCTATATAAGTCGAACGGTCAACACCTGAACAGGACCGGGATGAATATCCTTGCAGGTGCTGTTGGGGATTGTTTAAACTAATTTGGCAGCTTGATGGGAACCTGAGGGCAGTTTCAGACAGGGCAATTTCAGGGCAGGGAACGGGAGGCAGAAAATTATCGAATGACTCTGAAAGACAGAAGAAGCAAAGTTTAAAAAGTGTGCAGCAGAGGAATTTGGCAGTGTTAAAGGATAATTATTTATTTAAAGAGGCAACTTGATTGAAACATATCAGATCCTGAGGAGTCTTGAGAGGGTGGATGTGGAAAGGATGTTTCCCCTTGTGGGAGAATCTGGAATTAGGAGTCACTGTTAAAAAATAAGGGGTCACCCATTTAAGACAGAGATGAGGAGAATTTTTTTCCCTCAGAGGGTGGTGAGTTTTTGGAACTCTCTTCCTCAATAGGCGGTGAAAGCAGAGACTTTGAATATTTTTAAGGCAGAGGGACATCGATTCTTGATAAGCAAAGGGGTGAAAGGTTATCGGGGGTAGGCGGGAATGTGGAGTAATCAGTTCAGCCGTGAACTTATTGAATGGGGAAGCAGGGTCCAGTGGTCGAATGGCCGACTCCTGCTCCTAATTTTTATACTTGTATGTATATTCATATAGTAAATAAAGCTGATGAGATGAGGGCACAGATAGACACATAGAACAATACAGCACAGGAACAGGCCATTCGGCCCTCCAAGCCTGCGCTGATAAAGTAACATCACACTTTTTATTTTTATTTAGAGATGCAGCACTGAAACAGGCCCTTTGGCCCACTGAGTCTGTGCTGACCAACAACCACCCATTTATACTAACCCTACAGTAATCCCATATTCCCTTCCACCTACTTACACTAGGTGCAATTTACAATGGCCAATTTACCTATCAACCTGCAAGTCTTTGGCTGTGGGAGGAAACCGGAGCACCCGACGAAAACCCACAGGGAGAACTTGCAAACTCCACACAGGCAGTACCCAGAATCGAACCCGGGTTCCTGGAGCTGTGGTGCTAACCACTGCGCCATTGTGCCCACACATAGTAACACAATATCATTGCAATAAGGGAAACTTGCCTTAAGGAGGGCAAGAATGGCAGCTCAACATCTCTGGGTATAGAGTTTTCATGTGGCATAGGGATAAAAAAGGTGGGAGTATAGCATTATTAGTTAAGGAAGGCATACAGCTTTGAGGAGGGATTATATGCTAAATGAATCATCAAATGAGGCCATATGGGTGAAGCTCAGAAATAAAAAAGGGGCAGCCACACTACTAGGAGTGTACTGTAGACCACCAAATAGTGAGAGAGAGATAGAAGAACAAATATGTAGGCAAATTGCTGAGTGCAAAACTATAGGGAAATAATAGTTGGGGATTTCAACTATCCCAATATCAACTGGGGTACAAACAGTGTGAAGGGCACAGAGGGCACAAAATTCCTGAACTGCATTCAAGAGAACTTTAATAGCCAGCACATCACAAGCCCAATGAGAGGAGGCACAATTCTAGATGTAGTCTTCAGTAATGAAGCAGTGGGTGACCATTTTGGAGATAGCTTTTTTTTATTCATTCATGGGATTTTGGGCATCGCTGGCCAGGTCAGCATTTATTACCCATCCCTAATTGCCCTTGGGAAGGTGGTGGTGAGCTGCCTTCTTGAACCGCTGCAGTCCATTTGGGATAGGTGCACCCACAGTGCTATTCAGAATGGAGTTCCAGGATTTTGACCCAGTGACAGTGAAGGATCAGCGATATAGTTCCAAGTCAGGATGGTGTGTGTCATGGTGGGGAACTTGCAGGTGGTGGTGTTCCCATGCATTTTCTGCCCTTGTACTTCTAGTTGGTAGAAGTCACAGGTTTGGAAGGTGCTGTTCAAGGAGCCTTGGTGCATTGCTGCAGTGCATCTTGTAGATGGTACACACTGCTGCCACTGTGCGTCAGTGGTGGAGGGAGTGACTGTTTGTAGATGGGGTGCCAATCAAGTGGGCTGCTTTGTCCTGGATGGTGTTGAGCTTCTTGAGTGTTGTTGGAGCTGCACCTATCCAGGCAAGTGGAGACTATTCCAACACACTCCTGACTTGTGCCTTGTAGATCGTGGACAGGCTTTGGGGAGTCAGGAGGTGAGTTACTCGCCTCAGGATTCCTAGCCTCTGACCTGCTCTTGTAGCCACGGTATTTATATGGCTACTCCAGTTCAGCTTCTGGTCAATGGTGCCCCTAGGATGTTGATAGTGGGGGATTCAGCAATGGTAATGCCATTGAATGTCAAGGGGAGTTAGTTCGATTCTCTCTTGTTGGTGATGGTCAATGCCTGGCACTTGTGCGGCCCGAATGTTACTTGCCGCTCATCAGCCCAATCCTGGATATTGTCCATGTCTTGCTGCATTTCTACACAGACTGCTTCAGTATCTGAGGAGTCATGAATGGTGCTGAACATTGTGCAATCATCAGCGAACATCCCCACTTCTGACCTTCTGATTGAAGGAAGGTAATTGATGAAGCAGCTGAAGATGGTTGGGCTGAGGACATTACCCTGAGGAGCGCCTGCAGTGATGTCCTGGAGCTCAGATGATTGACCTCCAACAACCACAACCATCTTCCTTTGCGCTAGGTATGACTCCAGCCAGTGGAGGGTTTTCCCATTGACCTCAGTTTTGCTCGGGCTCCTTGATGCCATACTCGGTCAAATACTGCCTTGATGTCAAAGGCAATCACTCACACCTCACCTCTTTTGTCCATGTTTGAACCAAGGCTGTCATGAGGTCAGGAGCTGAGTGGCCCTGGCAGAACCCAAACTGAGTGTCACTGAGGCAGGTTATTGCTAAGCGAGTGCCGCTTGATGGCACCTTCCATCATTTTACTGATGATTGAGAGTAGACTGATGGGGCCTAAAGTGATGGAAGGTGTCATCAACATTGCCATCAAGCAGCACTAGCAGATATGTCCTTTAGGATTCGGCCAGTAGAGATGCTCCCGAGCCACTCTTGGTGATGGACATTGAAGTCCCCCACCCAGAGTACATTCTGTGCTCTTGCCACCCTCAGTGCTTCCTCCAAGTGCTGTTCAACATGGAGGAGTACTGACTCATCAGCTGAGGGAGGGCAGTAGGTGATAATCAGCAGGAGGTTTCCTTGTCCATTGTTTGATCTGATGCCATGAGACCTCATGGGGTCCAGAGTCGATGTTGAGGACTTCCAGGGCAATTTCCTTTCTACTGACACCTCTGGTGAGTCTGTCCTGCCCGTGGGACAGGACATACCCAGGGATGGTGATGGCAGTGTCTGCGACATTGCCTGTAAGGTATGATTCTGTGAGTATGACTATGTCAGGCTGTTGCTCTCCCAACTTAACACAAGACACCAGATGTTACTTAGGAGGACTTTGCAGGGTCGACAGCGCTGGGTTTGCCATTGTCATTTCTGGTGCCCAGGTCGACGCCGGGTGGTCTGTCTGCTTTCATTCCTTTTTAATGACTTCGTAGTGTTTAGTTTCAACTGAATGGCTCGCTCGGCCATTTCAGAGGGCATGTAAGAGTCAACCACATTGCTGTGGGTCTGCAGTCGCATGCAGGCCAGACAAGAACAGCAGATTTCCTTCCCGAAAGGGCATTAGTAAACCAGATGGGTTTTTACAACCATCAACAATGGTTTCATGGCCATCATTAGACTTGCTTTTTAATTGCAGATGTATTATTTGGATTTAAATTTCAATGGTGGGATTTGAACCCACGTCCCCTGAGCAATACCCTAGGTGTCTGGGTTACTAATCCACTGACAAGTCTACTGACAAGACCACTACGCCACCACCACCCCTAGTAACCATGCTGCAATTAGTTTTGGCATAATCATGTAAAAGGACAAAGATACAACAGAAGTAAAAGTTTTAAATTGGGGGAAGGCAAATTTTACAAAACTGAGAGGTGACTTGGTGGATGTGGACTGGATACAACTACTTGAAGGAAACCCCAAAGATGTTCTATCAGTACATTAAGAGCAAGAGGATAACTAAGGAAAGGGTACGGCCGATCAGAGATGTACAAGGGAACGTATGAGTGGATGCAGAAGATGTGTGTGGGGTTCTTAATGAGTTTTTGTCTCTGCCTTCACAAAGGAGAGGGATGATGCAGACAAAGAAGAGGAGTGTGAAATATTAGATACGATAAGCATAATGAGAGTGGAAGTACTAGAGAGTCTGACATCCTTCAAAATGAATAAATCACCAGGGCCGGATGATTTGCATCTGAGGTTTTACAGGAAGCCAGGGAGGAAATAGTGGATGCGCTGAGGATCATCTTCAAATCCTCACTGGATATGGGGGAGGTGCCGGAGGATTGGAGGTCTGCGAACGTTGTACTATTATTTAAAAAGGATGTGAGGGATAGGCCAAATAATTATAGGCCGGTCAGTCTGGCCTCGGTGGAGGGTAAATTATTAGAATCAATTCTGAGGGACAGGATAAACTGCCACTTAGAAAGGCACGGATTAATCAGGGATAGTCAGCATGGATTTGTTAAGGGAAGGTCATGTCTCACTAACTTGATTGAGTTTTTTGAGGAAGTAACAAGAAACATTGATGAGGATAGTGTGGTGGATGTGGTCTACATGGATTTTAGTAAGGTCCCACATGGCAGACTGGTCAGTAAAATGAAAGCCCATGGAATACAGAGGAATGTGGCAGGTTGGATCCAAAATTGACTCAGTGACAGGAAAGAAAGGATAGTTATCGACGGATGTTTTTGCGAATGGAAAGCAGTTTCCAGTGGCATTCCACAGGGCTCAGTGTTGGGTCCGTTGCTGTTTGTGGTATATATTAATGATTTGGAATTAAATGTGGGAGCTATGATTGGGAAATTTGCTGATGACACAAAAATTGGCCGTGTAATTGATAGTGAGGAGGATAGCTGTCGACTTCAGAATGATATGAATGGATTGGTTGAGTGGGCGGAAAAGTGGCAAATGGAATTCAATCTGGAGAAGTGTGAGGGAATGCATTTGGGGAGGGCAAACAAAGCAAGGGAATACACAATAAATGGGAAGATATTGAGAGGGGTAGAAGAAGTGAGAGACTTTGGAGTGCATGTCCACAGGTCCTTGAAAGTGGCAGGACAGGTAGATAGAGTGGTGAAGAAGGCATATAGAATGCTTTCCTTTATTGGCCAAGGTATAGAATAGAAAAGCAGGGATGTAGTGCTAGAACTGTATAAAATGGCGGTTAGGCCACAGCTGGAGTATTGCGTACAGTTCTGGTCATCACATTACAGAAAGGACATAATTGCTCTGGAGAGAGTACAGAGGAGATTTACAAGAACGTTGCCAGGGCTTGAAAGTTGCAGCTATGAGCAAATATTGGAGCGGCTCGGGTTGTTTTCCTTAGAACAGAGGAGTCTGAGGGGTGACTTGAATGAGGTGTACAAAATTATGAGGCGCCCAGACAGAGTGGACAGTAAGGACCTGTTTCCCCTGGTGGGGAGGTCAGTTACCAGGGGGCACAGATTTAAGGTGATTGGTAGAAGGATTAGAGGGGACATGAGGGGAAACGTTTTTACCCAGAGGGTGGTGGGTGCCTGGAATTCGCTGACAGGAATGGTGGTGGAGGCAGAAGCCCTCAACTCATTTAAAAATACCTGGACATGCACCTGAAGCGCTGTAACCTGCAAGTCTCCGGATCAGGTGCTGGAAGGTGGGAATAGATTGGGTGGCTAGTTTTTTCGGCCAGAGCAAACGCGATGGGCTGAATGGACTCCTTCTGTGCCCTAATTTTTCTATGATTCTATGGAAATTGCCAGCACTGACACAGATCATTTCATTAGTACATTGATATTGGACTGACTATAAGGAGAAGCTAGTTAAACACATAATGGTGAAAGGAATGGAAGATAGCATTGGTTGTTCCAGATGAAGAGGGATAGACAGAGGTGTGGGTACAGCAGACTTCAGACAGTAATCAGCCCTTTCAGATACTGTGGGTGGCTCTGAAAAGAGCCTTTGCGTATTTGAAAAAAGTCTGGCAGATTGACTTGGTTTTGGTGCCCGGAGCGCTGGTTTTCTTGGGCAGCAACACGGCCTGGATATTAGTCAGCACCCTACCCTGAATGATGGTCACCCCTCCCAGCAGCTTGTTGAGCTCCTCATCATTGAGGACGGCCAGCTGTAGGTGGCTGGGGATGATGCAGGTCTTCTTGTTGTCCCGGGCCGCGTTACCGCCCAGCTCGAGGATTTCAGCGGTCAGATACTCGAGCACAGCAGCCAGATAGACCTGGGCTCTGGCACCCACACGCTCAGCATAGTTACCCTTTCTCAGGAGCCTGTGAACACGGCCCACCGGGAACTGCAGTCCAGCCCGGGAGGAGCGAGACTTGGCCTTGGACCGAGCTTTCCCGTTGGTCTTTCCTCTTCCAGACATTTCCACAATCTCACAAATACTTTCACAATGAATGGATAATTTCGTCAGCATTAAACATACACATGGGGTAGTCAGGATGGTCGAGCAGTCTGAGACGGTTCATTCAGATCACAATTCTCTCTGCAGGGGTGGGTTCAAATTCCCCTTCTGATAAGTTGTGTTTTGACATGACTAGAGGTATTTGGGAGTAGCGATGAAGAACAAACAGAGATCATGAAAGAATATTGACAAGCAAAATCAAAACAAATCCAAAGATGTTTCATCAATACATTGCAGTCAGAGGCAACTGAGGAAAGAGTAGGGCCCATCAAAGACCTAAAAATGTAACCTATGTGTCAGTGTGGAAGATGTTGGTATGTTTATTAATGAATATTTTACTGTCTTCACAAATGAGGGGGTGATGCAGATATTGTAATTAAGGAGAAGGAGTGTGAAGTATTGGACATGATAAACTGAGGGAGAGAAGAAGTATAAATGGGATTAACATCCTTGAAAGTGGATAAATCATCAGGGCCGGATGAAATGTACCACAGGCTGTTAAAAGAAGCCAGGAAGGAAATAGTGGAAGGTCTGACCATCAGTTTCCAATCCCTCACTGGATACGGGTGTGATGTCAGAAGATGGGAGGTCTCGTAACACTGCAAGAAAAGCAAAATTCTGCAGATGCTGCAAATCTGAAATAAAAAATAGTTGCATTGGAAATACACAGCAGGTCTGGCAGCAACTGTGGAGAGAGAAGCAAAGTTAATGTTTCTGTTCTGATGAAAGGTCACTGACCTGAAATGTTAACTTTGTTTCTCTCTCCACAGATGCTGCCAGACCTGCTGTGTATGTCCAGCACTTTTTGTTTTTATTGCTAACATTGCAGCATTGTTGAAAAAGGAAGCGAGGGAACAATTAAAGGCCAGTCAGCCTAACCTCAATAGTGGGCGAATTATTGGAATTAATTCTGAGAGACAGGATAAACTGTCGCTTAGAAAGGCACAGATTAATCAAGTATCATCAGCATGGATTTGTTAAGGGAAGCTCCTGTCTGACTATCTTGATTGAATGTTTTTGAAGAAGTAACAAGGAGGATTGTGAGGATAGTGCAGTTGATCTGATCCACATGGATTTTAGCAAGACATTTGACAAGGTCCCACATGGCAAACTGGTTAAAAAAAATAAAAGCACATGGGATCCAGGGGAGTGTAGCAAGCTGGACACAAAATTGGTTCAGTGGCAGGAAACAAAAAGGAATTGGTTACAGGTGTTTTTGCAACTGGAGGACTGTTTCCAGTGGTGTTCCACAGGGCTCACAACTAGGTCCCCTGCTTTTTGTGGTATATATTAATGATATGGACATAAATGTAGAGGGCACAATCAAGATGTTTGCAGATGAAACAAAAATTGTCCGTGTTGTTGATAGGGAGGAGGACAGCTGTACACTGCAGGAAGATATCAATAGACTGGTCAGGTGGGCAGAGAAGTGGTAAATGGAATTCAAATTGGACAAGTGTGAGGTGATGCATTTGGGAGGTCAAAAAAGGCAAAGGAATACACAATTAATGGGAGAACACTGAACGGTGCAGAGGAAGTGAGAGACGTTGGAGTGAATGTCCACAGATCCCTGAAGTAGCAGGACAGGTCAAGAAGGTGGTTCAGCAGGTATATGGAATCCTTTCCTTTATTAGCTGAGGTACAGAATATAAGGGTGATCTGGGTATCCATGTCAATAAGTCACTGAAAGCTAACATGCAGGTGCAGCAAGCAATTAGGAAGGCTAATAGTATGTTAGCCTTTATCACAAGAGGATTTGAGTACAGGAGTAGTGAATTCTTGCTTCAATTGTACAGAAACTTGGTTAGACCGCACTTGGAGTACTGTGTGCAGATTTGGTCTCCTTACCTTAGGAAGGATATTATTGCCATGGAGGGAGTTCAACGAAGGTTCATCAGACTTGTTCCTGGGATGGTGGGACTGTTCTATGAAGAGAGATTGGTAAACTGGGGCTGTATTCTCTAGAGTTTCAAAGAATGAGAGGTGATCTCATTGAAACCTACAAAATATTTAAAGGACTGTCAGGGTAGATGCAGCTAAGATGTTTCATCTGGATGGGGAGTCGAGAACCAGAGGCTCAATTTCAAAATAAGGGGGATGCTCCTTAGGGCAGAGATGAGGAGAAATTTCTTTGCACGGAGGGTTGTGAATCTTTGGAATTCTGTACCCCAGAGGGCTGTGGAAGCTCAGTCGTTGAGTATGTTTAAAGCAGAGATTGACAGATTTCTAAATACAAATGACATCAGGGAATATGAGGAAAGTGTGGGGAAAAGGGCATTGAAGCGGATGATCAGCCATGATCATATTGAATGGTGGGGCAGGCTCGATGGGCTGAATGGCCGACTCCTGCTCCTATGTTCCTATGTTCCTAACTCCACATGATCGGCGAGGCACAGCCTCAGGCCGACTTGTCAGGTGGTGTAAACAGATATCACTGCTTCTGATCTTCACCAGAACAGAGAGTGAGATGTAACATTGATCATCAAACAGACTGTGAGAGAATACAACAGAATAAGACACATGGTGAGACACTGTGGAATAACAAATAGATTTGATTGGAACATTGACTTTGATTGGAATGGATAAAACACCAGAAACAGCAGATTAAATTGGGATTCTCATCATTATATTGATCTGGGACAGAAAAGAGAAACTGATGGAAAGAAGGGAAGAAGGAAGAAAAGAAAGGATGGAACTGTTCAGTTTTTTCAGTTTTTTCACTTGCCCATCAAAGCTGGATAAAAAAAAAAGTTGCAAATAACAGAGAATTTCACCAAAAAGGGAGATTAAATGCTGCCGAAACCTTGGATCGAAGGATGCCCCAACAGATCACCTGTTTAACTGTCTCCTCACTGGGGGATTTCAATCAGTGAGTAATATTATTCTCTACCTTTCTTTGTTAAATGAACCCAGAACTGTCACTTGGAATTAATATCTGTGTTCCGACTCCTGAGTAATAAAATTGTGAGTTTCTCGATATTTTCGGGACACATTTCCTGCTGAAAGAACTAAGAACTCTTTTCTAATTTACACAATACTATATACACATTCATCAAGCCTCCTAAGCTAGCATCCTTGGTGCTGCTCTCTCCTCCCAAACCTCATCTCCTGTGACTGTTACATCATCACTCTGGCAGTGGGAGTGATTGATCCCAATGTCTTCAGCATTAACCCTTTACATCCTTATACTACACTGTCTGTCCAAAAAAATGGGTGGAGGGAACTTGATTTATCGAAACACTAACAGCTGCCAGTTGAAAATCAACTCAAACCCATCAGCGAGAGAGAGAGAGACTGTCAGAGAACTTCCTGCATCCAGTCCTGACCCTGTCACACTCAGCAGATGCTCACCCAGACCCCACTCTCATCAACACTGAACATTGTTACCGAGACACTTCAAATACTGTTTATGAAAGGCTGGAAAGGTCAAAGTTCACACAGCTTTATTGAACAGAACAAAGTTTAATATCTTCTGACCGTTTCTCGGTAACCACATGAGACATAGGTTTTCTTATTTGGTTCCTTTGATTTTTCTTGTTGCTGACTGACAAATATTCCAAACCTCAGATCAACCCTCCCACTTGCGTCATGTCCCAATCTCAGTCACAAGCAACACATAACGACACAAACACTCTGAAACATGCAACGCAGTCACACTTTCCTTCAGTGACATTCATGTCGAGCTGTTTTCCAGGTTGAATGCAACTGTGAACAAATTTGTATCAAAGAAGTTGCCTTTGAAATATCAGGACTGAATTTCTGCACAAGGAGGAACAGCCATTCCAAACTCACATCCTTCACAAGGCTGTGACGAAAATTCATCATGTAATTTGAATTCTCACTTAAAGTTCAGTAGACACAGATGGAAGCGATTGATGAGGTAACTTCGACATCACAAATGTGAAACAAGGCTCTACTGGGAATTGAACCCAGGATCTCCTGTTTACAAGACAGGTGCTTTAACCAACTAAGCTACAGAGCCAGATGTTGTTAAAGTTAAAATCAGAGGAGTACACTAGTTATTCTCATATAATAACAATATCAAAGCAAAATACAGCAGATGCAGGAAATCTCAAATAAAAACAAGAAATGCTGGAAATACTCATCAGGTCTGGCAGCATCTGTGCAGAGAGAAGCAGAGTTAACGTTTCAGGTCAATGACCCTTCTTCAGACCCTTCTATATATTCTCATCCCACTTCTCCACAGGTCACAACATATATTTTAACGTTTCCCACTTCCTGAAACAGTCAATCATTTACTCTATTCTTCCCAGAATAGAAGACACTGACCAGGTTTCTTTAATGAACAGCAAAATTATCAGCTTATTACAGAACAAGTTTTAACTAGTCATGAAATAAAGCATAAATACACAGGTAGAAATTTTAAAAGTTCCCTTTTTACCTTAACCAACATTGAAAGCCCCTTTCTTCCTACAGCCCCACACATGCACACATACATACACCGGTTAACTGAAAAAAAAAGAATTATTTTTTACAATTCTGAGTTCTGTTAAAGACAAAAACAACACTTTGGCTGATTACTTGTTCATTCCTGAAGAAAACAGCAGATGAGATATGTTGTTCCAAAACTGGCATACAGTCTAACTTCTGAGTGTGCGTAGACAGGTCACTAGGGTCTTTTAGAACAGTTTTTTAGAGGCAGTGTTGAAAATTAATTTTAGCAGGCTTTCTTCAAAGACAGGAGAAGAGATGAATTGACACAGTGAAGTTCTCAGGGTCTTTTCAAGATTTGCTGCAAAACAACGTGGGTTGTGATCTTCTCTCCTTCCTTGACACTTCTTCAGGCTAACTTTATCAGCTGCTCACTCCAGAAGGTAAAACACAATGACTGCTACAAATAAAAGCTTGTGATTGTTCTGCCCTCTTCGGTGAGTGCTGCTGCTGCCGGGTTTGTCCAATCAAGAGGCGCAACTGACTTCTCTGTCCACATGTCCCCCTGTTACCAGGGTTTCTGTTCTACATTCAACTTGAGTCATGTGACAACCAGTAAACATAGTTGTCAAATTAATACTTTCAGTACCCTCTTGAAAAAGAACTGGTCTGACATTTATTAAGTTTGACGATGAATTCCTCAAAAAAAAATTTCACAAAAAAAAAATCAAAATCACTTCCATAACATCATGTACTTTCCCTGAGCTACAGGTTATTGCAAGTCTCTCTGGCTGTGTTTATTTTTGTTGATTTTGCACTCAGGTTCTTTCTGAATCCATGTGTTTGCAGAACTTTGTCAGTGAGAAACATGGAGATATGCTTAAAGATTTCCCTGCAAATTATTCATATCTCCGTCTTTCTCCGAACTTTGTAGAAATACATTAATGTGGGAATCAGACACATCAGGGCATCAAACCTCTCCATTAAGCATTGAAAGGTGACAGTGTTTATTGTGACGGGGTTCCATTTATTCAGACACATCTGGTATAAAAGTGCTCAAGAAATGATTCACACAGGTAATGTATTTGTATATTATGTGCATGACATAATGACGCAAATAAACAATTCCTTGCACTTGCCACGCTTGGTGTATATTTTCTCTGCTGATGCCCCCTGAATATATTGGAGAAAATGGTGATGAGGATGAGATAAAAGTCCGTAAATATAGGCAGCAAACAGCAGCAGGGACTGCAGTGAACAGGATCAGCTAGCTCCTGGTGACCTACCTGCTCGGATGGTTGAGATTTTAGGTGGATTGTGTGAAGCCTGGGCCACAGAATGTCTCTTCAGTTGAATGAGATACCGCAGGGTCTTCCTGTGCATCTGATTCAAATTGCTTATTTGGGACAATATGGCTGCACACATATGGGATACATCGGAAGGTGAGGAACTTATGAGAGGGCTTGAGAACCATTCAGTTCATATATTGAAAGAATGGACATGTTTTTCAGAGCTAATAACATTTTGGAATTTGAAGGTGAAAGTGCAGAGGTCAAGGCAATTCTTGAGGGCAAGAAAGCTATTTTGCCAATGGAAATTAGCCTGGAAGTGTATGACCAGCTAACAAAGCTTCCTGCTCCCATCAAGGCAAAAGATGTGCCATTCAAAACAATCATCACCAAGTTGGAGGAACATTTCAACCTGAACCCACTAGAGATCACGGCAAGCTAGAAATTTGGAAGCAGAAATCAGAAAAGTAGTGAAACAGTTGGTGAGTACATTGTGGCATGAAGAATTTATCACTACATTGCAACTTTGGCATATTCTTAGACCGTGCATTATGAGACAGATTTGTGCTTATATTGGTGGATGAGAAAAGATACTAAACACACAAAATCTCACATTCGAGCTCGCATGTAAGATTGCTCTTTCCATGGAGATTGCATCAAAGAATGCTCGAGAATTTCATCCTGTGCCAGTGATTGTAACACACTTCAGGGGAACTTAAAAAAACTGGTAAAATGCGCTTTCACATGGCAGATAAAATTTACACAGAGAATTGTGAAGAGATACAATTTGGGAGGAAGAATAAGGAGAGGCCATATAAATGAAATGTTACAATTCTAAAGTGGGTGCCGGAACAGAGAGACAATGTACACTAATCTTAGAAGGTTTGAAAGGCTTCTAAGAGCAAACAGGACACTTGGCTTTATTAACAGAGACATATAGTAAAAGCAAATAAGTTATGATAAACCTTTATAAAATAATGGGTCTGAATGGCCTACTCCTGTACCTCCACAGAAAGCTTCCATTCCAGGTTTGCACACTCTCGTCAGGATCACTCTCCACATATCCCGCCACTCCAGGCTCGGACACCCTCTTCAGGATCACTTTCCATAGATCCCACCAAACCACGCATGGATATCTCCCTCATGATCCGATCACAGGTCCTTCATCCTGCCACATCCAGTCATGAATGATGGTGGACAATTAAATAACTAACCAGATGAGGAGGCTCCAAAAAATCCCCATCCTCAATGATGGTGGAGCCAAAGCTGAATCATTTACAACCATCTTCCATCAGAAATTGCTCAGTGGATGATTCATCTCGGCCTCCTGAGGTCCCCAGCATCACAGTTTCCAGTCTTCAGCCAATTTGATTCACTCCACATGATAGCAAGAAACAACTGAAGTCACTCGATACAGCAATGACAATAGGCCCTAACAACATCCCGGCTCTAGTACTGAAGTTTTGTGCTCCAGAACTAGCTGCGCTCTCAGCCACACTGTTCCAGTTGAGCTACAACACAGGCATCTACCCAACAATGTGGAAAATTGCCCAAGTGTGCCCACTCCATTAAAAAAAAGCAGGACAAATCCAATCTGACCAATTACCACCCCATCAGTCTCCTATCAATCATCAGCAAAGTGATGGAAGATGTCATCAACAGTGCTATCAAGCACCAGACACTTAGCAATAATCTGCTCATCAATGCTCAGTTTAGGTTCTGCCAGGGTTCCTC
The DNA here is from genome assembly GCF_036365525.1 of Heterodontus francisci. Classification (NCBI taxonomy): domain Eukaryota; kingdom Metazoa; phylum Chordata; class Chondrichthyes; order Heterodontiformes; family Heterodontidae; genus Heterodontus; species Heterodontus francisci. The sequence continues at coordinate 1,311,967 of NW_027141723.1, forward strand.
GACTCCAGGCAAATACTTGGCAGGTAGAGTATAATGTGGGAAAATGTGAGGTTATCCACTTTGGTAAGAAGAATGGAAAAGCAACATATTATTTAAATTGCGAGAGACTACAGAATCATGCGGCATAGAAGGATCTGGGTGTCCTCGTACATGAATCACAAAAAGTTACCATGCAGGTACAGCAAATAATTAGGAAGGCAAATGGAATGTTGCCCTTTATTTCAAGGGGGATGGAGTATAAAAGTAGAGAAGTCTTGCTGCAAATGCACAGGGTGTTGGTGAATACACACCTGGAGTACTGTGTACAGTTTTGGTCTCCTTATTTAAGGAGGGATATACTTGCATTGGAGGCAGCTCAGAGAAGATTCACTGGATTGATGCCTGTGATGAAGTGGTTGTCTTATATGGAGAGTTGATCAGGTTGGACCTATACTCATTGGAGTTAAGAAAAATGATAGGTGATCGTATTGAGACATATAAGATTTTGAGGAGGCTTGACAGGGTGGATGCTGAGAGGATGTTTCCCCTCATGGTGGAATTTAGAACTAGGGGACACAGTTTCGGAATAATGGTCTTCCATTTCAGAAGGAAATGAGGAGGAATTTCTTCTCTCAGAGAGTCATTAATCTTTGGAATTCTGTACCGCAGAGAGAAGTGGAGGCTGGGTCATTGCATGTCTTCAAGACTGAGTTTGACAGATTTTTATCCACAAGGAAGTCAAGGGTTATGGGGGGCAGGCAAGAAAGTGGGGTTGAGGCCATGATCAGGTCAGCCATGATCCTATTGAATGGTGGAGCAGGCTCGAGGGGCCAAATGGCCTACTACTGCTAATATTTCTTCTGTTCTTATTTTTTATTGCAGCTTGGTTCAAACAGACACAAAAGAGTGGAGTTCTAGAGGAGAGGTGAGAGTGATTACCCTTGAGTGAGTGTGGCATCAAGGATCCCGAGCTAAATTGAAGTCAATGAGAATCAGGGGGAAAACTCTCCACTTGGTGGAGTCATACCTCGCACAAAGCAAGATGGTTGTGGTTAGTGGAGGCCAATCATCTCAGCCCAGGACATTGCCTCAGGAGTTTCTCAGGGTAGTGTCCTCAGCCCAAACATCCTCAGCTGTTTCATTGATCACTTTCCCTTCAACATAAGTCAGAAGTGGGAATTTTCGCTGATGACTCACAACTCCTCAGATACTGAAGCAGTCTGTGCCCACAAGCAGCGAGACCTGTACAAACTTCAGGCTTGAGCTGATAAGTGACAAGCAACCTTCTGGCCACACAAGTGCTAAGCAGTGAACATCTCGATTGAGAGAGAATCAAACCATCTACCTTTTGATATTCAGCAGCATAATCATCACTGAATCCCCCACCATCAACATCTTGGGGGTTATCATTGACCAGAAACTAAACTGGACCAGTCACACCTATGTTGCAGCTATAAGTGCAGTTCAGAGATTAGGAATTCTGCAGCAAGTATCTTGCGTCCTGACACCTCAAATCCTGTCCACCATGTACAAGGCACAAGTCAGGAGTGGGATGGAATACATCCCACTCAACAACACTCAAGAAGCTCAACACCATCCAGGAGAAAGCAGCCCACTTGATCAGCACCTAACCCACCACCTTAAACATTCACTTCCTCCACTACCAGTACACAGTGGCTGCAGTGTGTACCATCTCCATATGCACTGCAGTATCTCGCCAAGTATCCTTCAACAGCACCTTCCAAACCCGTGACCACTACCACCTCGAAGGACAAGGGCAGCAGATGCATGGGAACTCGCCATCTGCAGGTGCCCTTTCTGAGTCACTCACCATCCTGACATGTAACTATATCGCCATTTCTTCACTGTTGTTGGGTCACAATCCTGGAACTCCCTCCCCAATAGCACTGTGGGTGTTCCTACACCATATGGACTGTAGCAGTTCAAAAAGGCAGCTCACCACCACATTCTCAACGGCAATAGGAATGGGTAATAAATGCTAGACTTATCAGCGATACTCGCGCCCATTAATGAATAAAAAACAAATCACTCTCCACAGATTCCCCACAATCTGGGCTTGGACATTTACTTCAGGAGCACAGAGCTTTATATAACTGCAACATGAGTTCCAATCTTCATATTCCATTCACTTTTCACATTATGTTTCTACCAGTCCACTAGCTTTTAGTGATTCTGTACTCGGGTCTCTGCGCCTCCGCAGTTTCTATCATCTCACCACTTAACAAAAAACACTCTGATCGATCTTTCGTAGGTACTAGATGACCCCTCATTTTAAACTCCATCTGCCAAAACATTGCTCACTCACTTAATCTATCAAGAAGATTTGAAAATAAATTTCTTGCCAAAGGATAATGTTCTGCTTCTGCTCCCTCGCCATTTGCTTTTCCCGTTAGTCGTTCACTTGGTGTAAATCCAGAGAAAGTAAAGATGGAAGGAAGGAAGGAGGGGAGGGAAAATCCTGCTCCGTTTCGTGATCCCTATTTGATCTTCATTCCAGTCCAATTTGGGTGAAGAATTCCAATTGTCTGTCTCAATTTTAATAAAGTATAAACAATTCTGGAACCACCGTCAAGATACTGACAAGAACAGGTTTCCAGGCCGACTTCACATTGAAGCTGTAAACAAGAATTCAACAGGAATTTGATAAACTAACGACAAGGATGGGATTCAAACCCCCGCGTGCACAGCACAATCGTTCAGTAGTCCATCGCCTTAACCTCTCAGCCACCACGGCATCTGGCAAGTAATAGAAGCACAACCGTCACCTTCACACAGATCCTGACTGTGCAGCCATATGTGCAATGATGGAACAGTAGCTTCTGTAAGTAAATGAAATTTCCATCACATCAGGTCATGGCCTGTTGGGAATGGAGCGGTGTGAAACATTTCCAGACCATGTCCAACACGTTTCTACTCAGTGTGAAAACCCACCACGGAAAGACTGGAACATACAATCATTTGATCACAGCATGATTAACATCACTCAGACACCTGAACCATTAGGTCACTGACGAAGTCATGACGACTTCGAATTTCTCATGAAATGACAACTGAACTAACTGACTGGAAGAATTGCTTCAACTCCACGTGATCAGCGAGGCACAGCCTCAGCCGACTTGTCAGGCGGTGTAAACAGATATCACTGCTTCTGATCTTCACCAGAACAGAGAGTGAGATGTAACATTGATCATCAAACAGACTGTGAGAGAATACAACAGAATAAAACACATGGAGAGACACTGTGGAATAACAAATAGATTTGATTGGAATGTTGAATTTTGATTGGAATGGATAAAACAGCAGAAACAGCAGATTAAATTGGGATTCTCATCATTATATTGATCTGGGACAGAAAAGAGAAACTGATGGAAAGAAGGGAAGAAGGAAGAATGGAATTGTTCAGTTTTTTCACTCGTCCATAAAAGCTGGATAAACAAAAGTTGCAAAAGTTGCAAATGCTGCCAAAACCTTGGATCGAAGGATGTCCCAACTGTTTAACTGTCTCCTCACTGGGGGATTTCAATCAGTGAGTAATATTATTCTCTACCTTTTTTTGTTAAATGAACCCAGGACTGTAACTTGGAATTAATATCTGTGTTCCGACTCCTGAATAATAAAATTGTGAGTTTCTTGATATTATCGGGACATATTTCCTGCTGAAAGAACTAAGAACTCTTTTCTAATTTACACAATACTATTACACACTCATCAAGCCTCCTCAGCGAGCATCCTTGGTGCTGCTCTCTCTTCTCCCAAACCTCATCCCATGTGACTGTTACATCATCACTCTGACAGTGGGAGAGGTTGATCCCACTGTCTTCAGCATTAACCCTTTACATCCTTATACTACACTGTGAATAAAAAAAAATGGTTAGAGGGAACTTCCTTCATTTATCGAAGCACCAACAGCTGCCAGTTGTGAACCAACTCAAACCCATCAGAGAGAGAGAGAGAGAGAGAGAGACTGTCAGAGAACTTCCTGCATCCAGTCCTGACCCTGTCACGCTCAGCAGTTGCTCACCCAGACCCCACTCTCATCAACACTGAACATTGTCACTGAGACCCTTCAAATAATGTTTATAAAAGGCAGAAAAATTCAAAGTTCATCGCAGCTGGATTGATTGAAACTAAGTTTAATATCTTCTTACCACTAGGTAACCACATGAGAAAGTCCTTCAATCATTAGCATAAATTATCAGCTGTAAGAATGTTTGTCATTGGGTTGAATCATTTCTGTGAGAGGAATGTTCCAGCATCATAAACCAGGGGAACGTGTTGACTGAGCTGTGTCTTCATCTCTTCTGGACAGTTCACCCTTCATTCTGCTCTGATTCACTTTCCCAAAGCGGATCTACAGATTCTCAAATCTGGAGACTGGGTTTTCTTATTCGGTTCCTTTTGATTTTTCTTGCTCCTGAATGATAATATATTCCAACCTTGGATCAACTTTGCGTTGTGCCCCAGTCTCGGTTAAAAGCGACACATAATGGCACCAACACTCTGAAACATACAACATGGTCACACTCTGCTTCAGTGAGATTAATGTTGAGGCGGTTTCACTTCAAATGCAATTGTGAACAAATTTCTCTCGTGGAAATTGTGGGTGATTTGAGTATTTGCACTGAATTTCTGTGCAAGGAGGGACAGTTTCAAACAGCCATTCCCAAATCACTTCTTTCACAAAGACAAAGACTGTGCTGTCTTAACGTGTCACTCAACTTCACAAACAAATTTGAACTCAAAGTTCAGGGGAAGACAGAGTGGTGAATGATTGACAGAGTAATCTTTAAATCATAACTTTCCGTTTCTTCACTGCAGTGAGGCTTTGTTGGGGTCTGAAGTTAGGTTCTGCTGTTTATTAGACAGAGGCTTTAACCAACTAAGCTACAGGGCAAAATCTCAAACACATCCTTTCCTGGAGTTACAGGTTATTGCAGGACTATCTGTCTCTGGGTTCTTTCTGAATCCACAAGTTTGCAGATCTTTGTGAGTGAGAGACATGGAGATATGCCTCAAAGAATTCCCTGTAAATTATTCATATCTCCATCTTTTCCTGAACTTTGAACAAACACATTACTGTGGGAATCACACACATCTGGCCCTCACATTCATCCGCTAAACATTGAAAGGTGACAGTGTTTATTGTGAGGGGATCCATTTATTCAGACACATCTTGATCGGGACGTGTTTCACACATGTAATGTTTTTGTATATTATGTTTATGATGTAATATTGCAAATAAACATTTCCTTGCACTTGTCGCATTTGGTCTCCATTTTCTCTGCTGATGCCCCCTGAATATATTGGAGAAAATGGTGATGAGAATGAGATAAAAGTCTGTAAATATAGGCAGCAAACAGCAGCAGGGACTGCAGTGAACAAGAACAGCTAGCTCCTGGTGACCTACCTGCTCAGATGGTGGAGATTTTAAGTGGATTGTGTGAAGCCTGTGCGACAGACTGTCTCCTCAGTTGAATGAGATGCCCTAGGGTAAAGCATGGCTACCCGACCCGACTCCGACCAGACCGGATGACATGTGTCAGGTTCGGGTCGGGTCTCTCTTCCGTGTCCGGCATTCGGGTTCGTGACGGGTTGGGCTGTAGGCGGACACAGTGCTGCCTTGCTCAGGGAGGGAACTTCTGCATGATTCCGCAGGAATGGAGGATCACAACATTTGGACAAGGTATGTTTGATATAATTAACTTTATTATGGTAGTCGGGTCGGTTCAGGTCGGGTGCGGGAAAAAAATCAAAGGACTCGGGCCCGGGTCAGGTTCAGGTTGGATGTGGTCAGGTCGGACCGGGTCGGGTTTCAATTTCATAAACAAGCAGGCCTTTACCGCAGGGTCTTAGTGTGCATCAGATTCAAAGTGATTATTTGGGACAATATGGCTGCACCCAAGGGATACATCAGAAGGCTAGGAACTTATGAGAGGGCTCGAGATCCATTCAGTTCATATATTGAAAGAATGGACATGTTTTTCAGAGCTAATAACATTTTGGAACTTGAAGGTGAAAGTGAAGAGGTCGAGACTCAGAATAAGGCAATTCTTGAGGGCAAGAAAGTAATTTTGCGAATGTAAATTATCCTGGAAGTGTATGACATGCTAGCAAATCTTCCTGCTACCATCAAGGCAAAAGATGTGAATTCAAAACAATCATCACCAACTTGGAGGAACATTTTAACCCTAAGCCACTAGAGATCACGGCAAGCTAGAAATTTGGAACCAGAAAGCAGAAAAGTAGTGAAATAGTTGGTGAGTACATTGTGGAACTGAAGAATTTATCACTACATTGCAACTTTGGCACATTCTTAGACAGTACATTACGAGACAGATTTGTGCTGATATTGGTGGATGAGAAAAGATACTAAACACGCAAAATCCTACATTTCAGCTGGCGTGTAAGATTGCTCTCTCCATGGAGATTGCATCAAAGAATGCTGGGGAATTTCGTCTTATGCCAGTGACAGTAACACACTTCAGGAGAAGATAAAGAAACTGTCAAAATGGGCTTTCACATGGCAGATAAAATTTTACACAGAGAAGTGTAAAGTGATAAAGTTTGGGAGGAAGAATGAGACAATGTGCACCAATCTTAGAAGGTTTGAAAATGTTGCTGAAAGCAAACAGGACACTTGGCTTTATTCATAGAGGCATAGAGTAAAAGCAAATAAGTTATACTAAACCTTTATAAAACACTGGGACCGAATGGCCTACTCCTGCACCTCCACAGAAAGCTTCCACTCCACGCTCGGACACCCTCTACAGGATCACTCTCCATACATCCTGCCACTCCACGCACGGATATCTCCCTCAGGATCAGATCACAGCTCCACAGTCCTGCCACATCCAGTCGTGAATGGTGGTGGATAATTTAATAACTAACAAGATGAGGAGGCTCCAAAAACATCCACATCCTCAATGATGGTGGAGCCGAGCACGTCAGTGCAAAAGGCAAAACTGAAGCATTTGCAACCATCTTCAGTCAGAAATATTAAGTGGATTGGATCTGTGCTAATTTCAGCTCCTCATGCTCGCTGGTGCCTTGATTCTCTGGTGCTAATTTCAGAGTAAATCATGCAGCTTGACAATTGGAGCCAAAGAAAAAGACACAGGAGAGGTTGAAAGTGCCGAAACCTGGGATTGAACCAAGAACTGTGATTTTTAGTGCAATGCAAATCCAGCTGATCTATTTCAGCCACACACTAAAACCAGCCTTCGCTCATTGCTTTGGAAGAGAATATTTACATTCAAGTGTTTGTCAAAATTTACAGAACACAACATGAGTAATATTTCCCATTGTTTTCCCAGCACTGATGGAATGTGAAGCGGGAGACAGCCAGAAGTCCCACTGATCCACACTGACCCAGAGCTGAGAGTGAAATTAGATAAAGTTCAATCTTTAGCAACGAGACGCTGGAGAGACGTAAGAGTCCTGAATCAAGGAGAGACTTTCTGATATAGTAAAAGCAAAATACTGCATATGCTGGAAATCTGAAATAAAAACAAAGGTGCTGGAAGTACTCAGCAGGTCTGGCAGCATCTGTGGAGAGAGAAACAGAGTTAAAGTTTCAAGTCTGTGACCTTTCATCAGAACTGCCAAAGGTTAGAAAAGAATTAGGTTTTAAACAAGTGAAGGAGAGGAGCCTGGGGGAGAGAACAAAGGGGAAGGTGTTTGATAGGGCAGAGGGCAGGAAAGATTAAATAACAAAGTTGTCCTGGGACAAAGGCAAAGAGTCCGTTAATGCTTGTGGTCAAAGACAAAGCATTTGTCCAGAGAGAGTGTTAATAGCAGAATAATGAGCAGCTCTGACTACATGAAAAACAGGCACATGGTTTTAAACACACTGTGTTTTGTGCTCCCCCTTTTGTGAATCCTTGTTCACAGCTTTCCAATTATAATGCAAAGAAATGAACACAAACAGGCTTTCTTTGGTTTAAAGAAGAAAAGTTAAACTTATTAAACTTGCTTAAACTTTAATACGGTTCATGCCTACAGATATACGATGCACCCATGCTAGCATGCACACGTGATATACAGATGCAGCTAGGGACAGAACAAATAAAAGATAAAATGGAACAGTTTGAGGTACTATCTTGTTACTGTGCTTCGAGCTCATGGTATAGCACTTTTGTAGATAATTCTTGCATTTCGTAGGGCCCAGTATTCTACTTAAACCTTGTACATGTTGGATACTTTTCTCTCTTTGAGATTCACATGTTTTCACAAGGTTCAGTTCTGTGGGAAAGAGATGGAGGCAGGAAGGACTGGAGAGGGTCTGCCCCATCTGGGAGCACATGGTGTTCTGAGTTCAAATCTGTGGCAAGTTCAAAAAACCAACAGCCAACTAGTCATGTGACTAAAACTGGTCTGACCACTTCTGCTGTGTATTGGGGAAGCAAAAGACTGCGTCCCTTTGTTTCAATACTGTTTGTTACTATGCAAATTTCTTTCCAGTCAGGCGCTTGCAATTTTAAGTTTTAATGTTCATGTGGCAAAAATCATGTGTGTCTCAGTCTTGGCAGGTGGTGTGGGGCGCTTTGCCTGACACCAGTCATGTTCTGAAGTTATTGAACTCAAGGTTCAGTCCACAAGGCTGCAGAGTGACGAATCGAAAGATCAGGTGCTGTTCCTCGAGCTTGCGTTGATGTTCACTGGAACACTGGAGCAGGCCAAAGACAGAAATGTTGACATGAGAGCAGGGGGAAGTGTTGAAATGGCAAGCAACCATAAGCTCAGGGTCATGCTTTCGGACTGAGTGGAGGTGTTCCACAAAGCGGTCAGCTAATCTGCGTTTGGCCTCCCCAATTTAGAGAAGACCGCATTGGGAACAGAAAATACAGTACACTAAATTGAAAGAAGTACAAGTAAATCGCTGCTTCACCTGAAAGGGGTGTTTGGGGCCTTGGATAGTGAGGAGAGCGGAGGTAAAAGGGAAGCTATTACACTTCCTGCGATTGAATGGGAAGGTGCCGTGGGAAGGGGACGAGGTATTGGGGATAATGGAGGAGTGGACCAGAGTGTTGCGGAGGGAACGATCCTTTCGGAATGCTGACAGGGGAGGGGAAGATGCATTTGGTGGTGGCATCACGCTGGAGGTGGTGGAAATGGCGGAGGATAATCCTTTGGATGTGGAGGCAGGTGGGGTGGAAAGTAAGGACAAGGGGAAACCCGTGGCGTTTCTGGGAGGGATGGGAAGAGGGGAGGGCAGATGTGTGGGAAATGGACCAGACACACTCCTTGAACTCTCTGCTGACGAAGTCTGAAAAAGGGAAGAACAACCACACAACAAGGGTCTCAAATCGAAGACCCTGGGATTAAAAGTCTCATTCTCTACCAACTGAACTAACAAGGCCTGATACAGTACTTCCACTCTGTCTGTTATTGGACGGATGGAGCTGTTGGCACCACCCCAAGGGCGGGCGTTTGTTCCACCAACCATGAAGCAGCTTCCTATCAATTCCCAAAATTATCATCTCCAACAAGAGAGAATCTAACTATCTCCCCTTGACATTCAATGGCATTATCATTGCTGAATCCCTCACTATCAACATCCTGGGGGTTGCCAATGAACAGAAACTGAATTGGAACAGCCATATAAATACCATAGCTTCAAGAGCAGGTCAGAGGCTGGGAATTCTACTGTGAATCACTCACCTCCTGTCCACCATCTCCAAGACACAAGTCAGGAGTGTGATGAAAGGCTCCTCACTTGCCTGGATGAGTGCAGCTCCAACAACACCAAAGAAGCTCAACACCATCCAGGACAAAGCAGCTCACTTGATCAGCACTCCATCCACCACGACCTCGACTACCTAGAAGGACATTGGATGAATGGCAACACCACCATCTGCAAGTTCCCGTCCAAGCTACACACCATCCTGTCTTGGAACTATATCATGATTCCCTCACTGTCACTGGATCAACATCCTGGAACTCCCTTCCTAACAGCAGGTATTGCGATGGCTCAAAAAGGCAGCTCACCACCACCTTCCCAACGGCAATTAGGGATGGGCAATAAATGCTGGCTTTGCCAGCAATGCCCACATCCCATGAAAGAATAAAAACGAGATTTGCCACAATGGTAGCAGGGTGAGGGATTTCAGTTATGTGGAGAGATTGGAGAAGCTGGGGTTGTTCTCCTTGCAGCAGAGAAAGCTCAGAAGAGATTTGACACATTTGTTCAAAATCATTTTAAATAAGGCAAAACTGTTTCCAGTGGTAAAAGGGTCAGTAAGCAGAGGACACAGATATCAGGTGATTGGCAGAAGAACCAGAGGTGTCATGAACAACCATTTTTTACACAGTAATGTGTTGTGATAAAGAAAGAAAAGACTTGCATTTATATAGCACCTTTCAAGACCACTGGATATATCAAAGCACTTTGTAAACAATGAAATACTTTTGAAGTGTAATCACTGTTGTAATGTCAGAAATGCAGCAGCTAATACCCAATAACAGCAATGTGATAATGACCAACTGATCTAATTGAGGGGCAAATATTGATCACAACACCAGGGAGAATTGTTCTTCACTTGTTTGAAATTGCAACATGGGATCTTTTACATTCACCCAAACATGCAGACCAGGTCTTGGCTTAACATCACACCTGAAAGGCAGCACCTTCAACACCCTCAGTGCTGTACTGGAGTGTCAGCTGTGAAATCTGAACCCAGAAGCTTGTGATTTCGAGCTGAGTGTGACCGACTGAGCTACAGCTTTTACCTGAGTCTCAATCCTTCTACCAACAGTTTCTCTCTATCTGGTCTGTCACGACCCCTCATGATTGTGAACACCTCTATCAAATCTCCTCTCGAAGGAGAACAACCCCAGCTTCTCCAATCTATCCACACAACTGAAATCCTAACCACACGTTGCAGAAAGGAATTTTTCCTCATGTTCCTTCTGGTTTTGTGAGTCACCTTAAATCTGTAACTTACGTTATGGACTGTTCATCAGTTAGAAACAGTTCCTCAGTATTTACTCTACCTCAAACCTTCAAGGAAGCTCTGCAAAGTAACTGAAAATCAAATTGTCAGAAGTGGGATTTGAGCACATGCCTCCAGTGAAAGCTGCAACCTGAACAGAGAAGCTGAAACTGCTCAGTCACCTCAACTGTTCAGACCTTTTTGACCTCGTCATCACTTCCGTACTTTGAAAGGTTCACTCAGTTCTGGAACTTATTCAATGTTACTGGAATGCTCAGTGATTGGGATATTAACTCCCCCGGGTTTTCCTGAGCTTGTTCTCGGTGTATGGGGATGTTTGTCCTGGGCTGTGGAATCTTGCATCCCTGTAATGGACATTAACCCACTGATTGAATCTGTATTCACTGCTTTCTGCTGGTGCTGGGTAATTGTGGGGCCGGAATGTTGCTGCTTGTCCCGGCCTCACTCACTCTGGGAAAGAGTGAATAATTGATGCGTCTGTTTCTGTATCTGAAATGTAACTTCGATCTGCTGTTATTAACCGAGGCAGCGCTGCAGCAGGATACGTTAATAATCTCTCACTAATCAACTGCAAACAGTCAGAATGTGTAACTTTGAGCAGCACTTTCTGCACCGTCAGGGCTGGAAAGTTGAGGGAGGGAGAGACACTGTCATTATCTGAGTGTATACAGCACTGTACAGAGAAAGAGTCAATATACCGGGGCTGAGACACAGTGCATCTTTTCACATTTAATCGCAATAATATCCGGAGTGAGGAACTGAAAAGGATGAAAAACCAAATAGCAAGAGCAAAAATAAGAAAACGAAGCAATTATAGATTAGCTGATAAGCTTTCACTGTGTTACCTGGTAGTCTACAGTTTTATATTCAATGCTTTCTCCACTGTGGCCAGGGAATGGTTTCTTCTCAAGGGCTGAATATTAACAAAACTTCTTAGAATTTAAATCTTTTAAAATTAATTCCATGGAGCTAATGGGAAAAAGTCAAATAACTGCACCAATTATAGGAGAGCTGGTTGGTGATGACGTGGATGTGTCTGCAGTGTACAGGACCAGACTGTTTCTATAGATTCACAATAAACGTTCCATCTTTATTTATAACAGTGAAACTGATAGTGGACAATGGCTATTCTGGTTGCAGAAACCTGGAGATGTAACTCATTAACACCCTGCTTTCGGGTAATTTAGAAAGAACAACACCCAGCTCTGTCATTTAGTGTGTTTGTTTGTTCACCCACAATTTGTTGGTTTCAGCACATAAAAGGATGAGGTAGGGCGGCACAGTGGCGCAGTGGTTGGCACCGCAGCCTCACAGCTCCAGGGACCCGGGTTCGATTCAGGGTACTGCCTGTGTGGAGTTTGCAAGTTCTCCCTGTGTCTGCGTGGGTTTTCTCCGGGTGCTCCGGTTTCCTCCCACAAGCCAAAAGACTTGCAGGTTGATAGGTAAATTGGCCATTATAAATTGTCACTAGTGTAGGTAGGTGGTCGGGAAATATAGGAACAGGTGGGGATGTTTGTTGGGAATATGGGATTAGTGTAGGATTAGTATAAAATGGGTGGTTGATGTTCGGCACAGACTCGGTGGGCCGAAGGGCCTGTTTCAGTGCTGTATCTCTAATCATAAAATCTAAATCTTTATTAACTTTAACTCTTCTACATCTGCTGTATTACTCTTGCTGTTGATTCTTCAAAGAAAATGTTAATCAAGACTTTCTTTGTGAAATCCATGCTGACTGTGCTTTATTATATTTTCATTTTCATATGTATCTTCTACTTTTGGTGATTATTGTCATTTTTTATTGATTTTATTTTTAATTATTGCATTTATTGCCCATCCCTAATTCCATGGAGAAAGTGGTGGTGAGCTGCCTTCTTCAACCACTGCAGTCGATGTGATGCTGTTCGGAAGGGAGTTCCAGGATTTTGACCCATCAACAGTAAGGGAACAGTGATATAGTTCCAATTCAGGATGTTGTATGGCTTCGAGGGGAACTTGCAGGTGGTGGTGTTCCCATGCATCTGCTGCCCTTGTCCTTCGAGGGAGTAGAAGTCACGGGTTTGGAAGGTGCTGTCTAAGGAGGCTTGCTGCCTTGCTGCAGTGCATCTTGTGGATGGTGCACACTGCTGCCACAGTGCATCGGTGATGGAGAGAGTGAATATTGTGAATGAGGTGCCAATCAAGTGGGCTGCTTTGTCCTGGATGGCGTTGAGCTTCTGAAGTGTTGTTGGAGCTGCACCTATCCAGGCAAGTGGAGAGTATTCCATCACACTCCTGACTTGTGCCTTGTCGATAGTGGACGGCCTTTGGGGAGTCAGGAGGTGAGTTACTCGCCGCAGGATTCCTAGTCTCTGACCTGCTCTTGTAGCCATGATATTTATGTGGCTACTGCAGTTCATTTTCTGGTCAATGGTAACCCCCAGGATGTTGATAGTGGGAGATTCAGCAAACGTAATGCTGTTGAACGTCAAGGGGAGATGGTTAGGTTCTCTCTTGTTTGAGATGGTCATTGCCTGGCACTTGTGTGACTCGAATGTGAAATATCCTTATTGTCGGGTATTGTATTGTACTGCACAGTGACAACACTTGGAAAGTCCTTCATTGGCTGGAAAAGGCTTTACAAGGTCCTGTGAAATGCATGTGTTGCTTTTTCCATTGTTATCAGTGTCATTTTGATCAAAAGATAGAATTCGTGAGCACAAAGTTTAATTCAATGTTGATTCAAATAATGTAAAAGCATCTATATTCTTGCACTGTACTTAATAATCACCATCTTCCTATCCTTACAGAGTACAATGTTTTTGACCCTGAAATTGATTCCACAATCTCAGTCCCTCAGACAATTTCAGCCCAGTTCTGATGAAAGATCACAGATCTGAAACATTAACTCTGTTTCTCTCTCCACAGATGCTGCCAGACCTGCTGAGTATTTCCAGCATTTTCTGTTTTTATTTCAGATTTCCAGTATCTGCAGTATTTTGCTCCTGTGTTACTTTGAAAGTTAAAACTGACCCAACTGTCTACAATTCACACTGGGGTCTCCCAAGAAATGATTCTGTATAATGTTGATGTAATGAATACAGACTCTGAGCACAGAGCTTCCTGTGTGAAATTGGGGATATGAAAACCAGCAGACTCTGCAGGAATTTCCACTGGGAGCACAAATTCACAAAATCTACCTTTTATATATCGATTCATTTTAATTGTCCTTCTGGAAAATTATTTTGAACCAATTTAAACATCAACCCACAGCTCCATGACTGGGTCAATTATGAGGTCATCCTCTGACAGGTCATGTGACAGCTGGAGCCACAAGACATCAGAACCAGATTTGTGACTGGATTAAAACCCGGAATCCTGTCCCAATGGCTTTTCAAATAAAGCTGTTGCTGTTTGAAAACACAGCAGTTAAACTTTCTGCCTGACCATGAGGGGAGCTAGGGAGAAATTTACAAAACTCAATCCTTCAACAAAATAGTTCGAAAACCATTAATATCGAAATCATGTGAGGATTCATTTGCAGGAGAAACAAGCAAAATACAGAAAGTACAAAGGACAGCTGAAAAGGGAAATGAGATCCGCAAGAGAGTGTGTGAGAAAAGATTAGTGGGTCACATAACTGGGAACACTGAAGTCTTTTACCAACATATGGACAGTCAATGAAAGGGTGGGTCAATTAGGAGATCCTGTGGAGGCAGAGGGCGTGCCTGAGGCACTAATTAAGTACATTTCATCTGTCACAAAACAAGCAGATTGTGCAAATGTCACACAGTAAAGGAGGAGGATGTGGAGAAATTGGAGGGGATGAAAATAGATAAAGAGGAGATAATTACAAGGTTGGCAGTGCTCACAGTAGAAAAGTCACCCGGTCTGGATGGGCTGCATCCTGGGTTGCTGAGGGAAGTAAGGGTGGAAATAGTGGAGACTTGAGCCACAATCTTTCAATCCCCCTTTCTATGGGAATGATGCCAGAGGACTGGAGGATGCAGGTAAGCTTGGGTAGTTCGATCTCAGTTTAACTTGACCATTTTTATAATGTATCTGTTGTAATAACTAATTAGGTCAAGGAAACCATTTTACAATTAACACATGACCAAAGGAGCCATTTTGTGTTCAGTACTAATGTTTAAATCCTGTATAATTAATGAGTAGCTACCCATCATGAAACAGATGATTGTAAAGGTAATGAACCTTGATTGAGTTA
The DNA here is from genome assembly GCF_036365525.1 of Heterodontus francisci. Classification (NCBI taxonomy): domain Eukaryota; kingdom Metazoa; phylum Chordata; class Chondrichthyes; order Heterodontiformes; family Heterodontidae; genus Heterodontus; species Heterodontus francisci. Next base: position 1,327,120 of record NW_027141723.1, read on the forward strand.
TAAATAATGAATCAATAATCATTTTAGAGAGAATGGGTTTTCATTTAAAGTTAGTTCAATCTAATTACTGTGAGTTTCTGTGTCTGTGTGGGAAAGGGCAGTTTCAGTGAAATTTATTCAAACAATGGACCTTTCTAGGACACCTGATAAAACCCATGGTCTGGTACATCGTGACCTTCAAGAGTCTCGATTTAATGAATAGGAAACTGGTTTCAGATCAGATTGGGAGACAGTGTGAAACCACTCCATTGTACTCATGTCTGAGATTCTGAGGACAGGTGACTGTTAGTGGAAGACATCATTAAGAACTTATTAAATGTACCTAGCAACAGCTCGGACCAAATATTATTTTACAAGGTGGTGTGATGGCCATCCAGGGGTTAAAAGTAGGGATTTTGTAAGGTTTCAGTGTGCAGGAACACGAGAAGATCTCAGGGGTAAAGGCTCAGATCATCAACCAAGTTCTCCACCTGATGAGGGATCTAGGCAGGACAAAGAGGACCGTGACACTCTGAGACCAAGCTCGACCAGTCCACACACCTGCTCGAGCAGTAAAGTTATATTGTCCAAGTTTGTTAAAGATAATTTTGCTTTCAATTATTAAGTACTATTTTACTCTCAATAAAAGTTCTGGACTTACTAATCAAGTATCCTACTTTAATTGGTTAAAGTCATGCCCAAAGAGATTGTCCACAATGGACTTTCCAGAATTGAAAGATACATCTGCAAGGATTGCTAATTTTACAGCCCTGTTTAAAAAGAGAGATAAACCCAGGAACTACAGACCAGTTAGTCTAATGTCAGTGATGGGGAAACTTTTAGAGACAAATATCCAGGAGAAAAATAACTGTCAATTGGTAGAACATGGCCTAATAAATGACAGCCAGTACAGATTGGTAAACAGAAGATTGTGTCTGAATTAATTAATTAATTTCTTTGATGAAGTTTCAGAGAGAGTTGACCAGGGTAGTGGGGTTGATGGTGTGTGTCTGGACTTCAAAATTGTGTTTGAAAAAGTACCATAAAATAGACTTGTGTACAAAAGTCGAGCAGATGGGATTAGAGGGGGCAGTGGCAGCATAGATACAAAATTGGCTGAGGGACAGAAAGCATAAAGTAGGGTGAATGCTTGTTTTTCAGAATGGAGGGACTAATCCAGGAATGTCACTGTTGTTGCAGTATGTGCAGTGTCTGACCCTGAGCTGTCCGAGGGAGGGGGCTGTTTGTGATATTCCTGTGGGGTGTATTATCATCAGGGTATCTCTCTGAGCTGTCACAGGGATGGGGCAGTGTGTGATATCCTTGTGCATGTCATGCAGGCCCACTGGCGTGTGGTTCCATCCTGATGCCAAGAAACAGAGCCCCATCTATGGGCAAAAAGTCTCACTTCCCTGTGGATGGCTTGAGAGAGAAGAAGGCTTAGGGAGTAAACCTGGACAGTAAATCCGGAGTGGAGTCCCATAGGCGGTTACCTGTTACTTATCAGGTAGTTTTCCAGCAACTCCTACAGCAGAGCAATACCAAACAGTACTGTTTTTTTTCCTTTCCTTTGGACAATACTAGCAATGCTGAGAGGGGGTCCTGATGCTCAGGGTCTCCATACTATTTGCCCAGGCCTGTGCCCTGGAGAGGACACTCCAGCTTTGTGGTTAAACATTAGCACAACACGGGAAGAAACAGTTACTGATTGTAAGCTCTCACTCAATTGGTGTAGAGTATGAGCACCAGGGGTTACTTCTGACAGAGGGAGAGATCATCATGTCTCATTGGATAGCTACCACCCACTCAGTTAACTGCTGTCCTGCCACGGCCTACTTGCTTCAATGGGTGCTTGGAGCTTAGAGAGTCATCTCTCAACAGGCGGTTCGATAATCAATGCACCAGGCAAGACAAACTTAACAAAGAAGACACCAGTCCTTCGCATCGCAAGCTGGAATGTGAGGACCATGTGTCCTGGCCTTACTGACAACCTTCTGCAGGTTGATGACACACACAAGACAGCTGTGATCGACAAAGAACTCACAAGGCTCAATGTGGACATTGCTGTGCTGCAAGAAACTAGACTCGTTCAAAGTGGATCCCTCAAAGAGAAACACTACACCTTCTTCTGGCAGGGGAAAGCCCAAGAGGCAACTCGTGGTTTTCACAGTAAAAAACACGCTACTTGCAATGAGTGAACCACCCACAGTAGGCTCAGAGAGACTTCATACTCTTCACTTGTCAACAAGCGCGGGCCCAGTTAATCTCATGTGCATCCATGTCCCGACACTCACCTCCACCCCAGATGTCAAGGATCAATTCTATGAGACACTTGACGCTGCCATCAGTAGAATTCTCAGCACTGAGGGACTGTACCTTCTAGGAGACTTCAACGCAAGTGTGGGTACTGACTATAGCTTGGCCAACGAGCATAGGGCACCAGGGGATTGGCAAGATGATCAAAAATGGACAGAGGTTGCTGGATCTATGCTGTCACCATGGACTCTGTGTGACAAACAGCTACTTCCAGTTCAAGCTGTGCCACAAGGTGTCCTGGAGCCATCCAAGATCACGCCACTGGCACCAGCTAGAACTTAACATCACCAGACGTACCACCCTCAGAAGTGTCCTCATCACTCACAGCTATCACAGCGCTGACTGTGACACTGACCACTCCCTAGTGCGTAGCAAGGTCAGGCTTCAGCTAAGGAAGCTTCACCCATCCAAGAAGAAAGGTCCTTCACGGATCAACACTTGCCGAACCACTGATCCAGAAAGGACCCAGGAGTTCCTCAACATCCTTGATCAGGCTCTTTCAGAAAACACCCAAGGCCTCAGTGCGGTGTCAAAGTGGAATCATCTGCACGCCACCATCTATAACTCTGCACGGGAAAAGAGCTGGGAGGAATGCTGACTGGTTTGAGGCTTATTGGACTGAAATGGAGTCAGTTACTGTAACTAAGAAGAGAGCCCTCATGAACTACAAACCAGCCCCAGTAAACAAACTCTAGACGCTCTCAGAACTACCAGAAACAAGTCTCTGCAGACTGCTCGGCACTGCACCAATCAACACTGGTTAAAACACTGCAACAGTATTCAATCTACCGCTGAATCTGGGGGATGCAAGAGGGACATATGAAGGAATTCAACACACCAAGGTTCCTTAGACAGCACCTTCCATACCCGCAAACTCTGCCAACTAGAAGGACAAGGGCAGCAAATTCATGGGAACATCACCACCTGCAAGTTCCCCTCCAAGCCACACACTATCGTGACTTGGAACTATATCGCCTTTGCTTCACTGTCGCTGGGTCAAAATCCTGGAACTCTCTTCCTAACAGCACTGTGGGTGTACCTACCTCACACAGACTGCAGCGGTTCAAGAAGGCAGCTCACCACCACCTTCTCATGGGAAATGAGGGATGGGCAATAAATGCTGGCTTAGCCAGTGATGACCACATCACATGAATGAATAAAAAAAAAATTATGGAAGCAACGGGCCCAGCAGTAACTAAATCAGCACCTTTGAAGACAAAGACAGGGACGATCATCACTGAACCTAACAAGCAGATGGAAAGGTGAGTGGAGCATTACCTTGAACTCTACATAACGGAGAACATTGTCATTGAAGTAGCTCTCAGCGCCAATCCAGACTTCCCTGTCATGGAGGAGTTGGACAGTGACCCCACTATCATAGAGCTCAACAACGCCATTGACCGTCTTGCCAGTGATAAAGCCCTGGGAAATGATGGTCTTCCACCTGGAATCATCAAAAGTGGAAAAGCGGCACAGCTGTAGCATCTCTATGAACTTCTGTGGCTCTGTTGGAAGGAGAGATCTGCGCCTCTAAACATGCGTGATGCAAACATTGTCACCTTGTACAAAAATATAGGGGATCACAGTGACTGCAGCAATTACCGAGGCATCTCCTTGCTAAGTATTGTGGGGAAGGTCTTTGCTCACATTGCTCTGACCTGATTGCAGACCCTGGCATCACACATCTATCCTGAGTCTCAGTGCAGCATCAGTGCTGGTAGATCGACAGTCGACATGATTGTCTCACTTCGGCAGTTACAGGAGAAGTACTGTGAACAGTACAGACCACTCTACATTGTCTTTATAGACATCACCAAGGCCTTTGATCTTGTCAGCAGAGACGGACTCTTCAAGCTGCGATGGAACATAGGCTGCCCTCCTGAACTCTTGGGCATCATCTCTTCTTTCCACGAGAACATGCACTGTTCCGTCAGTTACAATGGAGCAACATCAGATGCTTTCAAGATCAGCAGTGGGGTCAAGCAGGGCTGTGTCCTGGTAACAACTCTCTTAGAAACAGAGGAACATCGGAGGAGGCCATTTAGCCCGTCGAGACTGTTCTGCCATTCAATTAGATCATGGATGATCATCTACCTCAACACCACTTGCCCGTGCTATCCCCATATCCCTTGATGTCATGAGTATCAAGGTTTCTATCAATTTCTGTCTTGAACATGCTCAATGATTGAGCTGCCACAGACCCCTGGGGTACAGAATTCCAAAGATTCACCACCCTCTGAATGAAGAAACTCCACCCTATCTCAGTTTTAAATGGCCTTTTAAATGAAACTTTAAGGAATACAAGCCCAGTTTCCTCATCCCAGGGATTAGTCTGGTGACCCTCCGTTGCACTCCCTCTGTGGCAAGTATATCCTTCCTTAGATAAGGAAACCAAAACTGTACACAATACTCCAGCGCAGTCTCACCAAGGCTCTATACAATTGCAGCAAGACATATTTACTCCTGTACTCAAGACCCTTTGTGTGAAGGCCAACATACCATTTGACTTCCTAATTGATTGCTGCACCTGCACAAGAGCTTTTAGCGTCTCATGAACAAGGACACCCAGGTCCCTTTGGACATTAACACTTATTCAGCTCTCACCATTTAAGAAATACTCTGTCTTTCTGTTTATTCTACCAAAGTGGATAACTTCACACTTATTTATATTATGTTCCATCTGTCATTTCATTCACTTATCCTATCCAAGTTCCCTGGAAGCCTCCTTGTAACCTCCTCACAGCTCACATCCTTTACAATTAGCATACTCTTCTCCATGCTGCAATTGTACATTTTCAGTGACTCAGATGGGGGTGTCCACCTGCATACCAGAGCTGATGACAAGCTGTTCATCTTGGCAAGACTGCGCGCCAAGACTAAAATGAGTCGGTTCCTAGTCTGTGAGATGCTGTTTGCTGATGACGCTGTGCTGACATCCCATAATGAAATTCACTTGCAGCAGTTTGTATATCGGTTCTCCCTGGCCTGCAAGGAGTTTGGACTGACGATCAGCATCAAGAAGATCAAAGTTTTGGGCCAGGACGTAGAGACTCCACCTTCCATCAACATCGACAACCTCACTTTGGAGGATCAACAATCACCAGCAATCTGTCCCTTGATACTGAAATCAGCACCAGGATTGTCAATGCTGCAGCTGTCATGTCAAAGTTGAGAAGACCAATGTGAACCAACAGCAAACTGACCAAAAATACAAAGCTCCACATGTACCAGGCTTGTGTTCTCAGCACCCTCCTTTATAGTTGAGAAGCATCAACAACTTATACAAGCCAAGAAAAGCAGCTGAACAGCTTCCACCTCCACTGCCTCAGATGGATATTGGGCATCTCCTGGCAGGACAGAGTGCCGAATGCGGAAGTACACCAGCGTGCAGTGATCCGCAGCAAGTTTGTCCTCTTGCGTCAGCGGTGACTCTGTCGACTGGGTCATATGTGCTGAATGGATGACGGTCGCATTGCCAAAGACATGCTCTATGGTGAGCTTGCTATCAGCACGAGACCAACAGGTCACCCACGTCTGTGATACAAGGACATCTGCAAACGAGATCTCCAGCAGACTGGGAGTGTAGTCAATTCATGGGAAGTCCTTCCTGCTGACTGGAATTCCTGGAGAAAGGCATTCAGGAAGACGATGGGAAAAGCAGAGGACAAAAGAAATGACCAGTTGGGGGGAAAGAGAGCTCAGAGGATGGAAAAATTATCAGTCGACCTCGGGCCAATGATATTCATCTGTACCAGCTGCGAAAGGGATTGTCACTCACGAGTCATCCTCTGCAGCCACAACGAACGATGTTTAATACAGAAGTGACCTACACGCCAGGCGTAGCCCATCGCCGTCCGAGACGGACAGTTGCCTATTACTATTACAGCTACAGCTACAACTGCAAGAGCGGGTCAGAGGCTGGGAACTCTGCGGCGACTAACTCACCTCTTGACTCGCCAAAGCCTGCCCACCATCTACAAGGCACAAGTCAGGAATGTGATGGAATACTCATGCCTGGATGAGTGCAGCTCCAACAACACTCAAGAGATTGACACCATCAGGTCAAAGCAGCCCACTTGATTGGCACCCCATCCACCACCTGAAACATTCATTCCCTCTAGCACCAGTGCAGAGTGGCAGCAGTGTGTAACATTTACAATATGTACTGCAGCAACTTGCCAAGCCTCCTTCAACAGCACCTTCCAACCCACAAACTCAACCACCTAGAAGGACAAAGGTAGCAGACGCATGGGAACATCACCACCTTCAAGTTCCCCTCCAAGTCACACACCCTCCTGACTTGGCACTATACCGCCATTCCTTTACTGTTGCAGGGTCAAAAACTAGGAACACCCTCCCAAAAATCACTGTGGAGGTGCCAGAGGACTGAACAGTGGCAAATGTGACTTCCTATTTCAACAAAGGGTGTAAGGGGAAACTACAGGCCAGTGTGATTAACAGCAGTGGTGAGTAAGGTTTTAGAAACAATATTAGGGAAAAAATCAACAGTCACTTGGAGAGATTTGAGTTAATTGAGGAGAGTGAGCATGGATTTATAAATGGGAGTTCATGCTTGACTAACTGCATTTTTTGATGAACTAACAGGAAGATGATGCAGCGAATGTTGTTGATATGGATTTTAAGAAGGATGGATGGATGGATTCAGAATGAATGATAAGGTAGCACATAAAAGGATGGTTAACAAAATTGAGGTTCATGGAATAGGAGAGTCACTGTCCAATTGGATAGAAAATTGCTTTAAGGACAGAAAATAGCGAATCATAGTAAACGGTTCTTTGTCAGGCTGGAGGATAGTCGACAGTGGGTGTTCTCCAGTAGTCACTGTGAGAACCACTGCTTTTTCTGCTATATGTAAATGACTCGGATCTTGGAATATCGAGTAGAATCTCAAAATATACCGATAACACCAAACCTGGAGGAGTGGTAAACAGTGAGGATGATATGACCTGCCTGCAACAGGACAGTGATTGGCGAGCAGAATGGGCAGACAGGTGGCAGATAGAATTTAATAGTGACTAGTGTAAGGTGATGCATTATATCAGAAGGAATTGGGAGAGACAATATATACTTAATAGCACAGTTCTAAATAGAACTAAAAATAATGCACCTTGTAAGTGGCTTGTTGGTCTAGGGGTATGATTCCCACTTTGGGTGTCTGATTGGTTAATATGCGAGAGGTTAACAGACTAGCCCTTCTTCATTTGTGTTTTTAGTTGAAGGTCATCAATTGGTTGCAGCCTTACAGAAAGCGAAATTGACGTTCATACAGATCCTGTTTGAGGACCAGAGAACTGGATTCAAAGAGTCTGTCGACAAAATTGAAATGAACAAAATGTACAGGTCACCAAGTGGGTGTCTGAAGGTGGAGCAGTAACTGAGAGCTGGATACAAAAACAACACGACTAGTAGCTAATATGGAATGGAATTCTTCTGTGTTTCTGTTGTTCGGTTTCGATTAGGGTGGCACAGTGGCGCAGTGGTTAGACCCACTAACTCACAGTTTCAGGGCCCTGGGCTCAATTCTGAGTACTGCCTGTGTGGAGTTTGCAAGTTCTTCCTGTGTCTGTGTGGGTTTTTGCTGGGTGGTCTGGTTTCCTCCCCCCTCCAAAGACTTGCAGGTGATAGGTAAATTGCCCGTAGTGTAGGTAAGTGGTAGGGAATATGGGATTCCTGGAGGGTTAGTATAAATGGGTGGTTGTTGGTCGCCACAGACTTGGTGGGCCGAAGGGCCTATTTCAGTGCTGTATCTCTAATAATAATAACTCATCGATTTTCTTGTTTTTCTCTTTTTTGATGCGTTTGAATAATTGTGGATCCTTCTTCAGGGTGTTTCCGTTCACCAGGAAGTTCTGACCTCTGATGATGTTGATCATAATAAGCTTCTGATAGTTTTGGAACTGAGCAAATTTCCTTTGCTTGAGTCTGCAAGATGTAACTCAGTCTGACATGTGGATCCAAGGGAGGATTTGAAAGCCACCCATGCATTGGAGCATACAGTTGTATCCATCCAATAAGAGAGTGAGTAGAAGTGACAGTTCAGTCAGTCGAATATGAGACTTTTAATCTCAGGGTTGTGAGTTTGAGTGCCATTCTGTTTTTCCCTTTTTTGAGGCTTCATTAGCAGAGAGTGCAAGGAGTGTTTGAAATGAAATTCAACAACAGTATGAGAAAGTCTCACTTTGATTCAGGACTCTTCTCTCTGCAGCATCTCACTGCAAAAGATTGAACTTTATCTCATTTCTTTCTCAGCTCGGGGTCAGTGCGGCTCGGTGGGACTTCTGGCTGTCTCCCGCTTCACAATCCATCAGTACTGAGAAAGCAATGGGGAATATTACTCACATGTTGTGTTCTGTAACCTTTCGGAAAAATTGAATGTATGTATTTTCTTCCAAAACAAGGACACAAAGACATTAACAACGTGGGGCTGAAATAGCTCAGTTGGGGGAGTGTTAGATTGAAGATCTAAAGGCAATTTCAATTCTTTATGCGTCCCATGCTTTTGTTCTGATTTTCCAGTTGTACAATTTACTTTCAAATTATTTCCCAAGCACCAGTGGATTGAATTTGAGAAACAACACAGAGTCATTTGCAGCACAGAAGGTGGTCATTTGGCCTATCGTGTCCATGCTGGCTCTCCCCGGAGCAATCGAGTCAGTTCCACTCACCAGCTCGATCCCTTTCCTCCTGCAAGTTTCTTTCCTTCAAGTATCCATCCAATTTCCTTTTCAAATCATTGATTGTCTCTGCTTCCACCTCACTCGTGGGTCAGGTCATTACCACCCACAACATCAAAAGTTCCACCTCAACAAGGATGGGAAATATTTATATCTTCTATATTTAGCTTATTGTTTATTTCTATGAGAAGAGACTGGCAGTCAACATGAAAGGGAACCCAAAGATCTTTGAGCAGTATATAAGTAATCAGTGGGTAGTAAGAGGTGGAGTGGGCCTTATTAAAGACAAAGAGGATAGTACATGCTGAGAGGTGCTGGGCAATGTTAATATATTTAATGAGTACTTTGTATCAGTGATCACTAAGGAATTGGAATCTGACAAAATATCAGTAGAAGCGGAGAGAGTAGAGGCAATGGATCGGGTACAAATTGAAGAGGGAGCTACTAAAAAGGCAGGCTGTGCTTAGGGTAGATAAATCACCTGGTCCGGAAGGCTCACATCCCAGGTTGCGAAAGGAAATGCGGATGCAGATAACGGAAGGGCTTGTTATAATATTCCAATCTTCCCTGGATACGGGGGAGGTGCCAGAGGATTGAACAGACGCAAATGTGACACCCTTATTCAAGAAAGGCTGTAAGGACAGTCTGGGTAACTACAGGCCAGTTAGATTAACAGCAGTTTTGGGTAAGGTTTTAGAAAGAATAATCAGGGTAAAAAATCAACAGTCACTGGAGAGGTTTGAGTTAATTAAGGATAGCGAGCAGGGATTTATAAATGGGAGTTCATGCTTGACTAATCTTAACAGCATTTTTTGATGAACTAACAGAGCAGGTTGATGAAGGGAATGCAGTGGATGTTGTTTATATGGATTTTATGAAAGTATTTGATAAGGTACCACATAAAAGGGTGGTTAACAAAATTGAGGTTCATGGAATAGGAGGATCAGTGTCCAATTTGATAGAAAAGTGGCTTAAGGACAGAAAACAGTGAGTCATATTAAATGGTTCTTTGTCAGACTGGAGGATAGTCGACAGTGGTGCTCCCCAGGGGTAAGTGCCAGAATCACTGCTTTTTTTGCTACAGATAAATGACTTGGATCTTGAAATATAGAGTAGAATCTCAAAATATGCCGATAACACCAAACCTGGATGAGTGGCAAACAGTGAGGATGATATGAATTGTTTGCAACAGGACAGTGATAGGCTAGCAGAATGGGCAGACAGGTGGCAGCTGGAATTTAATAGTGACTGATGTGAGGTGATGTATTTTAGCAGAAGGAATAGGGAGAGACAATATATACTCAATGTTACAGTTGTGAAGAATGTGCAGGAGTAGAGGGACTTGGGTGCATGTCCATCAATCTTTGAAGTTGGCAAGACATATTGCGAGAGTGGTTAGCAAAGTATATGGAATCTTGGGCTTTATAAATAGAGGCATTGAGTACAAAAGCAGGGGAATTATGCTGAACCATTATAAAGCTCTGGTTTGGCCCCAATTGGAGTGTTGCGTCCAGTTCTGCTCACCACACTTTAGAAAGAATGTGCGGACCCTTGAGAGGATGCAGAGGAGATTTACCAGAATGGTTCCAGGTATGGAGGATTATAGTTTCAAGGTTAGGCTGGAAAAGCTAGGGTTGTTCTGCCTCTATCAAAGGAGATTGAGGGGAGAATTGATAGAGGTGTATAAGGCTATGACAGTTTTAGATAAGTTGGCAAGGAAAAATTGTTCCCATTAACTATTGGTACAAGGACTAGGGACACAGATTGAATGTTTTGGGCAAGAGATGCAGGGGGAATGTGCGGAAGAACCTTTTTTACACAGTGATTGGTAATGATCTGCAACTCGCTGCCCATGAGGGTGATGGAAGTGGAAACAATCGATGATTACAAAAGGAATTTGGATGGGCCCTTGAAGGAAATACATTTACAGGGCTACGGGGATCGAGCATTCGTGTGGGACTGACTGGATCGTTCCCTGGAGAGCCGCCATGGATTCGATGGGGCGAATGGCCTCCTTTTATCCCACAAATGACTCAGTGACTCAATGACTCCAGGTCACTCGCAGAGTCAAGAAAACAGAGTGATGGATTTAACACAACATTATAAGTTATGTTTGTTTTGACAAAATGCAATAATAACTCGTCTCCACTCCTCGTGTTTCGAAATCCCACACATTCACTATAATGTGAACAATTATTTCCTGTCTCTCTCTCTCAGATTTGTAAACTTCACTGTATTGGAGTGAGGTGACATCTACTGGCAGGAAACAAGAACTGCAATCAAGCGGCAGAAACTCCATTGTCTGTCAGGGTTAAAGAAACATTGCAATGTGAGGAAATAGCGAAGTGGTTTGATTGGGTAGATGGAGACATGATTCCACTTGTGGTGGTGTCCGAAGCAAGGGCCGGAAATACGAAATTGTCATTCATAAAAGAAATGAGGAATTCATGAAAAATGTAATTATGTAGTGAATGGTTAGAATGTGGATAGAATAGAAAGTGAGATTGGATGGACAGAAGCAGTCTGAAAGGATGGCTGAGACAAAAGGTGAACACCCTGAAACGTTAACTGTGTTTCTCTCTCCACAGATGCTGCCAGAGCTGTTGAATATTTCCAACACTTTCTGTTATGATTTCAGCATTTACAGGATGTTGCTTTGATCTGAAAAAAAATGGATGAACAGCTTTTCCACAGAAGCTAAACATGCATGTATTGTAAGTGGCTTGTTGGTCTAGAGGTATGATTCTTGCTTTGGGTAGACAATTGGTTAATATGCGAGAGGTCCTGGGTTCAACTCCCGGACGAGCCCATTCTCTTTTGTGTTTTTAGTTGAAGGTCATCGATCGGTTGCAGCCTGACAGCAGGCGGAATTGACTTTCATGCGGAGCCTGTTTGAGGACCAGAGAACTGGATTCAAAGAGCCAGTCGACAAAATTGAAATGAACAAAATGTACAGATCACCAAGGGGGTGTATGAAGGTGGAGCAGTAACTGAGAGCTGGATACAGGAACAACACGACTAGTATCTGGTATGGAATGGAATTCTTCTGTGTTTCTGTTGTTTGGTTTGGATTAACTCATGGATTTATTGGTTTTTCACTTTTTTGATGCGTTTGAAGAATCGTGGATCCTTCTTCGGCGTGTTTTCTTTCACCAGGTAGTTCTGACCTCTGATGATGTTGATCGTAATCAGCTTCAACTCACGGATAGTTTTGGAACTGAGCAGATTTCCTTTGCTTAAGTCTACAACATGTAACTCAGACTGACATGTGGATCCATGGGAGGATTTGAAAGCTGCCCCTGCATTGGAGTATGCAGTTGCATCCATCCAATAAGAGACTGAGTAGAAGTGACAGTTCAGTCAGTCGAACATGAGACTTTTAATCTCAGGGTTGTGAGTTTGAGTGCCATTCTGTTTTTCCCTTTTTGGGGGGCTTCATTAGCAGAGAGTACAAGGAGTGTGTGACATGAAATTCAACAACAGTATGAGAAAGTCTCACTTTGATTCGGGACTCCTCTCTCTGCAGCATCTCGCTGTGAGAGATTGAACTTTATCACATTTCTTTCTCAGCTCAGGGTCAGTGTGGCTCAGTGGGACTTCTGGCTGTCTCCCGCTTCACAATCCATCAGTGCTGAGAAAGCAATGGGGAATATTACTCATATGTTGTGTTCTGTAACCTTTCAGAAACAATTGAATGTATGTATTTTCTTCCAAAACATTCATTCTCAGTACAGAGAAAAATAGAGTATATGATTGACTGTTTCAGGAAGTGAGAAATGTTTAAAATATGTTGTGACCAGTGGAGAAATGGGATGATAAGATAGTGCCCTCTTCTGATTTCAACTGTACAAGCATTTGTTGTTTGGCTCTGTCGCTTAGTTGGCTGAAACACCTGCTTATTAAATAGGAGATTCTGGGTTCAACTCCCAGCAGAGCCTTGTGTCATTATTAACAACATGCTTTAGAAGTTCACATCTGCGTCTTGTGAGCTTGAACTCATAACTCAAGTTACATGATGAATTTCAGTCACAGGAGAAAACAACCTTTGTGAAGGATGTGAGTTTGGAATGGCTGTTCCTCCTTGTCCAGAAATTCAGTCCTGATATTTCAAAGGTAACTTCTTTGATAGAAATTTGTTCACCGTTCCATTCAACCTGGAAAACAGCTTGACATTAATCTCACTGAAGGAACGTGTGACCGTGTTCTGTGTTGCAGAGTTTTTGTGTCATTATGTGTTGCTTTTAAACGAGACTGGGACATGACGCAAGTGGGAGATTAGATCTTAGATACAGCACTGAAACAGGCCCTTCGGCCCACCGAGTCTGTGCCGAACATCAACAACACATTTAGACTAATCCGACATTCCCACCAAACATCCCCACCTGTCCCTATATTACCCGACCACCTACCTATACTAGTGGCAATTTATAATGGCCAATTTACCTACCAACCTGCAAGTCTTTTGGCTTGTGGGAGGAAACCGGAGCACCCGGAGAAAACCCACGCAGACACAGGGAGAACTTGCAAACTCCACACAGGCAGTACCCGGAATCGAACCCGGGTCTCTGAAGCTGTGAAGCTGCGGTGCGAACCACTGCGCCACTGTGCCACCCACAATTGGGTTTATCTGAGGTTTGGAATATTTGTCAGTCAGGAAGAAGAAAAATCAAAGTAACCAAATAAGAAAACCTATGTCTCGTGGTTACCGAGAAAAGTTCAGAATATATTAAACTTTGTTCTATTCAATACAACTGTGTGAACTTTGACCTTTCCTGCCTTTTATAAACAGTGTTTGAAGTGTCTCAGTAAAAATGTTCAGTGTTGATGAGAGTGGGGTCTGGGTGGGCATCTGCTGACTGTGACAGGGTCAGGACTGGATGCAGGAAGTTCTCTGACAGTCTCTCTCTCTCTCTCTCTCTCTGATGGGTTGAGTTGATTTTCAACTGGCAGCTGTTGGTGTTTCGATAAATCAAGTTCCCTCCACTGATTTTTTTGGACAGACTGCAGTATAAGGATGTAAAGGGTTAATGCTGAAGACAGTGGGATCAACCCCTCCCACTGTCAGAGTGATGATGTAACAGTCACATGAGATGAGGTTTGGGAGAAGAGAGAGCAGCACCAAGGATGCTAGCTTCGGAGGCTTGATGAGTGTGTATATAGTATTGCGTAAATTAGAAAAGAGTTCTCAGTTCTTTCAGCAGGAAATGTGTCCAGAAAATATCGAGAAACTCACAATTTTATTATTCAGGAGTCGGAACACAGATATTAACACCAAGTGACAGTTCTGGGTTCATTAACAAAAAAAAGGTAGTGAATAATATTGCTGACTGATTGAAATCCCCCAGTGAGGAGACAGTTAAACAGGTGATCTGTTGGGACATCCCTCGATCCAAGCTTTCTGCAGCGTTTAATCTCCCTTTTTGGTGAAATTCTCTGTTATTTGCAACTTTTTTTAATCCAGCTTTGATGGGCGAGTGAAAAAACTGAAAAAAATTGAACAGTTCCATTCTTTCTTTTCTTCCTTCTTCCCTTCTTTCCATCAGTTTCGCTTTTCTGTCTCAGATCAATATAGTGATGAGAATCCCAATTTAATCTGTTGTTTCTGGTGTTTTATCCATTCCAATCAGAATTCAACATTCCAATCTAATCTATTTGTTATTCCACAGTGACTCTCCATGTGTTTTATTCTGTTGCATTCTCTCACAGTCTGTTTGATGATCAATGTTACATCTCACTCTCTGTTCTGGTGAAGATCAGAAGCAGTGATATCTGTTTACACCACCCGACAAGTCGGTCTGTGGCTGTGCCTCGCTGATCATGTGGGGTTCGGAACATAGGAACAGGAGTCGGCCATTCAGCCCATCGAGTCTGCCCCGCCATTCAATATGATCATGGCTGATCATCCACTTCAATGTCCTTTTCCCCACACTTTCGTCATATTCCCTTATGTCATTTGTATTTAGAAATCTGTCAATCCCTGCTTTAAACATACTCAATGACTGAGCTTCCACAGCCCTCTGGGGTACAGAATTCCAAAGATTTACAACCCTCTGAGGAACAACATTTCTCCTCATCTCTGTCCTAAGTGTCTTCCCCCTTATTTTGAAAATGCGTCCCCTGGTTCTCGACTCCCCAACCAGGGGAAACATCTTAGCTGCATCTACCCTGACTGTCCTTTAAGTATTTTGTAGGTTTCAATGAGATCACCTCTCATTCTTCGAAACTCTAGAGAATACAGTCCCAGTTCCCCAATCTCTCTTCATAGAACAGTCCCACCATCCCAGGAACAAGTCTGATGAACCTTCGTTGAACTCCCTCCATGGCAATAATATCCTTCTTAAGCTAAGGAGACCAAAACTGCACACAGTACTCCAAGTACGGTCTAACCAAGGTTCTGTACAATTGAAGCAAGAATTCACTACTCCTGTACTCAAATCCTCTTGTGATAAAGGCTAACATACTATTAGCCTTTCTAATTGCTTGCTGCACCTGCATGTTAGCTGTCAGTGACTTATTGACATGGATACCAGGTCACCCTTATACTTTATACCTCAGTTAATAAAGGAAAGGATTCCATATACCTGCTGAACCACCTTATTGACCTGTACTGCTACTTCAGGGATCTGTGGACATTCACTCCAACGTCCCTCACTTCCTCTGCACCGTTCAGTGTTCTCCCATTAATTGTGTATTCCTTTGCCTTTTTTGTCCTCCCAAATGCATCACCTCACACTTGTCCAATTTGAATTCCATTTACCACTTTTCTGCCCACCTGACCAGTCTATTGATATCTTCCTGCAGTGTACAGCTATCCTCCTCCCTATCAACACACGGACAATTTCTGTGTCATCTGCAAACATCTTGATTGTGCCCTCTACATTTATGTCCATATCATTAATATATACCACAAAAAGCAGGGGACCTAGTTCTGAGCCCTGTGGAACACCACTGGAAACAGTCCTCCAGTTGCAAAAACACCTGTAACCAATTCCTTCTTGTTTCCTGCCACTGAACCAGTTTTGTATCCAGCTTGCTACATTCCCCTGGATCGCATGCGCGTTTATGTTTTTTTAACCAGTTTGCCATGTGGGACCTTGTCAAAAGCCTTGCTAAAATCCATGTAGATCAGATCAACTGCACTATCCTCACAATCCTCATTGTCACTTCTTCAAAAAATTCAATCAAGTTCGTCAGACAGGAGCTTCCCTGAACAAATCCATGCTGATGATACTTGATTAATCTGAGCCTTTCTAAGTGACAGTTTATCCTGTCTCTCAGAATGAATTCCAATAATTCGCCCACTATTGAGGTTAGGCTGACTGGCCTTTAATTGTTCCCTCGCTTCCTTTTTCAACAATGGTGCAATGTTAGCAATAAAAACAAAAAGTGCTGGACATACACAGCAGGTCTGGCAGCATCTGTGGAGAGAGAAACAAAGTTAACATTTCAGGTCAGTGACCTTTCATCAGAACAGAAACATTAACTTTGCTTCTCTCTCCACAGATGCTGCCAGACCTGCTGTGTATTTCCAGCGCTAATAGTTTTTATTTCAGATTTCCAGCATCTGCAGAATTTTGCTTTTCTTGCAACGTTACAAGACCTCCCATCTTCTGGCATCACACCTGTATCCAGTGAGGGATTGGAAACTGATGGTCAGACCTTCCACTATTTCCTTCCTGGCTTCTGTTAACCTCCTGGGGTACATTTCATCCGGCCCTGATGATTTATCCACTTTCAAGGATGCTAATCCCATTTATACTTCTTCTCTCCCTCAGTTCATCATGTCCAATACTTCACACTCCTTCTCCTTAATTACAATATATGCATCACCCCCTCATTTGTGAAGACAGTAAAGTATTCATTAACAAACATACCCACATCTTCCACCCTGATGGGCCCTACTCTTTCCTCAGTTGCCTCTTACTCCAATGTATTGATGAAACATCTTTGGATCCATTTTGATTTTGCTTGTCAATATTCTTTCGTGCTCTCTGTTTGCTCTTCATCGCTGCTCCCAAATGCCTCTAGTTAAGTCAAAAGACAACTTATCAGAAGTGGGATCACAAGGCCGAAAGTGGGGATGTTCACTGATGATTGCACAATGTTCAGCACCATTCATGACTCCTCAGATACTGAAGCAGCCCGTGTCCAGATGTAGCAAGACCTGGACAACATCCAGGCTTGGGCTGATAAGTGGTTAATAACATTTGTGTCACATAAATGCCAGGCAATGACCATCTCAAACAAGAGAGAATCTAATCATTTCCCCTTGATGTTCAATGGCATTACCATCACTGAAACCCCCACCATCAACATTGGGGGAGTTACCATTGACCATAAACTGAACTGGACCAGCCACATAAATGCATTTGCTACAAAAGCAGGTCAGAGGCTAGGAATTCTGCGGTGAGCAACTTACCTCCTGTCTCCCCACATCTTTACATCTTTCCACCATTTACGAGGCACCAGTCAGGAGTTTGATGGAATACTCTCCACTTGCCTGGATGAGTGCAGCTCCAACAACACTCAAGTAGCCTGTTTGATTGCCCCCATCCAGCAGCTTCAACATTCACTCCATTCACCACTAATGCACAGTGGCAGCAGTGTGTACAATCTACATGATGCACTACAGCAACACACTAAGGCTCTTTCAACAGTACCTTCCAAACTCTGAACCTCTACTACCGAGAAGGACAAGGGCAGCAGATGCAAGGGAGCACTACCACCAGCAGGTCCCTCTCCAAGCCACACACCATCCTGACTTGGAACTGTATCGCCATTCCTTCATTGTCGTTGGGTAAAAATCCTGGAACCCCCTTCCAAACAGCACTGTTGGTATTCCTGCATCTCAAGGACTGCAGCGGCTCAAGAAGGCAGCTCACCACCACTTTGTCAAGGGCAATTTGTAATGGGCAATAAATGCTGGCATAGCCAGCGATGCCTATGTCCCAGGAACAAATGAAAAAAAGTGAGGAAATAGTGAAGAATACACAGAGACATGTTTCCACTTGTGGTGGTTTCTGAAATAAGAGCCAAAAATATGAAATCAACATTCATAAAACCAATGAGGAAGTCATGAAAAATGTATTTATGCAGTGAATGGATAGAATCTGGAATTTGCTATCACAGGGAGAGGTTGGGGTGAATACTATTGATGCACTTAAGGGGAGGTGGAACAAATGAACAAGTGCATGGGGAGAAATGAATTGAGGGATATACATATCGTGCTTCATTTTTTAAAATTTGTGCATATGAAGCAGGATGGCTGGAAATATGTGTGGAGCATAGAGCAGTTGGGATGATCCCAATGCAGTGTTTTGTCTGGATGGATCTGCCCAGAACACTTGTGATGCAGGAGCTGGGAGCTTCAGTACTTCAGTGCAGGCTGATACTGACACTGGTTTTCATTAGTGGGTGTTCTTAATGATTATTAATTGAGAAATTAAATTCACCTCTTTGATATTTTGCCCCTCACCTGTTCTTGAGTTATAAGATATATTTTTTCTTCATAGAGGCAAATACTTGAAGGTATCGTGATGAATGTGATGGTTGCTGCACTCGAGGCACAAGGAACAGTGCAGCCAACTCCTCTCACACACAGTAGGTACATTACCACTCAGAGGACAGAGGGATAGATAGTTCATCAGTTCCCTAGTCTCAGACTGCAGAAGTAGTCAGGCCCACATTGATTCCAAGTTCCAGAGACACATTTTCAATCGAACAAAGCAGGAGAAAAAGAAGTTATTTCCATTTCGCCCCAATTCAGTCCCACTGACAGTCAGATGCATCAATCCCAGGTCAAAACCACACCCACCAGCAGATTGAAATACAATGTGTCAATCTAAATATAATGCAGACTCAGCGAGCAATTAAATATCAGATAGAATTGGCACACGGTATTGATTGAATGGCACAGAATCTAAGCTAATGATGTACCCTGAGATTTAAATTAAATATCATACCCAAAGCTCATACCCATTCATTATAAAGGATGTTTAAACATCCCCGTAGTGTACCCTGAGATACAAGTTACATACAAGTTCAACATTCATTACAGTGAAAGTTTCAAAGGTGCTGAAAGATATTGTAAGCTGAGACACAAATTAGATAACAGTTCAGAACTCACCCACGCTGTGAAATTGAAAGATACAGAATCAATTCGATTAGTGTAGATTGATCTAATCATTATATACCATTCTAAAAACTCATACAATATCAAACTGAAATACAGTATTAATTGCATTAGTGTAGATTGATCTAATCATTATATACCATTCTAAAACCTCATACAATATCAAACTGAAATACAGTATTAATTCCATTAGTATAGATTGATCTAAACATTATATACCATTCTAAAAACTCATCCAATATCAAACTGAAATACAGAATCAATTCCATTAGTATCGATTGATCTAAACATTATATACCATTCTAAAACCTCATACAATATCAAACTGAAATACAGTATTAATTCCATTAGTATAGATTGATCTAAACATTATATACCATTCTAAAAACTCATACAATATCAAACTGAAATACAGTATCAATTCCATTAGTGTAGATTGATCTAAACATTATATACCATTCTAAAAACTCATACAATATCAAACTGAAATACAGTATCAATTCCATTAGTATAGATTGATCTAAACATTATATACCATTCTAAAAACTCATACAATATCAAACTGAAATACAGTATTAATTCCATTAGTGTAGATTGATCTAAACATTATATACCATTCTAAAACTTCATCCAATATCAAACTGAAATACAGTATTAATTCTATTAGTGTAGATTGATCTAATCATTATATACCATTCTAAAAACTCATACAATATCAAACTGAAATACAGTATTAATTCCATTAGTGTAGATTGATCTAAACATTATATACCATTCTAAAACCTCATACAATATCAAACTGAAATACAGTATTAATTCTATTAGTGTAGATTGATCTAATCATTATATACCATTCTAAAACCTCATACTATATCAAACTGAAATACAGTATTAATTCCATTAGTGTAGATTGATCTAAACATTATATACCATTCTAAAAACTCATACAATATCAAACTGAAATACAGTATCAATTCCATTAGTATAGATTGATCTAAACATTATATACCATTCTAAAAACTCATACAATATCAAATTGAAATACAGTATTAATTCCATTAGTGTAGATTGATCTAAACATTATATACCATTCTAAAAACTCATACAATATCAAACTGAAATACAGTATTAATTCCATTAGTGTAGATTGATCTAAACATTATATACCATTCTAAAAACTCATACAATATCAAACTGAAATACAGTATTAATTCCATTAGTGTAGATTGATCTAAACATTATATACCATTCTAAAACCTCATACAATATCAAACTGAAATACAGTATTAATTCCATTAGTATAGATTGATCTAAACATTATATACCATTCTAAAAACTCATACAATATCAAACTGAAATACAGTATTAATTCCATTAGTGTAGATTGATCTAAACATTATATACCATTCTAAAAACTCATACAATATCAAACTGAAATACAGTATTAATTCCATTAGTGTAGATTGATCTAAACATTATATACCATTCTAAAACCTCATACAATATCAAACTGAAATACAGTATTAATTCCATTAGTGTAGATTGATCTAAACATTATATACCATTCTAAAAACTCATACAATATCAAACTGAAATACAGTATTATTTCCATTAGTGTAGATTGATCTAAACATTATATACCATTCTAAAAACTCATACAATATCAAACTGAAATACAGTATTAATTCCATTAGTGTAGATTGATCTAAACATTATATACCATTCTAAAAACTCATACAATATCAAACTGAAATACAGTATTAATTCCATTAGTATAGATTGATCTAAACATTATATACCATTCTAAAAACTCATACAATATCAAACTGAAATACAGTATTAATTCCATTAGTGTAGATTGATCTAAACATTATATACCATTCTAAAAACTCATACAATATCAAACTGAAATACAGTATTAATTCCATTAGTGTAGATTGATCTAAACATTATATACCATTCTAAAAACTCATACAATATCAAACTGAAATACAGTATTAATTCCATTAGTGTAGATTGATCTAAACATTATATACCATTCTAAAACCTCATACAATATCAAACTGAAATACAGTATTAATTCCATTAGTGTAGATTGATCTAAACATTATATACCATTCTAAAACCTCATACAATATCAAACTGAAATACAGTATTAATTCCATTAGTGTAGATTGATCTAAACATTATATACCATTCTAAAACCTCATACAATATCAAACTGAAATACAGTATTAATTCCATTAGTGTAGATTGATCTAAACATTATATACCATTCTAAAAACTGATACAATATCAAATTGAAATACAGTATCAATTCTATTAGTGCACATTGACCTAAACATTACATACTATTCCAAAAACTCATCCAGTATCAATTCCATTAGTGTAGATTGATCTAATCATTGCCAGTCCAAAAATCACATACAGTATCAGATTGAGCAATGCTGATATGAAGTGTAAACTGTGATGTAAATTAGATGCCTGGACAGAACTCACCCAGACTGCGGAAATAAAAAATACAGTTGTCTATGATACGCATTATTTTCCAGCCAAAAACATCTCATACATGATCAGAGTGAAATAGATTATCAATTCCATTTGTGTGGACTGAACTCCACATTATGGCGACACAGTGGCGCAGTGGTTAGCATTGCAGATTCAAAGCTCCACTGACCTGGGTTCAGTTCTGCAGAGTTTGCAAGTTCTCCCTGTGACCGCGTGGACTTCTGCTGTGTGCTCCAGTTTCCTCTTACAGCCCAAGAATTGCAGGTTGTTAGGTAAATTGCCCCTCGTGTGAAGATGTGGGAGGGAATATGGGATTGATGTAGGATTAGTGTATATGGGTGGTTGTTGGTTGGCACAGACTCGGTGGGTTGAAGGGGGCCTGTTTCAGTGCCGTATCTGAAAATAAAATTACAAACCTGTAAAAACTCTCATCCAGGGGTATGGTGATTTTGTGGTTACTTTACAGGACGAGTAATCCAAAAGTCTCCACTAATGGACCAGAGACATGAGTTCAAATTCCACTGCAGCAGCTGGGTAATTTATAGAATCAAAGTAAGTTTATGGCACAGGAAGAGGCCAATTGGCCCATTGTGTCTGTGCCAGATGAAAACTGTCCACCCATTCTAATCCCACCTTTCAGCATTTGGTGCATAACCCTGCAGATTACGTCATTTGAGGTGTATATCCAGACTCATTTTGAATGAGTTGTGGGTTTCTGTCTCAACTCCCCGATCAGGCAGTGAGTTCCAGACCCCCTCCACCCTCTGGCTGAAAAAAAACTTTTCCTCATCTCCTCTGTAATCTTTATACCAATAACTTTAAATCTATTCCCCTAGTCACTGACCTCTCTGCTAAGGTGAACAGGCCCCGCAAAATGTTGTACATTTCAGTCTGATCACCCCTCAGCCTCCTCTGTTCCAAGGAGAACAGCTCCATCCTATCCAATCTTTCCCCATAGCTGCATTTTTCCAGTCCCGGCAACATCCTCGTAAATCTCCTCTGTACCCTCTCCAGGGCAATTACATCCTTTCTGTAATGAGGTGATCAGAATTGCACACAGTACTCAAGTTGTGGCCTGACTAATGATATATACAGTTACAGTACAACCTCCCTGCTCTTATATTCTATACCTCGTCGAAAAAAAAATGATTCCATATGCCTTTTTACCACCTTATCGATCTGTCCTGCTACCTTCAAGGATCTGTGGACATTTACTCCAAGGTCCCTCACTTCCTCTACACCTCTCAGCATTTTCCTATTAATCGTGTATTCCTTTGCCTTGTTTGACCTCCCCAAATGCATCACCTCACACTTCTCTGGATTGAATTCAATTTGCCATTTTTCTGCCCATCTGACCAGACCATCAAGATCTTCCTGCAGCCTACAGTTATCCTCCTTGCTATTTACCACATGGCCAATCTTTGTGTCATTTGCAAACTTCTTGATCATGCCCCCTACATTTACATCCATGTAGACGACATCATAAACTGCACTACCCTCATCTATTTTCCTTGTTAATTCTTCAAAATTTCGATCAAGTTGTTCAGACAAGATCTTCCCTTAACAAATCCATGCTGACTATCCTTGATTAATCTGTGCCTTTCTAAGTGACATTTTATCCTGTCTCTCTGAATAGATTCCAATAATTTTCCCACTATTGAGGTTAGACCGACTGGCCTGTAATTATTCGGTCTAGCCCTCACTCCCTTTTTAAACAGAGGTACAATGTTAGCAGTCCTCCAATCCTCCAGCACAACACCTGTATCCAGTGAGGTCTGGAAAACGATGGTCAGACCTTCCACTATTTCCTCTCTTGCTTCTTTTAACAGCCTGGGGTACATTTCATCCATCCCTAGTGATTTATCAACTTTCAAATAAGCTAATTCCATTAGTATGTCCTCTCTCCCTCTGTTGATCATATCCAATACTTCACACCCCTCTTCCTTATCTACAATATCTGCATCGTCCCCCTCTTTTGTGCAGACAGATGCAAAGTATTTATTAAGAACAATGCCAACATCTTCTGCCCCTACATATAGGGTACCTTGATGGTCTTTTCTGTGCCCTCCTCTTTCCTTAGTTATCCTTTTACTCTTAATGTATTGATAAAACATCTTTGTGTTTACCTTGATTTTGATTGCCAATATTCTTTCATGCCTCTCTTAGTTTTCCTAATTTCAATGTTGATTTCCCCCCTCCACATTCTTTAGACCTCTCAGCTTTCTGTAGTGTTGAGTTCTCTGTGTCGGGCATAATTTTTCCTTTACTGCCATATCATACCCATAAGCTCCTTGACATCCATGGGGCTCTTGATTTGGCCTTCCCACCCTTTTTCTTTGAGGGAACATGTTGACTCTGAACCCCTGGAATCTCCCCTTGAATTCCTCCCATTGCTCTGACACTGATTTACCTTCAAGTACCTGTTTCCAGTCCACTTTCGCTAAATCACTCCTCAGCTTAGTAAAGTTGGCCTTGCCCCAATTGAGAACTCTAACTCTTGTTGTATCCTTGGCCTTTCCATAATTATGTTAAAACTGACTGAATTATGATCACTACCACCAAAATGCTCTCCCACTGCCACTCCTTCCACCTGCCCATCTTCATTTCCTAAAACTGCGTCCTCTCTTGTTGGACTTGCTACATATTCGCTAAAATATTTCTCCTGAATGCATCACAAGAATTCTGCTCCCTCAATTCCTTTTGCACTAAAACTATCTCAGTTAATGTTTGGGTGGTTAAAATCCCTTTCTATTGCTGCCGTACTGTTGCTTTGACAAAAATTGCCACTCTCCCTCCTTTCTTATCTCCCTCCCTATCGCGTCTGAAAACCCTGTAACCAAGACTGTTGAGCTGCCATTCCTGTCCCTCCTTAAGCCATGTTTCTCTCAGAGCTATGATTTCATGCTGCCACCTGTCTATCTGTCCTCAGCTCATCTGCTTTATTTGCTATACTCCTTGCATTGAAATAGATACACTTGAGCACTGCCAAACACTTTTTTAATTTTCTAAACTTTGTTTCCTCAGTCTTCCAGACTCATCCATTAATTCTCTGCCTTCCATTTTCATTTCTGATTTTGTCCCATCTGACTCTACCTTCCAGTCCCCATCCCCCTGCCAAACTAATTTAAACCCTCCCCAACAGCTCGAGCAAAATGCCCCGCAAGGAACTCCGTCCCAGCTCTGTTCAGGTGCAACCCGTCTGACCGGTCCCAAGAATCTAAAGCCATTCCCCCTGCACCATCTTTCCAGCCACACATTCATCTGTCTTCTTCTATTCCTGTACTCACTTGCGCTTGGCACTGGAAGCAATCCGGAGATTATTACTTTTGATGTCCCATTTGCAAATTTCTTACCTCACTCCCCAAATTCTGACTGCAGGACAACATCCTTATTTCTACCTATGTTGTTTGTTCCGATGTGGACAACAACTGCTGGCTGTTCACCCTCCCCTTTCAGGATGCTCTGTAACTGCTCAATGACATCCTTGATCCTGGCACCAGGGAGGCAACATACCATTCCTGGATTCATGTCTGCGGCTACAGAAATGCCTGATTGTTCCCTTGACTATTGAATCACCTATCACTATGGCTTTTCCAGTCTTCCTTGTACCTCCCTTTGCAGCTGAGTCACCCATGGTGCCATGGACTTGGCTCTGGCTGCACTCCCCAGGGAAGCATCACTGTCCTCCATATTCAGAACTGAATACCCGTTGGAGAGCGTCATGCAGTCAGGGTGTCCTGCACTACCTACTCGATTCTTTTTGACTGCCTGTTGATCACCCATTCCCTCTCTCCCTGCATACTCTTAAGCTGTGGGGTGACCACATCTATAAACGTGCTATCCATGTAGCTCTCTTCTCACGAATGCACTGCAGTGTCACCAGCTGCCACTCAAGTTCCAAAACCCAGAGCTCAAGCTGCCACAATTGAGAGCACTTCCTGGCACAAATGTTCTCTAAGATAGTGGAAGCATCCTGGAGCTCCCACATATCACAGGAGGTGCACTCTCAAGGTTGAAACACCCCTGCCATTAGTTGACCATTTGCTACTGCTAAAAAAAAACCTTAACAGTACGACAACACCTTAGAATTATAAATAAAACTTTCCTAGTACTGATAAATCCCACTAAAAATCAATACAGTTCACTAGTTAAGATAAACCTTACTCCAAAAAACTCACCAACGATTCACTTGTCCCTTATCATTAATACTTAATTTATACTCTTTTTATTCTGCCTGTTGTTGAAATGCTATAACCCAGCCATTTACAAACCCACCCTAACAGTGGTGTACTAACTATTTACTGTAACTCCCTAACAGCCGTTAATCACAACCAGTCACCTTGCAGCTTTCCTGTGATGTCACTATTCACTTTGTTCCAAACTCCAGCATGCTTGGACTCCTGTCCACTCCACTTTCACTGTTTCCCGCTCTCTTGATGCATCAATATTTATTTGCCTTGTGTTTAATTTAAAATATGGATTAACTGTATTTTACAGTTGTAGGTTTTATTTGGTAGTCCTGTGCAAGTTGTGGATTGGTATTCAATATTTAGCTCTGTGAAAATGATTATGAATGAAAACATAACTTTCAATCTTATACATGGGCTGGTCTGCAAGCTCCAAGTCCTTCACTTTGTAGTAATGGAATTGATACTGTATCTTTCAGTCTTAATCTCTGTGGGATTTTTGAACTGGTATGTAATGCATAGCTCGGTCTAACGTCTGATGTACATTATTGGGATTCATAGGATCATAGGAAATAGGGGCATTAGGCCATTCAGCTCATCGAGCCTGCTCCGCCATTCAAACAGATCGTGGCTGATCATATCCCTCTTTGCCATTTTTCCCTGCTATCTCCATATCCCTTGATCCCGGTAGTATTTAGAAATCTATTGATTTCTGTCTTGAATATGTTCAGTAATTGAGCCTCCACAGCCCTCTGGGATAAAGAATTCCACAGATTTCCCACCCTCTGAGTAAAGAAATTCCTGCTCATCTCAGTCTCAAATGGCCTGTCCTTATTCTGAGACTGTGTCCCCTTCTTCCAGACTCACTAGACAGAGGAAACGTCCTATCCATATCTACCCTGTCACACCCTGTAAGAATTTTGGAAGTTTCAATGAGATCACCTCTCATTCTTTGAAACTCCAGAGAATTTGGGCCCAGTTTCTGCAGTCTCTCATCATAAGGGGATTAGTCTGGTGAGTCTCCATTGCATTCCCTCTGTGACAAGTCTATCCTTCCTTAGATAAGGGGAGGTGATGGCGTAGTGGCATTGTCATGGGCGGCACAGTGGTTAGCACCGCAACCTCACAGCTCCAAAAACCGAGGTTTGATTCTGGCTACTGCCTGTGCAGAGTTTGCAAGTTCTCCCTGTGACCATGTGGGTTTTTGCTGGGTGCTTTGGTTTCCTCCCGCAGCCAGAGACTTGCAGGTGATAGGTAAATTGGCTGTTGTAAATTGCTCCCAGTGCAGGTAGGTGGGAGGGAATATGAGATTACTGCAGGGCGAGTATAAATGGGTGGTTTTTGGTCAGCACAGACTCGGTAGGCTGAAGGGCCTGTTTCAGTGCTGTATCTCTAAATAAATATAAAATAAGGAAACCTAAATTGTACAGAATACAGTGCTCTACCCCAAGGGTCACTGTTGGAACCACTGCTTTTTTTTGCTACAGATAAATGACTTGGATCTTGGAATATAGAGCAGAATCTCAAAATATGCCGATAAAACCAAACTTGGAGAAGTGGCAAACAGTGAGGATGAAATGAACCGCCTGCAACAAGACAATGATAGGCTAGCAGAATGGGCAGACAGGTGGCAGATGGAATTTAATAGTGACTAGTGTGAGGTGATGCATTTTGGCAGAAGAAACAGGGAGAGGCTATATATACTTAATGGCACAGTTCTAAAGAGTGTGCAGGAACAGAGGGACTTGTTCACTGGAATGTGAACAATTTGTCTTGTTGTGTGGCTCTCAGATTTGTAAACTTCACTGTACTGGAGTGAGGTGACATCTACTGGCAGGAAGCAAGAACTGCAACCAAGCAGCAGATACTCCATCGTCTGTCAGGGTGAAAGAAACATTGCAATGTGAGGAAATAGTGAATGGGTTTGATTGGGTTGATGGAGACATGATACCACTTGTGGTGGAGTCCAAAGCAAAGGCCAGAAATATAAAATTGTCATTATTAAAAGATATGAGGAATTCATGACAAATGTATTTAGGTGGTGAGTGGGTGGAATCTAGATAGAATAGAAAGTGAGATTGGGTGGACAGAAGGAGTGTGAAAGGATGGCTCAAACAAAAGGTAAACGCCCTGAAAGGTTAACTCTGTTTCTCTCTCCACAGATGTTGACAGAGTTTCTGAACATTTCCAGCACTTTCTGTTTTTATTTCAGAATTTGCAGGATGTTGCTTTGATCTGAAAAAAAATGGATGATTGGCTTTGGCTGCCAGTGAAATTCCACAGGAGCTAAAAGGAAGTTCTGATATCAGTGGCATGTTGATCTCGGGGTACGATTCTTGCTTAGGGTAAGTGATTAATTAATGTGTGAGAGATCCTGGGTTCAAATCCTGGACAAGCCCTTCTTTGTTGGTTTTTTTAGTTTTCGGTCGTCGATTGGTTTCAGCCTTACAGAAGGCGGAATTGATTTCCATATGGAGCCTGCTTGAGGACCAGAGGGCTGGATTCAAAGAGCTTGTCGACAAAATTGGAATGAATGAAATGTACAGAGAGCCAAGTAGGAATATAAAGTTGTAACTTTAACTGAAGCCTGGCTCCAAAAAACAACAGAACTGGGTTCTGGTATGGAAAGGAAACCTTTCCCATTTCTGTTGTTTGGCTTGCATTGGCTCATTGATTTTCTTGTTTTTCACTTTGTTGATGCCTTTGAATAATTGTGGATCCTTCTTCAGGGTGTTTTCTTTCACCAGGCAGTTCTGACCTCTGATGATGATGATCGTAATGAGCTTCAACTCACTGATAGGTTTGGAACTGAGCAGATTTCCTTTGCTTGAGTCTACAACATGGAACTCAGTCTGACATGTGGACCCATGGGAGGATTTGAATGCCACCCCTGCGTTGAAGAATACAGTTGCATCCATCCAATAAGAGACCGAGTAGAAGTGACAGTTCAGTCAGTCGAACATTAAACTTTTGATTTCAGGGTGGTGAGTTGGAGTGCCATTTTGTTTTTCCCTTTTTTAAGGCTTCATGAGCAGAGAGTACAAGGAGTGTTTGAAATGAAATTCAGCAAAATTATGAGAAAGTCTCACTTTGATTCGGGACTCTTATCTCTCTGCAGCATCTCGCTGTGAACGATTGAACTTCATCTCATTTCATTCCCAGCTCGGGATCAGTGCGGCTCAGTGGGACTTCTGGCTGTCTCCTGCTTCACAATCCATCAGTGCTGAGAAAGCAATGGGGAATATTATTCAAGGCTCTGTAACCAGAGGACACCGATTTAAGGTGAATGGCAAAAGAACCAAAGGCAACATGAGGGAAAACTTATTTTGCACAGCGCGTGGTTAAGATCTGATATGCACTGTTTGAGAGTGTGATGGAGGCTGATTCAACCATGACTTTCAAAATGGTAAAAGATAATTATCTGAAGTGAAAAAAGTGCATGTTTTCATGGAATATATGAGTCTGTGGCATGAGCTGAGTTGCTCGTGCAGAGAAGCAGCACAAGCACAATGAACTGAATGGCTTCCTTTTGTTCTGTAACTATTCTGTGATCTATGATTCTTTTCAGAGTGAAATCAACACTCACAGACAAGAAACTGACAGGTGCAATGTAAACCCCACACTAACATACCAGCGAATGCTAGGGACAGAGTAAAACCAACTCAGTCCTAGACTAGAAACTGACAGGTGCACTGTAAACTTCGCATTACCAGACAAGAAATTGACAGTTACAGTGTGAAACCCACAGTCACTTAGCAGCAGTTGGCAGGTAACGTGTAAAAATCTTTCTTTCATATCCCATCTGCAAGGTAAAAAGGAAATTAGGGACAAACCCAGGCTCACACTTCAAAGACTGAGTGATACAAAGCAAAACACATACTCACCTACAAGTACAGAGACGAAGACACACTCAGAGGAGGTGCAGATTAAAGACACATGCATGTAACAGAAACTGATAGGGATAGAATCAAACCCTTTCTCACTTCTCAGAAACTGATAGATATAGACAAAAGCTGATGCTCACATACAAGTTGTTGAAAGATATGTGGTGAAACTCACAGAGCAATAGCAGAAACAAACAGGTACTGAATAATACCCACAGTCACAGACCAAAAACTGAAATATACTGAGTTAAACACCACTTTCTCACACCAGAAACTCATGGTTACAAAGTGAAGCTGACTCTATCCTCCCAGGCACTGACAGGTACAAAAGCAAACACTCACGACGATACCAGATCATGAAATGTACGTAATAAAACCGATCAGCTGAAAGAATAGCATTCATGACAGGTGTGGTACCCAGAATGCTCAGCGGCCTAGAATCCGCCCAATCTGTTACAGGAGCGGGGCGCGCAGGCGCAGTAGAGACAGCTCTGTCAGGCGCTGGAGCTGCGGGTTCGGAGTTGGAGCGGAATATTCACAAAGTGCGAGAAGAACGCGCCCTTTGCGGGCTCACACAGCTGGAGCAGGGCCTCCGGGCCACAATAACATGGAACAATCCCATCTGTATCCCTGCGGATGGCGACGGTGAAGCTTTTCC
Organism: Heterodontus francisci; assembly: GCF_036365525.1. NCBI lineage: Eukaryota > Metazoa > Chordata > Chondrichthyes > Heterodontiformes > Heterodontidae > Heterodontus > Heterodontus francisci. The sequence continues at coordinate 1,357,479 of NW_027141723.1, forward strand.
CGGTGAGGCTTCCCGAAACCGCGTCCATAAATGGATAAGAATTGGGGTCTGGGCAGGGAGCGTCTGGAGATGGATAAGAATTGGAGACTGGGAAGGGAGCGTCTCTAAATGAATAAAATTTGGGTACTGGTCAGGGAGCGTCTATAAATGGATAAGAATTGGGGTCTGGGCAGGGAGCGTCTGGAGATGGAGAAGAATTCGAGACTGGGCAGGGAGCGTCTCTAAATGAATAAAATTTGGGTACTGGTCAGGGAGCGTCTGTAAATGGATAAGAATTGGGAACTGGGCAGGGAGCGTCTCCAAATGAATAACATTTGGATACTGGTCAGGGAGCGTCTGTAAATGGATAAGAATTGGGGACTGGGCAGGGAGCGTCTCTAAATGAATAAAATTTGGGTACTGGTCAGGGAGTGTCTCTAAATGAATAAGATTTGGGTACTGGTCAGGGAGTGTCTGAAGATGGATAAGAATTAGGGACTGGGCAGGGAGCGTCTCTAAATGAATAAAAGTTGGGTACTGATCAGGGAGCGTCTGTAAATGGATAAGAATTGGGGACTGGGCAGGGAGCGTCTCTAAATGAATAAGATTTGGGTACTGGTCAGGAAGCATCTGTAAATCGATAAGAATTGGGTACTGGTCAGGAAGCGTCTGTAAATCGATAAGAATTGGAGACTGGGCAGGGAGTGTTTCTTAATGAATAAGATTTGGGGACTGGGCAGGGAGCGTCTATAAATGCTTAAGAATTGGGGACTGGTTAGGGAGCGTTTTTTTATTCGTTCGTGGGATGTGGGCGTCGCTGGCTCGATCTCAGCTCGAGTAATGTGTCCAGTTCTGGGCACCAGGCTTTAGAAAGGACATCAAAGCTTCTGAGACAGTTCAGAGGAGATTTACTAGAATGATACCAGAGATGAGGGGTGTCAGTTCTCTGGACAGGCTGTTGAAGCTGGGATTGTTCTCTTCAGAGTAGAGAAGGTTAAGGCAAGATTTAATAGAGGTGTTCAGAATCATGAAGGATTTTCATACGGTAGAGAGGGAGAAACTGTTTCCAATGTCCTGGGGGTCAGTAACCAGAGGACATAGATTTAAAATAATTGGCCAAAAATGTCAAGGGGAGGTGAGGAGAGATCTTTTTACCCAGTAACTGATTCGGATTTGGAATGAATTGTCTGACAGGGTGGTGGAAACAGATTCAATTATAACTTTCATAAAGGAATTGGACAAATATTTCAAAGTGAAATTCTCCAGGATTATGGGGAAATAGGCAGGGGGTTGGACTAATTGCATCTTTTTGTTAGAGAGTCAGCAGAGGCACAATGGGGCCAAATGGCCTCCTTCTGTGCTGTGTGATTCTATGAACATAAGAACTAGAAGCAGGAGTCGGCAATTCAGCCCCTCGAGCATGCTCTGCCATTCATTACAATCATGGCTGATCTAATCACGGCAGTTCTTGTTTATTGCCAGTAGATGTCACTTCACTCCAATACAGTGAAGTTTACAAATCTGAGAAAGACACAACAGGAAAGAATTGTTCACATTATAGTGAATGTGTGGGATTTAGAAATACTAGGAGTGGAGACGAGTTATTACTTGTCTGCTCGATCCCCATAGCACTGTAAAATTGTTTCCTTCAAGTGCCCATTCAAATTCCTTTTGTAATCCTCGATTATTTCCATTTCCACCGCCCTCGTGGGCAGCGAGTTACAGATCATCACCAATCACTGTGTAAAAAAATTCTTCCGCACATTCCCCCTGTATCTCCTGTCCAAAACCTTCAGTCTGTGTCCCCTAGTCCTTGTACCAATAGTTAAAGGGAACAATGTTTCCTTGCCAACTTATTTAAAAGTGTCATCGCCGAAAACACATCTCTGAATTCTTCCCTCACTCTCGTTTGATACAGGCAGAACAACCCTAGCTTTTCCAACCTAACCTTGTAACTAAAATCCTCCATCCCTGGATCCATTCTGGTGAATTTCCTCTCCATCCTCTCAAGGACCCTCACATTCTTTCATAAGTGTGGTAAGCAAAACTGGAAGCAACACTCCAATTGGGGCCTAATCAGAGTGTTATAATGGTTCAGCATAACTTCCCTGCTTTTGTACTCAATGCCTCTATTTATGAAGCCCAAGATCCCATATGCTTTGCGAACCACTCTCGCAATATGTCTTGCCACCTTCAAAGATTGATGCACATGAACCCCAAGTCCCTCTATTCCAACACACACTTTAGAACTGTGCCAATAAGTATATATTGCCTCTCCCTATTCCTTCTGCCAAAATAAAACACCTCACATTTATCACTGTTAAATTCCATCTGCCACCTGTCTGCCCATTCTGCTAGCCTATCATTGTCCTGTTGCAGGCAGTTCATATCATCCTCACTGTTTGCCACTCCTCCAAGTTTGTTGTCATCGGGATATTTTGAGATTCTACTCTGTATTCCAAGATCAAAGTCATTTATCTTGAGCAAAAAAAGCAGTGATTCTAGCACTGACCCTTGGGGAACACCTCTGTCGACTATCCTCCAGTCTGACAAAGAACCATTTCATAAGACTCGCTGTTTTCTGTCCTTAAACCAATTTTCTATCCAATTGTACACTGACCCTCCTACACCACGAACCTCAATTTTGTTAACCACCCTTTTATGTGGTACCTTGTCAAACGCTTCCTTAAAATCCATATGAACAACATCCACTGCATTCCCTTCATCAACCTGCTCTGTTAGTTCATCAAAAAATGCAGTTAGATTAGTCAAGCATGAACTTTCATTTATAAATCCATGCTCACTCTCCTTAATTAACTCAAACCTCTCCAAGTGACTGTTGATTTTTTACCCTGATTATTCTTTCTAAAACCTTACCCACCACTGCTGTTAATCTAACTAGCCTGTAGTTACCCAGACTGTCCTTACACCCTTTCTTGAATAAGGGCGTCGCATTTGCCACTGTTTATCCTCTGGCACCTCCCCCGTATCCAGGGAAGATTGGAAGATTATACTGAACCCTTCCGTTATCTGCATCCACATTTCCTTTCGCAACCTGGGCTGCAAGCCATCCGGACCAGGTGATTTATCTACCCGAAGCACAGCCAGCCTTTTTAGTACCTCCCTCTCTCAATTTGTACTCTCTCCATTGCCTCTACTCTCTTCACTTCTACTGATATTTTGTCCAATTGAACTTCCTTAGTGATCACTGATACAAAGTACTCATTAAGCAGATTAACATTGCCCTGCACCTCGAAGCTTATATTATCCTTTTTGTCCCTAATAGGCCCGACTCAACCTCTTACTACCCACTTATCATTTACATGCTGCTCGAAGATTTTTGGGTTTCCTTTCATGTTGACTGCCATTTTATTCTCATAGAAATAGAGAATAAGCTAAATATAGAAGATATAAGTATTTCCCATCCTTGATGAGGTGGAACTTTTTTATGTTGTGGGTAGTAATGACTTGGCCCACGAGTGTGCTGGAAGCAGAGACAATCAATGATTTGAAAAGGAAATTGGATGGATACTTGAAGGAAAGAAACTTGCAGGAGGAAAGGGATCGAGCTGGTGAGTGGAACTGACTAGATTGCTCCGGGGAGAGCCAGCATGGACGTGATAGGCCAAACGACCACCTTCTATGCTGTAAATGACTCTGTGTTGTTTCTCAAATTCAATCCACTGGTGTTTGGTAAATAATTTCAAAGTAAATTGTGCAACCGGAAAATCAGAACCAAGGCAAGGGACGCATAAGGAAGCGGAATTGCTGAAACCCGGGATTGAACCAGGGATCTTTAGATTTTCAGTCTAACGCTTTCCCAACTGAGCTATTTCAGCCCCACATTAACAGTGGTTCGGTGTCCTTATTTTGGAAGAAAAAACATACATTCAAGTTTTCCAAAAAATTAAAGAACACAACATGTGAGTAATATTCCCCATTGCTTTCTCAGTACTGATGGATTGTGAAGCGGGAGACAGCCAGAAGTGCCAATGAGCCGCACAGACCCTGAGCTGAGAATGAAATGAGTTCAAATTCAATCTTTCATAGCGAGATGCTGCAGAGAGGTAAGAGTCCTGAATCAAAGTGAGATTTGCTCATTTCAAACACTCGCTGTACTCTCTGCTCAAGAAGCCTTAAAAAAGGGAAAAACAGAATGGCACTCAAACTCACAACCCTGCCATTAAAAGTCTCATGTTCGACTGACAGAACTGTCACTTCTACTCGCTCTCTTATTGGATGGATGCAACTCCAACGCAGGGGTGGCATTCAAATCCTCCCATGGGTCCACATGTCAGACTGAGTTCCATGTTGTAGACTCAAGCAAAGGAAATCTGCTCACTTCCAAAACTATCAGCGAATTGAAGCAGATTACGATCAACATCATCAGAGATCAGAACGACCTGGTGAAAGAAGACACTCTGAAGAAGGATCCACAATCATTCAAAGGCATCGACAAAGTGAAAAACAAGAAAATCGATGAGTCAATGCAAGCCAAACAACAGAAACACTGAAGAATTCCATTCCATTCCAGTCCAGAACCCAGTCCTGTTGTATTTGGAGTCAGGTCACAATTGCAGCAACAACTTTATGACTACGATGTTGTGGCCATCACTGAAACGTGGATAGGTGAGGGGGAGGAATGGTTTTTGGAGGTACCTGGTTATAGATGTTTTCATAAGATTAGGAATGGTGGTAAAAGAGGTGGGGGGTGGCATTGTTAGTTAGAAATAGTGTAACAACTGCTGAAAGAATTTTCGAGGAGGATCTGCCGACTGAGGCACTGTGGGTTGAGGTCAGGAACAGGAAAGGAGCAGTCACCTTGATGGGAGTTTTCTATAGGCCCCCCAATAGCAGCAGGGAGGTGGAAGAGCAGATTGGGAAACAGATTTTGGAAAGGAGCAGAAGTCACAGGGTAGTAATTATGGGGGATTTCAACTTCCCAAATATTGATTGGCAACTCTTTAGATCGAATAGTTTGGATGGGGTAGTGTTTGTGCAGTATGTCCAGGAAGCTTTTCTGACTCAGTATGTAGATTGCCCGACCAGAGGGGAGGCAATATTGGATTTGGTACTAGGTAATGAACCAGGGCAAGTGATAGAGCTGTTGGTGGGCGAGCACTTTGGAGATAGTGATCACAATTTTGTAGCATTCACTGTGGTAATGGAGAGGGATAGGTATGTGCAACAGGGCAAGGTTTACAATTGGGGGAAGGGTAGATATGATGCTGTCAGGCAGGAACTGAGGAGCATAAGTTGGGAGCATATGCTGGCAGGGAAGGGCACGGTCGAAATGTGGAACTTTTTCAAGGAGCAGATAGTAGGGGCCATTGATAAGCATGTCCCTGTCAGACAGGGAAGGGATGGTCATGTGAGGGAACCGTGGTTGACAAGAGAGGTTGAGAGTCTTGTTAGGAAGAAGAAGGATGCGTATATAAAGTTGAGGAAAAAAGGCACAGGCATAGCTCTGGAGGGATACAAGATGGCCAGGAAGGATCTGAAGAAAGGGATTAGGAGAGCTAAGAGAGGGCATGAAAAATGCTTGGCGGGTAGGATAAAAGAAAACCCCAAGGCCTTTTACGCGTATGTCAGAAATATGAGGATGACCAGGGGGACCATAGGTCCGGTCAAGGACAATAGCGGGAGACTGTGTGTTGAGCCGGAAGAGATAAGTGAGGTTTTGAATGAGTACTTCTCTTCGGTATTTACGAATGAGAAGGGGTGTATTACTGAAGAGGACGGTGTGAAACAGACTGGTAAGCTCGAGGAAGTGCTCGTTAGGAGGGAAGATGTGTTGGGGTTTTTGAATAACTTGAAGATAGACAAGTCTCCCGGGCCTGACGGGGTATATCCAAGGATGTTATGGGAAGCAAGGGATGAAATTGCAGAGCTGCTGGCAATGATCTTTTCATCTTCTCTGCTGACGGGGGTGGTACCAGGTGATTGGAGGGTGGCAAATGTTGTGCCCCTGTTCAAGAAAGGGAATAGGAACAACCCTGGGAATTACAGGCCAGTTAGTCTTACTTCAGTGGTAGGCAAGTTGATGGAAAAGGTGCTGAGGGATAGGATTTCTGAGCATCTGGAAAGACACTGCTTGATTCGGGACAGTCAGCACGGTTTTGTGAGGGGTAGGTCTTGCCTCACAAGCCTGATTGAATTCTTTGAGCAGGTGACCAAGCAAGTGGATGAGGGTAAACCAGTGGATGTGGTGTACATGGATTTTAGTAAGGCATTTGATAAGGTCCCCCATGGTAGACTTATGGAGAAAGTCAGGAGACATGGGATAGTGGGGAATGTGGCCAGTTGGATTAAGAATTGGCTAACCGATAGAAGGCAGAGAGTGGTCTTAGATGGTAAATACTCAGCCTGGAGCCCAGTTACCAGTGGCGTGTCGCAGGGATCAGTTCTGGGTCCTCTCCTGTTTGTGATTTTTATTAACGACTTGGATGAGGAAGTCGAAGGGTGGGTCAGTAAATTTGCAGATGATACAAAGGTTGGTGGAGTTGTGGATACCGAGGAGGGCTATTGTCGTCTGCAAAGGGACTTGGATAGGTTGCAGTGCTGGGCTGAAAAGTGGCAGATGGAGTTTAACCCTGAAAAGTGTGAGGTCGTCCATTTTGGAAGGACAAACATGAATGCAAAATACTGGGTTAACGGTAGGGTTCTTGGGCATGTGGAGGAGCAGAGAGACCTTGGGGTCTATGTGCATAGATCATTGAAAGTTGCAACTCAAGTGGATAGGGCTGTGAAGAAGGCATATGGGGTGTTAGCGTTCATTAGCAGAGGGATTGAATTTAAGAGCCGTGAGGTGATGATGCAGCTGTACAGGACCTTGGTAAGGCCTCATTTGGAGTACTGTGTGCAGTTCTGGTCGCCTCATTTTAGGAAGGATGTGGAAGCCTTGGAGAGGGTGCAGAGGAGATTTACCAGGATGTTGCCTGGAATGGAGAATAAGTCTTACGAGGAAAGGCTGAACATTCTAGGCCTCTTCTCATTAGAAAGGAGAAGGATGAGGGGTGACATGATAGAGGTTTATAAGATGATCAGGGGAATAGATAGGGTAGACAGTCAGAAACTTTTTCCCCGGGTGGAGCAAAGCGTTACAAGGGGTCATAAATTTAAGGTGAAGGGTGGGAGATATAAGGGGGATGTCAGGGGAAGGTTCTTTACCCAGAGAGTGGTCGAGGCATGGAATGCCTTGCCCGGGGAAGTTGTTGAGTCAGAAACTTTAGGGACTTTCAAAAGGCTTTTGGATAGGTATATGGATAAAGGAGAATGATGGGGTATAGATTAAATTGTCCTTGACAGAGGACAAAGGATCGGCACAACATTGTGGGCCGAAGGGCCTGTTCTGTGCTGTATGTTCTATGTTCTATGTTCTATGTTCTATATTCCCACTTGGCTATCTGCACATTTAGTTAATTACAATTTTGTCGACAAGCTCTTTGAATCCAGTTGTCTGGTCCTCAAGCCAGCTCCGTATGGAAGTCAATTCCACCTTCTGCAAGGCTGAAACCAATAGATAACCTTAATCTAAAAATGCCAGCAGACCAGGGATCGTCTGGGATTTAAACCCAGGATCTCTCGCATGTTAATTAACCATACACCCTAAGCGAGAATCATACCCCTAGACCAACGAGCCACTGATAGGTCAGGCTTTATTAGCTGCTGTGGAATTTCACTGGAATCCCCCAGCCAATCATCCATTTTTTTTCAGATCAAAGCAACATCCTGCAAATGCTGAAATAAAAACAGAATGTGGTGGAAATGCTCAGCAGCTCTGGCAGCATCTGTGCTGTGAGAAACACAGTTAACGTTTCAGGGCACTCACCTTTTGTTTCAGCCATCCTTTCAGACTGCTTCTGTCCATCCAATCTCACTTTCTATTCAATCCACATTTTAACCATTCACTACGTTACTACATTTTTCATGAATTCCTCATTTCTTTTATTACTGACAATTTTGTATTTCTGGCCTTTGCTTCAGACACCACCACAAGTGGAATCATGTCTCCATTTACCCAATCAAACCACATCGCTGCATCCTCACATTGCAATGTTTCTTTCACCCTGACAGACTGTGGAGTTTCTGCTGCTTGATTGCAGTTCTTGCTTCCCGCCAGTAGATGTCACCTCACTCCAATGCAGTGAAGTTTACAAATCTGAGAGAGACACAACAGGAAATAATTGTTCACATTATAGTGAATGTGTGGGATTTAGAAATACTAGGAGTGGAGACGAGTTATTATTGCACTCTGCTATTACATCTTTTATAATGGACACCAGCATTTTCCCCACGACTGATGTCAGGCTAACCGGTATATAATTCGCTGTTTTCTTTCTGCCTCTTTTTTTAAATAATGGAGTTACATTAACTACCGTCCAATCCATTGGAACTGTTCCAGAGTCGATAGAATTTTGAAAAAAGACCAGAAATGCATCTGCTATTTCAAGGGCCACTTCCTTAAGTACTCTGGGATGTAGATTATCAGGCCCTGGGGATTTATCGGCCTTCAATCCCATCAATTTCCCAAACATTCCCTGCTAATACTGATTTCATACAGTTCCTCCTTCTCACTAGACCCTATGTTCCCCAACATTTCTGGGAGATAATTTGTATCCTCCGTTGTGAAGACAGATCCAAAGTATGTATTTAATTGGTCTGCCATTTCTTTGTTCCCCATTATAAATTCCCCCGTTTCTGACTGCAAGGGGCCCACATTTGTCTTCACTAATCTTTTTCTCTACACATATCTATAGAAGCTTTTACAGTCAGTTTTTGTGTTCTCTGCTAGCTTACTCTCATACTCTATTTCCCCCTTCTTAATCAATCCTTTTGTCCTCCTCTGCTAAATTCCAAACTGCTCACAATCTTCAGGTTTGCTGCTTGTTCTGGCCATTTTATATTTCTCCTCCTTGGATCTAATACTTTCCTTAATTTCTTTTGTAAGCCACAGTTGAGCCACCCTTCCTGTTTTACTTTTGCACAGACAGGAATGAACAATTGTTGTAGTTCATCCATGAGCTCTTTAATTGCTAGCCATTGCCTATCCACTGTCAACCCTTGAAGTAACGTTCCCCAATCTATCATAGCCAACTCCCGCCTCATACCTTCATAGTTTCCTTTGTTTAGATTCAGGACCCAAGTCTCGGAATCAACTCTCTCACAATCCATCTTAATGAAGAATTTTATCATATTATGGGCGCACTTCCCCAAGGGACCCCACACAACAAGATTGTTAACTAATCCTTTCTCATACACAATACCCAGTCCAGGATGGCCTGTTCTCTAGAGGTGTTATACACCTCTATCAATTCTCCACTCAATCTCCTTTGATATAGGCAGAATAATCCTATCTTTTCCAACCTAACCTTGTAACTAAAATCCCCCATCCCTGGATCCATTCTGGTAAATCACCTCTGCGTCCTCTCAAGGACCCTCACATTCTTTCTAAAGTCTGCTGAGCAGAACTGGAAGCAACACTCCAATTGGGGCCTAACCAGAGTTTTATAATGGTTCAGCATAACTTCCCTGTTCTTGTACTCAATGCCTCTATTTATAAAGCTCAAGATCCCATATGCTTTGCGAACCACTCTCGCAATATGTCTTGCCACCTTCAAAGATTGATGCACATGAACCCCAAGTCCCTCTATTCCAGTACACTCTTTAGAACTGTGCCATTAAGTGTATATTGCCTCTCCCTATTCCTTATGCCAAAATACATCACCTCACACTTGTCACTATTAAATTCCATCTGCCACCTGTCTGCCCATTCTGCTAGCCTATCACTGTCCTGTTGCAGGCAGTTGATATCATCCTCACTGTTTGCCGCTCCTCCAAGTTTGGTGTCATCGGCATATTTTGAGATTCTACTCTGTATGCCAAGATCCAAGTCAATTACCTTGAGCAAAAAAAGCAGTGGTTCTAGCACTGACCCTTGGGGAACACCACTGTCGACTATCCTCCAGTCTGACAAAGAACCATTTAATAAGACTCGCTGTTTTCTGTCCTTAAACCAATTTTCTATCCAATTGGACACTGACCCTCCTATACCACGAACCTCAATTTTGTTAACCGCCCTTTTATGTGGTACCTTGTCAAACGCTTCCTTAAAATCCATATAAACAACATCCACTGCATTCCCTTCATCAACCTGCTCTGTTAGTTCATCCAAAAATGCAGTTAGATTAGTCAAGCATGAACTCCCATTTATAAATCCATGCTCACTCTCCTTAATTAACTCGAACCTCTCCAAGTGACTGTTGATTTTTTACCCTGATTATTCTTTCTAAAACCTTACCCACCGCTGCTGTTAACCTAACTAGCCTGTAGTTACCCGGACTTGCCTTACACACTTTCTTGAATAAGGGTGTCGCATTTGCCACTGTTTAATCCTCTGGCACCTCCCCCGTATCCAGGGAAGATTGGAAGATTATAGCAAGCCCTTCCGTTATCTGCATCCGCATTTCCTTTCGCAACCTGGGATGTGAGCCATCCGGACCAGGTGATTTATCTTCCCTAAGCACAGCCAGCCTTTTTAGTACCTCCCTCTCCTAATTTGTACTCTCTCCATTGCCTCTACTTTCTTCACTTCAACTGATATTTTGTCAAATTCCACTTCCTTAGTGATCACTGATGCAAAGTACTCATTAAGTAGATCAACATTGCCCTGCACCTCTAAGCTTATATTATCCTTTTTGTCCCTAATAGGCCCGACTCAACCTCTTACTACCCACTTATCATTTACATGCTGCTCGAAGATTTTTGGGTTTCCTTTCATGTTGACTGCCAGTCTATTCTCATAGAAATAGAGAATAAGCAAATATAGAAGATGTAACTATTTCCCATCCTTGATGAGGTGGAATTTTTTATGTTGTGGGTGGTAATATCTTGGCCCACGAGTGTGGTGGAAGCAGAGACAATCAATGATTTGAAAAGGAAATTGGATGGATACTAGAAGGAAAGAAACTTGCAGGAGGAAAGGGATCGAGCTGGTGAGTGGAACTGACTAGATTGCTCCGGGGAGAGCCAGCATGGACGTGATGGGCCAAATGAGCACCTTCCGTGTTGTAAATGACTCTGTGTTGTTTCTCAAATTCAATCCACTGGTGCTTGGTAAATAATCTCAAAGTAAATTGTGCAACTGGAAAATCAGAACCAAGGCAAGGGACACATAAGGAAGCGAAATTGCTGAAACACGGGATTGAACCAGGAACCTTTAAATTTTCAGTCTAACGCTCTCCCAACTGAGCTATTTCAGCCCAACATTAACAGAGGCTTGGTGTCCTTGTTTTGGAAAAAAATACATACATTCAAGTTTTCCAAAAGATTAAAGAACACAACATGTGAGTAATAGTCCCCATTGCTTTCTCAGTACTGATGGATTGTGAAGCGGGAGACAGCCAGAAGTGCCACTGAGCCGCACAGACCCCGAGCTGAGAATGAAATGAGATCAAATTCAATCTTTCATAGTGAGATGCTGCTGAGAGGTAAGAGTCCTGAATCAAAGCGAGACTTGCTCATTTCAAACACTCCCTGTACTCTCTGCTCATGAAGCCTTAAAAAAGGGAAAAACAGAATGGCACTCAAACTCACAACCCTGCCATTAAAAGTCTCATATTCGACTGACAGAACTGTCACTTCTACTCGGTCTCTTATTGGATGGATGCAACTCCAACGCAGGGATGGCATTCAAATCCTCCCATGGGTCCACATGTCAGACTGAGTTCCATGTTGTAGACTCAAGCAAAGGAAATCTGCTCACTTCCAAAACTATCAGTGAATTGAAGCTGATTACAATCAACATCATCGGAGGTCAGAACTACCTGGTGAAAGAAGACACCCTGAAGAAGGATCCACAATTATTCAAAGGCATCGACAAAGTGAAAAACAAGAAAATCGATGAGTCAATGCAAGCCAAACAACAGAAACACTGAAGAATTCCATTCCATTCCAGTCCAGAACCCAGTCCTGTTGTTTTTGGAGTCAGGTCACAATTACAGCAACAACTTTATATTCCCACTTGGCGATCTGTACATTTAGTTAATTGCAATTTTGTCGACAAGCTCTTTGAATCCAGTTGTCTGGTCCTCAAGCCAGCTCCGCATGGAAGTCAATTCCACCTTCTGCAAGGCTGAAACCAATAGATCACCTTAATCTAAAAATGCCAGCAGACCAGGGATCGTCCGGGATTTGAACCCAGTATCTCTCGCATGTTAATTAACCATGCGCCCTACGCGAGAATCATACCCCGAGACCAACAAGCCACTGACATATCAGGTTTTATTAGATGCTGTGGAATTTCACTGGAACCCCCCAGCCAATCATCCATTTTTTTTCAGATAAAAGCAACATCCTGCAAATGCTGAAATTAAAACAGAAAGTGCTGGAAATGTTCAGCAGCTCTGGCAGCATCTGTGCTGTGAGAAACACAGTTAACGTTTCTGGGCACTCACCTTTTGTTTCAGCCATCCTTTCAGACTGCTTCTGTCCATCCAATCTCACTTTCTATTCTGTCCACATTCTAATCATTCACTACATTACTACATTTTTCATGAATTCCTCATTTCTTTTATTAATGATAATTTTGTATTTCTGGCCTTTGCTTCAGACACCACCACAAGTGGAATCATGTCTCCATCTACCCAATCAAACCACTTCGCTGCATCCTCCCATTGCAATGTTTCTTCAACCCTGACAGACTGTGGAGTTTCTGCTGCTTGATTGCAGTTCTTGCTTCCCGCCAGTAGATGTCACCTCACTCCAATACAGTGAAGTTTACAAATCTGAGAGAGACACAACAGGAAATAATTGTTCACATTATAGTGAATGTGTGGGATGAGTGGAGACGAGTTATTTTTGCACTCTGCTATTACATCTTTTATAATGGACTCCAGCATTTTCCCCACGACTGATGTCAGGCTAACCGGTATATAATTCGCTGTTTTCTTTCTGCCTCTTTTTTAAATAGTGGAGTTACATTAACTACTGTCCAATCCATTGGAACTGTTCCAGAGTCTATAGAATTTTGAAAAAAGACCAGAAATGCATCTGCTATTTCAAGGGTCACTTCCTTAAGTACTCTGGGATGTAGATTATCAGGCCCTGGGGATTTATCGGCCTTCAATCCCATCAATTTCCCAAACATTCCCAACTAATACTGATTTCATACAGTTCCTCCTTCTCACTAGACCCTATGTTCCCCAACATTTCTGGGAGATAATTTGTATCCTCCTTTGTGAAGACAGATCCAAAGTATGTATTTAATTGGTCTGTCATTTCTTGGTTCCCCATTATAAATCCCCCCGTTTCTGACTGGAAGGGACCCACATTTGTCTTCACTACTCTTTTTCTCTTCACATATCTATAGAAGCTTTTACAGTCAATTTTGATGTTCTCTGCAAGCTTATTTCCACTTGTTAATCAATCCCTTTGTCCTCCTCTGCTAAATTCCAAACTGCTCACAATCTTCAGGTTTGCTGCTTGTTCTGGCCATTTTATATTTCTCCTCCTTGGATCTAATACTTCCCTTAATTTCTTTTGTAAGCCACAGTTGAGCCATCCTTCCTGTTTTACTTTTGCACAGACAGGAATGAACAATTGTTGTAATTCATCCATGCGCTCTTTAAATGCTAGCCATTGCCTATCCACTGTCAACCCTTTAAGTAACGTTCCCCAATCTATCACAGCCAACTCCCGCCTCATACCTTCATAGTTTCCTTTGTTTAGATTCAAGACCCGAGTCTCGGAATCAACTCTCTCACTCTCCATCTTAATGAAGAAGTTTATCATATTATGGGCGCACTTCCCCAAGGGACCCCACACAACAAGATTGTTAACTAATCCTTTCTCATTACACAATACCCAGTCCAGGATGGCCTGTTCCCGAGAGGTGATATACACCTCTATCAATTCTCCACTCAATCTCCTTTGATATAGGCAGAATAATCCTAGCTTTTCCAACCTAACCTTGTAACTAAAATCCCCCATCCCTGGATCCATTCTGGTAAATCGCCTCTGCGTCCTCTCAAGGACCCTCACATTCTTTCTAAAGTCTGCTGAGCAGAACTGAAAGCAACACTCCAATTGGGGCCGAACCAGAGTTTTATAATGGTTCAGCATAACTTCCCTGCTTTTGTACACAATGCCTCTATTTATAAAGCCCAAGATCCCATATGCTGAGCAAACCACTCTCGCAATATGTCTTCCCACCTTCAAAGATTGATGCACATGAACCCCAAGTCCCTCTATTCCAGTACACTCTTTAGAACTGTGCCATTAAGTATATATTGCCTCTCCATATTCCTTAATGCAAAATACATCACCTCACACTTGTCACTATTAAATTCCATCTGCCACCTCTCTGCCCATTCTGCTAGCCTATCACTGTCCTGTTGCAGGCAGTTCATATCATCCTCACTGTTTGCCACTCCTCCAAGTTTGGTGTCATCGGCATATTTTGAGATTCTACTCTGTATTCCAAGATCCAAGTCACTTACCTTTAGCAAAAAAGCAGTGGTTCTAGCACTGACCTTTGGGAAACACCACTGTCGACTATCCTCCAGTCTGACAAAGAACCATTTAATAAGACTCGCTGTTTTCTGTCCTTAAACCAATTTTCTATCCAATTGGACACTGACCCTCCTAAACCACGAACCTCAATTTTGTTAACCGCCCTTTTATGTGGTACCTTGTCAAACGCTTCCTTAAAATCCATATAAACAACATCCACTGCATTCCCTTCATCAACCTGCTCTGTTAGTTCATCCAAAAATGCAGTTAGATTAGTCAAGCATGAACTCCCTTTTATAAATCCATGCTCACTCTCCTTAATTAACTCGAACCTCTCCAAGTGACTGTTGATTTTTTACCCTGATTATTCTTTCTAAAACCTTACCCACCGCTGCTGTTAATCTAACTAGCCTGTAGTTACGCAGACTGTCCTTATACCCTTTCTTGAATAAGGGTGTCGCATTTGCCACTGTTTAATCCTCTGGCACCTCCCCCGTATCCAGGGAAGATTGGAAGATTATAGCAAGCCCTTCCGTTATCTGCATCCGCATTTCCTTTCGCAACCTGGGATGTGAGCCATCCGGACCAGGTGATTTATCTTCCCTAAGCTCAGCCAGCCTTTTTAGTACCTCCCTCTCCTAATTTGTACTCTCTCCATTGTCTCTACTCTCTTCACTTCAACTGATATTTTGTCAAATTCCACTTCCTTAGTGATCACTGATGCAAAGTACTCATGAAGTAGATTAACATTGCCCTGCATCTCTAAGCTTATATTATCCTTTTTGTCCCTAATAGGCCCGACTCAACCTCTTACTACCCACTTATCATTTACATGCTACTCGAAGATTTTTGGGTTTCCTTTCATGTTGACTGCCAGTCTATTCGCATAGAAATAGAGAATAAGCAAATATAGAAGATGTAAGTATTTCCCATCCTTGATGAGGTGGAATTTTTTATGTTGTGGGTGGTAATGTCTTGGCCCACGAGTGTGGTGGAAGCAGAGACAATCGATGATTTGAAAAGGAAATTGGATGGATACTTGAAGGAAAGAAACTTGCAGGAGGAAAGGGATCGAGCTGGTGAGTAGAACTGACTAGATTGCTCCGGGGAGAGCCAGCATGGACGTGATAGGCCAAACGACCACCTTCTATGTTGTAAATGACTCTGTGTTGTTTCTCAAATTCAATCCACTGGTGCTTGGGAAATAATCTCAAAGTAAATTGTGCAACCAGAAAATGAGAAACAAGGCAAGGGACGCATAAGGAAGCAAAATTGCTGAAACCCGGGATTGAATCAGGGCCCTTTAGATTTTCATTCTAACGCTCTCCCAACTGAGTTTTTCAGCCCTACATTAAAAGTGGCTTGGTGTCCTTGTTTTGGAAGAAAATACATACATTCAAGTTTTCCAAAAAATTAAAGAACACAACATGTGAGTAATATTCCCCATTGCTTTCTCAGTACTGATGGATTGTGAAGCGGGAGACAGCCAGAAGTGCCACTGAGCCGCACAGACCCCGAGCTGAGAATGAAATGAGATCAAATTCAATCTTTCATAGTGAGATGCTGCTGAGAGGTAAGAGTCCTGAATCAAAGCGAGACTTGCTCATTTCAAACACTCCCTGTACTCTCTGCTCATGAAGCCTTAAAAAAGGGAAAAACAGAATGGCACTCAAACTCACAACCCTGCCATTAAAAGTCTCATATTCGACTGACAGAACTGTCACTTCTACTCGGTCTCTTATTGGATGGATGCAACTCCAACGCAGGGATGGCATTCAAATCCTCCCATGGGTCCACATGTCAGACTGAGTTCCATGTTGTAGACTCAAGCAAAGGAAATCTGCTCACTTCCAAAACTATCAGTGAATTGAAGCTGATTACAATCAACATCATCGGAGGTCAGAACTACCTGGTGAAAGAAGACACCCTGAAGAAGGATCCACAATTATTCAAAGGCATCGACAAAATGAAAAACAAGAAAATCGATGAGTCAATGCAAGCCAAACAACAGAAACACTGAAGAATTCCATTCCAGTCCATTCCAGAACCCAGTCCTGTTGTTTTTGGAGTCAGGTCTCAATTACTGCGACAACTTTATATTCTCACTTGGCTATCTGTACATTTTGTAAATTTCAATTTTGTCGACAAGCTCTTTGAATCCAGTTCTCTGGTCCTGAAGCCAGCTCCGTAAGGCTGACACCAATCAGTAACATGAAACTAAAAATTCCAAGAGCTCATTGGTGATTTGAACCTGGTGTATCTCACACTTTCATTAATCACACTTCTTTAACAAGAATCACACCCGTTGACCAAGGAGCCACTGACAGCAAGGTGTTGTATTAGCTCCTGTGTAATTTCACGGGCACCCACAGTGGATCATCCAACCCATAATCCTGAGATTAAAAGTGTCCTGTTCCACTGACTGAACTGTCACTTCTACTCTGTCTCTTATTGGACGGATGCAGTTGTTGGCTCCTCCCCAGGGTTGGCAGTTTTTTCTCTGTGAACCAGCTTCCTCTCAGTTCCCAAATTTATCAGTAAATCCACTGACAAAATCTCCAAAGTGTTATTTGTTCCTCTCACTCCTCGACAATAAAATTTCGATCTCTTTGCTCTTTTTACCTTCCAAACATTTATATCCATTTTGCTCAGCATTTATTGCTCTCTCCTTTTTATTTAGTTCATGCATTTTCTTAGAAACATTTCATTTCAATTATTTCTGGGGCAAGAAATGAACAGAAGAGATTTGCTGCAATGATACCAGGGGTGAAGGATTTCAGTTATGTGGAGAGATTGGAAAAGCTGAGGTTGTTCTTCTTGGAGCAGAGAAAGTTCAGAAGAGATTTGTCCAAGGTGTTCAAAATCATGATGGTTCTCAACACTTTAAATCAGGAGAAACTGTTTCCTGTGGCAAAAGGGTCAGTAAGCAGAGGACACAGATATCAGGTGATTGGCAAAAGAACTAGAGGTGACATGAAGAACCATTTGTTACACAGTAATATGTGTTGTGATCTGGAATGCACTGCCTGATTGGGAGATGAAAGCAGATTCAATCGTAACTTTCAAAAGGGATATGGATAGATGCTGGAAGGGAAAATGTACAGGATTACAGGAAAAAGCCACGCAGCAGGACTAATTGTAATTTGTCTCTACCAAATGGAGACAACACTGGCATGATGGACCAAATGGTCTCTTTGTTCGTCATTCTGTGATTCCATAGACATCATGTTACTAGAATTCCCTCTGACCTGGAAGAGAATCAAACCGATTCGAGGTATTGTAAACACCACCCATGCCATGTTGTTTATTCTCTGTTTTTCACGTTGGCTGCCCCTCGTTCTTTATGTGTTTCCAGCCTGGTCTGCTCCTCTGACCTTCATTCCTGACACTCTATCGACCGTGGCTGACTCATTGTTTGCAATGTTGTGTAATGGTGACTTCACCTTTAAGAAACTGTACCTTTAAGAGACCAAGCCACTGATGCAACAGATGACATCATCATACATATATCAGGAGACACCGTTTTGAGAGACACATTCGACACATGGCTTGTCGAGAGCACACACACACCAATGAGAAAAAGACCTGGGACCTGTGATCATGCAATGTAGATAAGAAAGACAATAAATACTGTTTGTATTGAATCTGAATATAAAGCCTGGGGTCATCATTTAATGTAGACGTAAGAACACAGCACAACACTATATTTTTCTGACATTAAGGATTAAAAAGAAGTAATCACACAGACAACCAGGGACATACAGAAGACTTACATTGACAATTCCAGATTTAAATAAACAACAATCATCATGTGTGCACAACAACAGCCAGTCTTTCCAGCCTTTACAGAGATAGACAGCAACCCAGGGCCACACTGGAGCAAATGGCTCACAAGACTTGAACTCCTAATGATGGCACTCGCTATCAATACACCCCGAAGAAAGAGAGCGTTACTCCTACACTCTGCTGGACCAAAAGTTGACAATACCTTCAATACACTCAGAGACACTGGAACCGATAATGATTATGATGTTGCGATGCATTTTCTAACAAGATATTTTCAAGCAAGGGCAAATCCTCACTCTGAAATTTATGTTTCAGGCAAGCAATACAATATGGTGCGAGACTCTTGACCACTACATGATGAGACTCAGAAGTCTGAGAAAGAGGCAAATAACGTGACGACGAGATTCCCCTGAGAAACACACAAAACACAAAGACACAGAGGAAACCCAGAGAAAGGTCAAGGAAGACCAAGACAGAAGTCACAATCACATTCAAACATCCAATCATTGCAGTGGTGAGGATCCTTATTACAAAGCTTGTCCTTCGAGAGGGAAGAAGTGTCAAGTCTGCAGAAAAATGGGACATTTCACTACAGTATGCTGATCGAAGCCTGCAGGAAACATTCATAGATTTAAATGCCAGAAGGAAGATTACATATTTGCAGCACGAGAGAAGATTTTTGTTGCTCGCGACCACATGTCCCGACACATGCCCATGTGTGATGTGTTCAGAGGCAATTAGACAATATCTGCAGTAATTGACTCGGAGCAATCATCAACATAATGGATGCTCCGACATTCCACAAGTAACAGAGAAAACAGAAACTGTAATTGAACAAGCTGATATCTAAAATCTTCTCCCATGGATCAGATACTCCTCCACCAGTCCTAGGGATCATCCAAGTTACTTTTAAGTCCTCCCAGGGGTCCACATGTCAGACTGAGTTCCATGTTGTAGAATCAAGCAAAGAAAATGTGCTCAGTTCCAAAACTATCAGCAAGTTGAAGCTGATTACGATCAACATCACCAGAGGTCAGAACTACATTGTGAAAGAAGACAGTCTGAAGAAGGATCCACAATATATACAAAGACATCGGCAAAGTAAAAAAGAAAACTTTATTTTAGTTTGTTCAGTTTGTTTCTACTGTGCCTACCCACTGTTTTTTTCATGTTTGTGATTGTGGCTGTTTAGTTTTTCAGTCCATTAACACCCTATCTGCACTAATGCTTTGTCTTTCAGCACACCATTAACATATTGTTTGCCTTTTTCTGGTCAACTATTCTGTGGCCTTGTCCTATCTACACCTTCTCCTTTGTCATCTCTTGCCCCACCCCCGCTTCACTTGCTTACAATCTTTTACATTTCTAATATTTGCCAGTTCTGAAGAAGGGTCAGTGACCTGAAACGTTGTCAGCACTTTCAGTTTTTATTTCAGATTTCCAGCATCCGCAGTATTTTGCTTTTAAGAAAATCGATGAATCAGTTTCCTTATTTATTTCTGACAAATGATAGATTTGAGTTAGGTAAGGTACCAAGGGTTACAGAAACAAGCAGACAAATGGTGTTAATATACAGATCAGCAAATATCTAATTGAATGGTGGAACAGACTCGAAAGGCTGAATGTCCTCATCAAGTTCCTATGTTTCTCTTCATTGTCCAAACCCCAACAGTAAACGTCTTTGTTCTCTCCATAGACGTTGAATGAGCCATCGTGTGTTTCCAGTGTTTTGACTTGTTTAAAGGTCGGTTTTTGGGATGAGCCGATGGAATTTAAAACTGATATCCAGCTTCAAACTGCTATTAACCGAGGCCACGCCATTGTCGGATCATTTAATGACCACTCAAAATTCACCTGAGACCAGTGTTAGTGTGCAGCTATGAGAGGGGATTTCTGTACAGTCAGGGCAGGGAACAGCAGTGAGACCAGTGTTAATGTGCAGCGATGAGAGGGGATTTCTGTACAGTCAGAATAGGCAACAGCAGTGAGACCAGTGTTAATGTGCAGCGATGAGAGGGGATTTCTGTACAGTCAGGGCAGGGAACAGCAGTGAGACCAGTGTTAATGTGCAGCTATGAGAGGGGATTTCTGTGCAGTCAGGGCAGGGAACAGCAGTGAGACCAGTGTTAATGTGCAGCTATGAGAGGGGATTTCTGTACAGTCAGAATAGGGAACAGCAGTGAGACCAGTGTTAATGTGCAGCTATGAGAGGGGATTTCTGTACAGTCAGAGCAGGGAACAGCAGTGAGACCAGTGTTAATGTGCAGCTATGAGAGGGGATTCCTGGACAGTCAGAGCAGGGAACAGCAGTGAGACCAGTGTTAATGTGCAGCTATGAGAGGGGATTTCTGTACAGTCACGGCAGGGAACAGCAGTGAGACCAGTGTTAATGTGCAGCTATGAGAGGGGATTTCTGTACAGGCAGGGCAGGGAACAGCAGTGAGACCAGTGTTAATGTGCAGCTATGAGAGGGGATTTCTGTCCAGTCAGAATAGGGAACAGCAATGAGACCAGTGTTAATGTGCAGCTATGAGAGGGGATTTCTGTACAGTCAGAGCAGGGAACAGCAGTGAGACCAGTGTTAATGTGCAGCTATGAGAGGGGATTTCTGTACAGTCAGAGCAGGGAACAGCAGTGAGACCAGTGTTAATGTGCAGCTATGAGAGGGGATTTCTGTACAGTCAGGGCAGGGAACAGCAGTGAGACCAGTGTTAATGTGCAGCTATGAGAGGGGATTTCTGTACAGTCAGGGCAGGGAACAGCAGTGAGACCAGTGTTAATGTGCAGCTATGAGAGGGGATTTCTGTCCAGTCAGAATAGGGAACAGCAATGAGACCAGTGTTAATGTGCAGCTATGAGAGGGGATTTCTGTACAGTCAGAGCAGGGAACAGCAGTGAGACCAGTGTTAATGTGCAGCTATGAGAGGGGATTTCTGTACAGTCAGAGCAGGGAACAGCAGTGAGACCAGTGTTAATGTGCAGCTATGAGAGGGGATTTCTGCACAGTCAGGGCAGGGAACAGCAGTGAGACCAGTGTTAATGTGCAGCTATGAGAGGGGATTTCTGTACAGTCAGAGCAGGGAACAGCAGTGAGTGCAGTCAGGGCAGGGAACAGCACTGAGACCAGTGTTAATATGCAGCTATGAGAGGGGATTTTTGTACAGTCAGGGCAGGGAACAGCAGTGAGACCAGTGTTAATGTGCAGCTATGAGAGGGGATTTCTGCACAGTCAGGGAATGGAACAGCAGTGAGACCAGTGTTAATGTGCAGCTATGAGAGGGGACTTTTGTACAGTCAGGGCAGGGAACAGCAGTGAGACCAGTGTTAATGTGCAGCTATGGGAGGGGATTTATGTACCGTCAGGGCAGGGAACAGCAGTGAGACCAGTGTTAATGTGCAGTTATGAGAGGGGATTTATGTACAGTCAGAGCAGGGAACAACAGTGAGACCAGTGTTAATGTGCAGTTATGAGAGGGGATTTCTGTACAGTCAGGGAATGAAACAGCAGTGAGACCAGTGTTAATGTGCAGCTATGAGAGGGGATTTCTGTACAGTCAGGGAATGGAACAGCAGTGAGACCAGTGTTAATGTGCAGCTATGAGAGGGGATTTCTGCACCATCAGGGCAGGGAAAAGCAGTTAGACCAGTGTTAATGTGCAGCTATGAGAGGGGATTTATGTACCGTCAGGGCAGGGAACAGCAGTGAGACCAGTGTTAATGTGCAGCTATGAGAGGGGATTTCTGTCCAGTCAGGGCGGGGAACAGCAGTGAGGGAGAGAAGCTGTCGGTATCTGGGCAGGGTCTGAGTTTATCGAATAGTATCAAGAAAGAGCAATTATATTGGGACTGGGTTGCGTTCTCTCTCACACACAGACAGTTACTCTCCCTCCCTCTGTCTTGCTCTCTCTCACAGACACATACCCAATTTTTTCTCTCTCTTGTGAACTCTGTCTCATACTCTTTCTCTCTGCCCATTTTCCAGTAGAAATAGAAAGCCTTCTACTATTTTGGAGAATCTGGAGTTGTTCTTCTTTGGGAAGAGAAGGTTGAGATGAGATTTGATAGAGGTGTTCAAAATCATGAAGGGTTTGGACAGAGTAGATAGGGAGAAACTATTCTCATTGGCAGAAGTGTCAAGAACCAGAGGGCACAGATTTAAGGTGAAAGGCCAAAGAACCAGAGGCAACATGAGGAAAAACTTTTTTATGCAGCGACTGGTTAGGATCTGGATTGCACTGCCTGACAGTGTGGTGGAGGCAGATTCAATCATGACTTTTGAAAGAGAATTTAATAATTATCTGAAGAAAAGAAAATGCAGGGTTACAGGCAAAGGCGGGGGAGTGTGACTAGCTGGCTTGGTCTTGCAGAGAGCTGGCATGGACACAAAGGGCTGAATGGCCTCCTTCTGTGCTGTAACCTGTCTATGATTCTGTGACTCTAAGCCTAGAGATTACCAGTGCCTGTGAGTGCCTCAAATGTCTACAGGTGGTGAACCAGCCCACAAAACAAGGAATGAAGCAGTAATTAAAGTTCAGAAATCCTAAGGTATCAGGATGTGGGAGGGACTATTGCTCTCAGTTTAAAGTACGGATTTCATTAATTGAATATCCTTAGTGTCCCAGCTCAGTGTAATCCTGAGCAATAATTGCCAGCAGGTTTTTGAAGTGACAATTAAATGAGGCCCTGTTGGTGGATGTTAAAGATTCCCCAGCGCTATTGAAAGAATCACATGGAATTCTCGCACTGTCCTGACCAACATTCCTGACTCAGTAACATCACCTGAAACAGCTGAACACAAAGAACTAACTGAAGGGTCAAAGTGTAAGGGAGAAAAACCAAAGCCGTGTCAACTTCACACAGGAACCCATCGACCATCAGAAAACACACTTCATGAGCTGCAATGTCTGATCATTGAGTCACAGGTATCTCCTCCTGCCTGGCTTCGTTCCGTGTGGGAATGGGAATTAGAATGTTTCAGCAACTCATGAAGGTATCCCCGGAGCAGTTGAAACAGCATTCCCCGTGTTTCAATAAGAAATTCTGATCTGAAATGAAGAAAAAACAGAAAATGCTGGTAATACTCAGCAGATCTGTCCATCACAGGACTGATACAAGCTCAATTCTCAATCCAAACAGTGAGAGATCCAAACACTGAGACAGAATATGAACAGAGAGAGAAAAAACAGGTTAACTGTGCTATGAGAGTAAAAGCAGGAAATGCTGGAAATACTCAGCAGGTTTTGGCAGCATCTGTGTAGAGAGAGAAGCAGAGTTAGCATTTCAAGTCAGTTACCCTTCATCACAGCTGACAAATATTATAAATGAAAAGGTTTTAAGCAAGTAAAGCTGGGGGTGGGGCAAGAGATAACAAAAGAGGTGTTGATTGGACAAGGTCACAGAGAATAACTGACCAGAAGGGCATGGAACAAAGGCGAACAGTGCTGAACAGTGCTCAATGGTGTGCTGAAAGACAAAGCGTTAGTACAGAGAAGGTGTGAATTGACTGTAATGCACAAAGCACTCCGAACACAAACATTAAACATTTTTTTAAAACAGAAACAATGGGTAGACACAGTAGAAACAAACTAACCAAACTAAAAAAAAACTGAAATAAAATAACCAAATAAAAAAGAAAAAAAAACTAAACATAAAAAAGTGTGTTTGGGAGGTGTGGGGTGTGGGGGGGGCGTCCGTCATGCTCTGAAATGATTGAATTTAATGTTCAGTCCGGCAGGTTGTAGTGTGCCGAATCACTGACCTGAAACGTTAATTCTGTTTCTCTCTCCACAGATGCTGCCAGACCTGCTGAGTACTTCCAGCAATTTTTGTTTTTGTTTCAGATTTCCAGCATCTGCAGTATTTTGCTTTTATGTTATGAGAGTACTTCTACTGTTTTTGTAAACATGTTTTAAATATGTAAAGTTGAATTATGGACACTGATTCATGTGGAATCTTGAGGAGATTCCTCCAGTCCTCTGGCATCATTCCCATATTCAAGGAGGATTGAAAGATTGTGGTGCGAGTCTCCGCTATTTCCAAACTTACCTCCCTCAGCAACCCAGGATGCAGCCCATTCAAACTGGGTGACTTTTCTACTGTGAGAGCTGCCAACCTTGTAATTGTCTCCTCTTTATCTATTTTCATTCCATCCAATTTTCTCACTTCCTCCTCCTTTACTGTGACATTGGCAACATCCGCTCATTTTGTGATGACAGATGAAATGTACTTAATTAGTACCTCAGCCACACCCTCTGCCTCCACAGGATTTCCTAATTGACCCACCCTTTCATTGTCTGTCCATATGTTGGTAAAAGACTTCAGTGTTCCCAGTTATGTCACCTGCTAATCTTTTCTCATACATTCTCTTGCTGATCTCATTTCCTTTTTCAGCTCTCCTCTGTACTTTCTGTATTCTGCTTGTTTCTCTACTGCATATAAATCCTCACATGATTTCGATATTAATGATTTTTGAACTATTTTGTTGAAGGATTGAGTTTTGTAAATTTCTCCCTCGCTCCCCTCATGGTCAGGCAGAAAGTTTAACTGCTGTGTTTTCAAACAGCAACAGCTTTATTTGAAAAGCCATTGGGACAGGATTCCGGGTTTTAATCCAGTCACAAATCTGGTTCTGATGTCTTGTGGCTCCAGCTGTCACATGACCTGTCAGAGGATGACCTCATAATTGACCCAGTCATGGAGCTGTGGGTTGATGTTTAAATTGTTTCAAAATAATTTTCCAGAAGGACAATTAAAATGAATCGATATATAAAAGGTAGATTTTGTGAATTTGTGCTCCCAGTGGAAATTCCTGCCGTCTGCTGGTTTTCAGATCCCCAATTCCCCACAGGCAGCTCTGTGCTCGGAGTCTGCATTCCTTACATCAACATTATACAGAATCATTTCATGGGAGACCCCAGTGTGAATTGTAGACAGGTGGGTCAGTTTTAACTTTCAAAGTAACACAGAAGCAAAATACTGCAGATACTGGAAATCTGAAATAAAAACAGAAAATGCTGGAAATACTCAGCAGGTCTGGCAGCATCTGTGGAGAGAGAAACAGAGTTCACGTTTCTGGTCTGTGACCTTTCATTAGAACTCGGCTGAAATTGTTTGTGGAACAGACACGATGGGCCAAGTGGCCTCTTTCTGTGCCTTAAACTTTCTCTGACTCTGTGATTCCATGAGATTGTGGAATCAATTTCAGGGTCGATGACATTGCACTCTGTAAGGATAGGAAGATGGAGATTATTAAGTACAGTGCAAGAATATAGATGCTTTTACATTATTTTAATCAAAATTGATTTAAACTTTGTGTTCACGAATCCTATCTTTTGATCACAATGACACTGATAACAATGGAAAAAGCAAGACTTGCATTTCACGACCACAGGACGTTGCAAAGCCTTTTACAGCCAATGAAGGACTTTCCAAGTGTAGTCACTGTAGTCATGTAGGAAACATGGTGGCCAATGTGCGCACAGCAAGCTCCCAGAAACAACAATGTGATAAAAACGAGTTAATCTGTTTTGAAGTGATGTTGATTCAGGGTTAAACAATGACCAGCATCCCAGAAATAATTCCCCTTCTATTCTCTGAAATAGTGCCATGGTACCTTTAACATCCACCTGAGAGGGCAGAGGGATCCTCAGTTTTCTGTCTCACCTGAAAAACAGCATTTCTGATAGTGCAGCACTGCCTTAGTACTGTACTGGAGTGTCAGCCATTTTTAAAGGGCTGTTAGACCTACTGGAAAATATTTAAAGGAAGATTAAATGAAATGAAATAAATACATTGCTTTTGCCTCTCTCCCATCCCCCCAATAACAGTTAAATTAATTATTTGCCCTTTCCCTCCCAAAACCGACCTTTACCATCTGACCTTCCGCCCAAAACTGCACAAACTGTAAACTATAACCCTTCCCACCATCCCCTACACCCATGACATTCATTTGACTCCGTCTCCCCACCCCCACACTGAGAAACTTACCTTCTCCCCCATCCCCACCAGTGTTGTACCTCATTTGCCCGGATGGGGCTCCGAAGGCACGGCAGTGCTGGCCACTGGGCTGAAGATCGCAGCAGGATATCAGGAAGTGATGGGATAATAACTAATGCAGGTTTGTGGTCCCGTTGCCGAGCGGTGGGGGTCCCCCCACAAGGCCTCGCCGTCGCCGGCAATATCGAGCCAGGCCCTGCCGGCGTTGAGGTCCGTGGCGGGCCTCATCCGGGGCCATCCTCAGGCGGCTCCCACCCCACCCCCACCACAGATCTCGACGTCGAGGGCGCTATAGAATCCAGCCCATTGTTTCTGTCAATATCAACTCCACAAGGATTTGCCTGTTAATTGTAGAAAATTAAAGCTCTATAACCTTTTGATAAAAGGGGGTTCAAATCCATTTCCAAACAAATGATAGTTCTCATTGTATCTAGAACATGTTTTCTTACATACAAACATACCAATTAGGAGCAGGAGTAGACCACTCGGCCCCTCGAGCCTGCTCCACCATTCAACAGTATCATGGCTGATCTGATTGTAACCTCAACTCCACATTCCCACCTGCCCCCGATAACCTTTCACCCCCTTGTTTATCAAGAATCTATCTTCCTCTATCTTAAAATATTTCAGAATTTCTGTCGTCCAGCAACTCTCACTTAATTTCCTGGATTTCACCTAAAAAATGTATTTCCACACTTTGGATATCCTGTACTTCATTAATGTTTTTGCTCTCTGGGGATTTCCCTTTAATTATATTCAGTGCTGGTATTTTACTGCCACACACTGACTGAAAGTGTCCCATCTTTCTGCAGGAAAAACACTCAGCTTCTTTGGCGAGGCAGTTTTCCCACTTGTGTCTCTCTCGGCCACACCTACTGCAATTGGTTGCAGCTACCACTAGATGTTCTTCCCGTCTTTCTTGTCTTTTACCACTAATTTTTCCTTTTGTTTTCTTAACAAATTCAATTGAGTCTGCAACTCTCGAGATCAGACTCTCCCTGTCCCCTCGGACAACGGATTGGTTAAACTTTCTAACCTCTGTTTGTCTGCTCAATTGAAACTCTTTCATTAAGGTGAGACCAGCCCTGGACTGTAGATGATCTGAAAGGGTGTTGTCTAATACCCCGAACACAATCCTGTCTCCATTCAGCTACTCTCTTAAGTTGCGGTATTCACAAACCTCCGTGAGATTTTACAAGTCATTGATAAATGAATGAATACTCTCCCCTTTCTGTTTTGTCCGCTTATTAAATTCAAAGTGATTCCTGACAATGCAGCAGCCAGCCGACGTCATCAGAGCGCTCCAAGCTGCGCACATGCACAAACAGTCTCCTGCGCTCTGAGATGCTGCGCATGCTCAGCCTACGTCTTCCAGGACTAACTGGCGCATGCGCAGGAAAACGCTCTAACCCCTCGGCCACTCACTCCAGGCCGCTCGCTGCCCGCTCCTCGCTACCCCGCTCCCCCGCCCTCCGGCCGCTTGCTACACCCCCACCCCCGCACTGCCCTCTCTCCGTCCACTCACGACCCGCTTCCCCCCCACGTCCCTCCAGACACTAGCTCTAAGCCATGCTGCTTCCCTCCTCTCGGCCTGTCGCTCCAACATTCGATCATTCTTCACCGCACCACCCGATAAAGCAAGGCGAGCCTCGAGGGGTGATGGGGCAATGTTGGAGCGAGTGGCCGAGAGGAGGGAAGCGGCAGAGCCCATGGCCGGGAGTGTGAGCAGCCAGAGAGCAGGATGGGGGTGGTGGTGGGTGAAGCGGGGAGTGAGCAGTCAGAGAGTGGGATGGGGGGAAGCGGGGAATGATCGTCCGGAGAATGGGATGGCACTGTTTCGAGGGGATTTGAGGAAAAAATGTTTCACCTCGAGGGTGGTTGGAATCTGGAACACATTGCCTGAAGGAGTGGTAGAGGCAGGAACCCTCACAACATTTAAGAAGTATCTAGATGAGCACTCAAAACGCCACAGAATACAAGGCTACGGCCACGTGCTGGAAAATGGAATTAGAATAGATAGGTACTTGATGGCCGGCACGGACATGATGGCCGAAGGGCCTGTTTCTGTGCTGTATAACTCTATGACTCTATGAAACCTCACTGAATTACAGAGGGTGTGCAGCACTGTCAGAGGTGCTGTCCTTCTAATGAGACTTCAAATAGCGCAACGTTCTCCGAGTATCAACCAAAACATGTCCATTGTGTAGATATGTGCCATATTTGCTTATGAAATGACAGTCACTGCTCCGAAAGTAATTCACTTTAGGTGAATTAAGATGACTTGGTACGATATAATTGGCGAATGCGCAAGAGGTAGCGGGGGACTGTTGGGGGTGGGACGGAGGCGGCGATGGAAACCTTTGAGGGGATTTTTGGGTCGAGGTTGTTTTCTGTGATAAATTGAGTAGCTCCATCTTTGATTCTGACGGCTGCCTGAATGTCACAGACAGTGACGTTTCAGTGGAAGAGGCTGCATTTGCGCATGTGCTAGTACAGCGTCACCTGGTGGTTGCGTTGTCAGCAAATGCAGCGTTTTAACTTTGGCTCCACGATGACATTTTTTTCCTCAATTAAAATAGGTCTTGAGTGCCTTAATAACTTCTTCACATGTTGCCTTCTGTTCTTCATGAGGATGTTGCCTACACACTCCCTCCATTGCAGACAATAGCGTACTGACCTGCTCCATGTCTGGCTTCTGCACGAGACCCGATGCAGTACTATACCTTGCAAACCTCTGGAACCATCTCGGTCACTCCTCGGCTTGGTTCAGTCCAGTGATCTTTTCAAAGGTACAGGCAAAGATTTCTCCATCATTGCTTTGGTTTACTGTGGCCCCCATATAATATTCTGATATCTGTCAAGGCTTAGTACAGAATTTATAAGAATCTGACGGTTAAAATAACCTGAGTTTACTCTGCACATCTTGCATTGAAGGTTTCATCTACAACTCTCCATGAGGTGCCGTACAGATTATATTACATCACTTCCTGTGATGATGCACATAGTCTATTTATATAATCTGCCCAGCAACAACCCAATGTCCACTCTTATATTATTGTACAGATGTGAGAAAAGCTGAGGATGGGAATGGAACGTCTGAATGAAGATTTCATGATGCTGATGATGTAAATGAGGCTGATCTGTTTCCCATTCCACAATCCCTCTTTATTTCTGTGCATGTTTCTCGATGCTGTTTCAACCAAATTGAAAAAGAATCACAAATCCTCCTCTGGAGCCTCAGGTGCCCATTAGCAAAAGGCATGGTGGCCAAGTGGTAAGGCGTCAGTCTCGTGAACTGAAGGTCACTAGTTCAATCCCTTTCCGTGCCTTATGATTAGTTTCTCACTTTAAATGTGATGTTTCCACGAAAGATGTCTGTTGCATTTGTTTCATCCATCTGGAAATCAGTGTCATGTTACACTTTATCCTGGACACGGGGAAGAACGTGAGGAGTAGCCACATGGTTCCTCCAGCCTTCTCTGCCATTGATGGAGTGAAAATATCTGAGGTCCAAGCACTGAACCTTATTACTGTGCATTTGCTTGGTATTTAACAGAGATATTCTATTAATCCCACATCCCGCACTCCTGTCCTTTCCCCCATTGCCCTGTTAGATTTTCCATGTCAGGTATACAGACAATTCCATTTAGAGTTATCATTGAATCTGCTTCCACTGACCTTTCAGGATTGCATTCCAGACCAGAACAACACACTGCTGAAAAAACAACTTCCTCATCACAACTCGAATTCTTTTGTCAATTACTTTAAATGTGTTTCCTCTGGTTACTGACCCTTCTGTCACTGGCAACACTTTCTCCTTCTTCACTCTGTCAAAACTCTTCAGGATTTGCATTTCCTGCTGCCTTTGCTGATATAACAAAGCTGAGCACACATCACCAAAAGGAATATGATTGGCTCTGAATCACATTTATCCTTCCTGTCATTCTGATGTGGACCTTGTATTTTCCCGGAACCAAACAATCTGAGCAGCAAGTGTGGGTTCCAGTGCTTCCCACCGCTCTGAGAGAGAGAGGATGTGATAATGAGCCAGATAGAAGAAAGGAGTGAGATAGAGAGTAAAATAGCCCTGGTCTGTTTCTACTAACCCCCGGCCCCCTACTTAAAATTGCATCATTTTCTCCTGCCTCTCCACATTCTAATCCATTGATTAATGCAATCCTTTCATCTGGAACATAGAACATAGAACAGTACAGCACAGTACAGGCCCGTCGGCCCACGATGTTGTGCCGAACCTTTAACCTACCCTAAGTTCAAACTACCTACATACCCTTCATTCTACTATCATCCATGTACCTATCCAAGAGTCGCTTAAATGTCCCTAATGTATCTGCTTCCACTACCACCGCTGGCAGTGCATTCCACGCACCCACCACTCTCTGTGTAAAGAACCTACCTCTGACATCTCCCCGAAACCTTCCTCCATCACCTTAAAATTATGCCCCCTGGTGATAGCCCTTTCTGCCCTGGGAAAAAGTCTCTGGCTATCCACTCTATCTATGCCTCTCATCATCTTGTACCCCTCTATCAAGTCACCTCTCATCCTTCTTCGTTCCAATGAGAAAAGCCCTAGCACCCTCACCCTTTCTTCGTAAAACATACCCTCCAGTCCAGGCAGCATCCTGGTAAATCTCCTCTGCACCTTCTCTAAAGCTTCCACATCCTTCCAATAATGAGGCGACCAGAACTGAACACAATATTCCAAGTGTGGTCTAACCAGGGCTTTATAGTGCTGCAGCATAACCTCGCGGCTCTTAAACTCAATCCCCCTGTTAATGAAAGCCAACACACCATATGCCTTCTTAACAACCCTATCAACTTGGGTGGCAACTTTGAGCGATCTATGGACATGGACCCCAAGATCCCTCTGTTCCTCCACACTCCCAAGCATCCTGTCTTTAAGCCTGTATTCTGCATTCAAATTCGACCTTCCAAAATGAATCACTTCACACTTTTCCAGGTTGAACTCCATCTGTCCCTTTAATTCCTGTTTCCTAATCCATTGATGTTTCACAATGTACTGAACTGTCCCAATCCATTGATATAACTCAGTCTATAGAATTTCCCAATCCACTGATATTTTCCAGTCCATTGACTATCTCAATCCATTAATGTTTCCTGACAATTGACATTCCCAATCCATTTATATTGCCTGTGATTTCAAAGCAACTGTGGAATACAAATAGTATCAGTATTATCAGATACATCGAGACGAGGTGCAATAGCCAAGTGGACAGATGTCAGGTTTATAAAGAAAAAAGCACTGGCTCGATATTTGTCCAGTCTATCACTGGATCTGAACTCTCAACCTACTGTTTTTCTGTGGGTCTGCTGACTTGTAGATGTGAAGAACCATTGGATGTTTCTCAATCCTCTGACTTTTCTCATTCTTGTGCCATATTTGTTCCTTTGGGTTCACCAGTGAAGAAAATTATTCCCTATTACATTTGGTGAAGACTTTAATAACCTCACATCCTTGTGTCTCACCATCTCAGGTCAAACTCCCTACAGAAACTTTAAACATTTAACTATTCTGCTGGAAACATTTTCAAGAGCGCAGCCATTCCTTCATTACGCTTCCTTCTTTGACATGTGATTGACAAATATGTGTGTAATGGAGAGAGAGAGAGTGAAAAAAAAAGAGAGAGAGAGTGCGATAGAAAGTTAGAGGACCAGCTAAAGACAGATAGAGAGAGAAAGGCAGAGAGAGGTAAAGCGATAGACAGAGAGAGAGAGAGAGAGAGAGAGAAGGAGAGAGAGTCATTGAGTCATGGAGTCACTACAGTACAGGAAGTCATTTTGCCCATCAAGCCCATGTATATCAATCCATTCAGTCCCATTCCCCCGCTCTATCCCCATCGCCCTGTAAGTTATCTAAACCTGTCATATTTATTATAATCTTGTACATGTCTATCAAATCTCCCCTCAATCTCCTTTGCTCCAAGGAGAACAACCCCAGCTTCTCCAACCTAACCTTACAGCTAAAATCCCTCATGTCTGGAACCATTCTGATAAATCTTCTCCACCCTCTCAAGGACACTCACATCCCTCCAAACGTGTGTTGACTAGAACTGGCTGCAATTCTCTGGTTGTGGCCCAACTAGTGATTTATACAGGTTCAGCATCACTTCCCTACTTTTGTACTCAGTACCTCTATTTATGAAGTCCAAGATCCCATATGCTTTGCTAACTACTTTCTCAATGTGTCCTGCCACCTTCAAAGAACTATGCATATGAATCCCCAGGATTTTATTCCTAAAAATATGCTTTCTTCATATAAATCTGTAAAAAATGCATTATATAACAGTTCAAAACAGCACCAAGTTGACATTCCAAAAAGTGCAAAGGAAATCAGTTTTCTTCAATACAGGAGTGAGTTGCCTCACAACCCTTCCATTCCATTTTACCTGACATGGACATTTTACAGCAAACCCATATCTGGTGTATACAGCACGAGAGGTTTCCAATGGGTCCAGCTGCCCAGTTCACTATGGCGGGGGGACCACACACAGTGGTCTTTCCCCATTGAGCCTTTGCAGTGGCTACCCCAAGCTTTAGTGCATCCCTCAGCACGTAGTCCTGGACCTTGGAATGTGCCAGTCTGCAAAACTCGGTCGTGGACAACTCTTTGCGCTGCAAGACCAGCAGGTTTCGGGCAGACCAAAGAGTGTCTATCACCAAATTGATGGTCCTCCAGCAGCAGTTAATGTTTATCTCGGTGTGCATCCCTGGGAACAGCCCGTGGAGCACAGACTCCTGTGTTGCAGAGCTGCTTGGGATGAACCTCGACAAAAACCACTGCATCTCTTTCCACACCTGCTTTGCAAAGACACATTCCAGAAGGAGGTGGGCAACTGTCTCTTCCCCACCGCAGCCACCTCGAGGGCCGCGTGTGGAGGGGGCGAGACTTCGGGCATGCAGGAAGGATCTGACAGGAAGGGCTCTTCTCACCACCAGCCAAGCTACATCTTGGTGCTTGTTTGAAAGTTCTGGTGATGAGGCATTCTGCCAAATGACTTTGGCAGTCTGCTCGGGGAACCATCCGACCGGATCCACCATCTCCTTTTCCCGTAGGGCCTTGAGGACATTCCGTGCAGACCACTGCCTGATGGATTGGTGGTCAAAGGTGTTTTCCCGCAGAAACTTTCCCACGAAGGATAGCTGGTACGGTATGGTCCAACTGGATGAAGCGATCCGCGGCAATGTGACCAGACCCATCCTTCGCAACACCTCAGCACATAGTGACACTTGGTGTTTGTGTACTGGGGCTCCACACACAGCTTGGTGCAGCTGCACACGAAGGTGGTCATCAGGATGAGGGCGACGTTGGGTACATTTTTCCCGCATTTGTCCAGAGGTTTGAACATCGTGTCCCTCCCGCCCTGGTCCATTTTAGATCTCCCGATGATGCAGTTGAAGTCACCGCCGAGGATGACCAGCCTGGACGTCGCCAGCAGCAGTGGGAGATGCTGGCAGATGGTCAACCGCTCGCTGCGTTGTACCAGGGCGTACACGTTGATCAACCGGAGCGGAGCGTTGTTGTACATCACGTCTGCTCCGAGGAGGCGGCCGCCCACCACCTCCTTAACTTCGGAGATGGTGAAGTTACCTCCCCGCAGCAGAATACCCAGGCCGGAGGAACGGTAGTCATTACCCCCCGACCAGATCGATGGCCCGTGGGACCACCATCGCGACCACTGCCTGTAGGTGCTGAGGTGTGGTATTCCACACTCCTGCAGAAACAGTAGGTCAGCTTTGACCTTGGCAAGGTATTCCAAGGTTGAAACACATCACGTAGTAGATTTAATGCTACGCACATTAATGGAAGCAATTCTTACACCCATTTTTTACTGAAAATTAGTTGTTGCTTCCCATACCATTTGTCGTCGCCTCCTTGATGAAGGGTCACTGACCCGAAACGTTAACTCTGCTTCTCTTTCCACAGATGCTGCCAGACCTGCTGAGTGGTTCCAGCATTTCTTGTTTTTATTTCAGAATTCCAGCATCCGCAGTATTTTGCTTTTATCTCGCTGTCTCTTGCTGGTTTGCTCAGTACCTTTCTCTGTCTGTTCCCTTCTGGGTCCTGATAATCTCTTCCTGGTTTTCTGTGTGTCTTTCTCTGTCTGTTCCCTTCTGGGTCCTGATAATCTCTTCCTGGTTTTCTGTGTGTCTTTCTCTGCCTGCCTCATTGTCGGTGCTGTTACTCAGTGTCCTTGTGTCATTGTGCAGTGAGGGTGAGTCCGTCAGCACGTGTGTTGCTGAGTCCGGGATTCTTGAGAAATCCGACCACAATCCTATTTTTATAAAAACATTGGAGAAATGAACATATTTCACTAACAGGCAGCTAAAATTTAAAATGGTAGTTAGCAGAGTGGCGCAGCGGAAGCGTGCTGGGCTCACAACCCAGAGTTTGATCGATCGAAACCATTCTCTGCTATTTATGTTTGGTCGTAACACAAACAGTTCACTTTCAAAACATCAAGTGTTTCCCCACAATAACAAGATGCGCTCGATTGCAATCAGCTTTTTCCTTCGAGTGAACAGATCAATCAGTAACAAATCACTTTTGCTCACACGAACACAAACTGCAAACACGGACCAGCCGAGTCTCTCCCACTTTGTCAACCCCTTCCTGCAGAGTCTCCTCTCCACCACCAGATGGTGATTTTGGCCACAATAATACCAGGACAAATGGTCACAGTGAGGAGACGGTCAGCAACAGAAAATAAAACAATAACAGGGAAAACCTTTACACAACAACAGGGTACATCTTTACACAACAGAAAACATATTTACACAACAGGAAATACCTTTAGACAACAGGGAGAGCACAATCGTACAAATGCTTTGTTTCTCCATCTCAGTTTCGTTGTCTGTCTCTCTCTCTCCGTTCCTCACTTTTGCTTCCTCACAGTCTATTCGTTTTCTGTGTGTTTTTCTCTCTGTCCCGTTGTCGATGGTGTCACTCAGCGTCCTTGTAACATTGCGTAGCCAGGCTGAGCCTCCCAACACCTGTGTTATAGAACATAGAACAGTGCAGCACAGTACAGGCCCTTCGGCCCACGATGATGTGCCGAACCTTTAACCTACTCTAAGATCAAAACTACCTACATACCCTTCATTCTACTATCATCCATGTACCTATCCAAGAGACGCTTAAATGTCCCTAATGAATCTGCTTCTACTAACACCGCTGGCAGTGCATTCCACGCACCCACCACTCTCTGTGTAAAGAACCTACCTCTGACATCTCACCGAAACCTTCCTCCATCACCTTAAAATTATGCCCCCTGGTGATAGCCCTTTCCACCCTGGGAAAAAGTCTCTGGCTATCCACTCTATCTATGCCTCTCATCATCTTGTACCCCTCTATCAAGTCACCTCTCATCCTTCTTCGTTCCAATGAGAAAAGTCCCAGCTCCCTCAATCTTTCTTCGTAAGACATGCCCTCCAGTCCAGGCAGCATCCTGATAAATCTCCTCTGCACCCTATCTAAAGCTTCCACATCCTTCCTATAATGAGACGACCAGAACTGAACACAATATTCCAAGTGTGGTCTAACCAGGGCTTTATAGAGCTGCAGCATAACCTCGTGGCTCTTAAACTCAATCCCCCTGTTAATGAAAGCCAACACAGCATACGCCTTCTTAACAACCCTATCAACTTGGGTGGCAACTTTGAGCGATCTATGGACATGGGCCCCAAGATCCCTCTGTTCCTCCACACTACCAAGAATCCTGTCTTTTCGCCTGCATTCTGCATTCAAATTCAACCCTCCGAAATGAATCACTTCACACTTTTCCAGGTTGAACTCCATCTGCCACTTCTCTGCCCAGCTCTGCATCCTGTCAATGTCCTGTTGCAACTTACAACAGCCTTCCACACTATCCACAACTCCAGCAACCTTCGTGTCATCGGCAAACTTGCTAACCCAGACTTCCACTTCCTCATCCAAGTCATTTATAAAAATCACAAAGAGCAGAGGTCCCAGAACAGATCCCTGCGGAACACCACTGGTCACCGAGCTCCAGGCAGAATACTTTCCATCTACTACCACCCTCTGTCTTCTATGGGCCAGCCAATTCTGTATCCAGACAGCCAACTTTCCCTGTATCCCATGCCTCCTTACTTTCTGAATGAGCCTACCATGGGGAACCTTATCAAACGCCTTGCTGAAATCCATATACACCACATCCACTGCTTTTCCTTCATCAATGTGTTTTGTCACATCTTCAAAGAATGTAATAAGGCTTGTGAGGCATGACCTGCCCCTCACAAAGCCATGCTGACTGTCTCTAATCAAACTATGCTTTTCCAACTAATCATTAATCCTGTCTCTCAGAATCCTCTCCAATAATTTGTCCACTACCTACGTAAGACTGACTGGTCTATAATTCCCAGGGTTATCCCTGTTCCCTTTCTTGAACAAGGGAATAACATTTGCCACCCTCCAATCATCTGGTACTACTCCAGTGGACAGTGAGGACGCAAAGATCATCACCAAAGGCGCGGCAATCTCTTCCCTCGCTTCCCTTAATATCCTTGGGTATATCCGGTCTGGCCCCAGGGACTTATCTGTCCTCATGTCTTTCAAAATTTCCAGCACATCCTCCCTCCTAACATCAACCTGTTCGAGCATATCAGCCTGTTTCACGCTGTCCTCACAAACGACCAGGTCCCTCTCACTAGTGAATACTGAAGCAAAGTATTCATTTAGGACCTCCCCTACCTCCTCCGACTCCAGGCACAAGTTCCCTCCACTATCCTTGATCGGCCCTACCCTCACTCTGGCCATCCTCTTGTTCCTCACATAAGTGTAGAACGCATTGGGATTTTCCTTAATCCTACCCGCCAAGACTTTTTCATGTCCCCTTCTAGCTCTCCTAATTCCATTCTTCAGTTCCTTCCTGGCTACCTTGTAACCCTCTAGAGCCCTGTCTGATCCTTGCTTCCTCAACCTTAAGTAAGCTTCCTTCTTCCTCTTGACGAGCTGTTCCACATTTCTTGTCATCCAAGGTTCCTTCACCCTACCATCCCTTCCTTGCCTCATCGGGACAGTCGCAGCAAGTGCTCCCTAAACAACCTCCACATTTCTGTCGTGCATTTCCCTGAGAACATCTGTTCCCAATTTATGCACCCCAGTTCCTGCCTAATAGCATTGTAATTCCCCCTCCCCCAATTAAATATTTTCCCATCCCGTCTGCTCCTGTCCCTCTCCATGACGATAGTAAAGGTCAGGGAGTTGTGATCACTATCACCGAAATGCTCTCCCACCGAGAGATCTGCCACCTGGCCTTGTTCGTTGCCAAGCACCAAATCCAACATAGCTTCCCCTCCAGTCAGCCGATCTACACAAACGGGTCAGTGGCAAGTGGTCCAGAGGAAAACCACAAAGAAAAAACATCCCAAAGCCACCACCCAAACCAGTGGCAAGAGGAGGCTCTCTTCTGAATCAGACTGCAACAACTCCTCTTCACTGGACGGGGAAATGCTGGAACGACAGCCCCTTCAAAAGAGGCGGCAGAACTCCGAGATGGATGATAAAGCATCCCAGCTCCCGGGCACTGGAAGCTGTGATGGGCCCGGCGTGCCCCAACCCCAATGCCCCACACGTAACGACGTGGCCAACGCATCTCAGCTCCGGGACACCGGGAGCAAAGACACGTCTGGCGCACCTGAGCTCCGGGAGACCGGGAGCTGTGATGTTTTCGAGGAGGAACAGATGGAAGCAGCTGAGGACAACCCAATGCTCTCTGCCTACAAGACCCCCCCGCCCCCCCGATGTCACCCGAGCGGCACAAACCCTGCATGAAAAATCAGGAGGGGTTTCTGAGCCCAACCAACGTGAAACTGCTTGCGCACAAGATGGGTATGCAGGAACATCCCGAAGGACTGGGACTAGCGAGGACAAATGGTATGGGAAGCAACAACTAATTTTTAGTAAAACATGGGTGTAAGAATTGCTTCCATTAATGTGCGTAGCATTAAATCTACTACGCGATGTGTTTCAACCTTGGATTACCTTGCCAAGGTCAAAGCTGACCGACTGTTTCTGCAGGAGTGTGGAATACCACACCTCAGCACCTACAGGCAGTGGTCGCAATTGTGGTCCCACGGGCCATCGATCTGGTCGGGGGGTAATGACTGCCGTTCCTCCGGCCTGGGTATTCTGCTGCAGGGAGGTAACTTCACCATCTCCGAAGTTAAGGAGGTGGTGGGCGGCCGCCTCCTCGTCGCAGACATGATGTACAACAACGCTCCGCTCCGGTTGATCAACGTGTCCGCCCCGGAACAACGCAGCGAGCGGCTGACCGTCTTCCAGCATCTCCCACTGCTGCTGGCGACATCCAGACCGGTCATCCTGGGCGGTGACTTCAACTGCATCATCGATGCGGCTGGACGATCCGGCAGTGACGACAGCAAACTGGACGCTACCTCCAGATTCCTAATAGAAACAGTTAAGGATGCCAAACTGCACGACATCTTCAGAAAACCTGCAGACGGGGCGCAGCGCAGATACACATGGTCAAGATCGGACGGGTCTGCCCGTTCCAGGATTGACTTCCTGTTTGTGTCCCGTGCTGTCACGGTCGGAACCACCGACGTCAAGCCGGTGTTCTTCTCCGACCACTGCCTCTTACTGGCCGACTGTCACTTACAGGACGACCAGCGGGTTGGCAGAGGGACGTGGAAGCTCAATGCGACACTGCTGACCCCAGAGAACGTTGAGGAACTCAAAAGGGATTACAATGGTTGGAGGACCGTGAAACCCCTCTTTGAGTCTCCAGTTCACTGGTGGGAAGCGATTAAGGAGAACATCAAGAGGTTCTTCATCCAGAAAGGTGTTCAGAAGGCGAGAGAGAGACAGAGGGAACTGTCCCGACTCCAGAAAATTATGCAAAATCTACTCCGGTTGCAGTCAATGGGGGTCGAGGTCAAGGAGGACCTCCAAGAGGTGAAGAGCCAGCAGGCCTCGCTCTTTGCCAAGGAGGCCTCCAAGATCATCTTCCGATCCAGAGTCCGTTCCATCGAGCAGGATGAGACGTGCTCGCGTTACTTCTTCCAAAAGGGACACAGAGAGAGCTCTGTTATCAGCAGCCTGAAGGAAGAAGATGGCTCGGTAACTTCTTTGCAGTCCGACATACTGAGGATCAGCAAATCCTTTTATGCTGGGCTGTATGACGCGAAGCACACAGACAGCAGAGCCTCCCAGTCCTTCCTGTCATCTATCACAGAGGTCTTAGATGATAGCAGGAGGGAGAGACTGGACAAGCCGCTAACTCTGGACGAGCTGACAAAGGCCGTCCAGTCTTTCGAGACGAGTAAAACTCCCGGGAGCGACGGCTTACCGGTCGAGTTGTACTCGGCCCTGTGGGACTGGGTCGGCCCGGACCTGCTGGAAGTATACGAGAGTATGCTCCTGGCCGGCAGCATGTCAGAATCCATGAGAAAAGGCATCATCACCCTCATTTACATGCAGAAGGGGGAGAGGGCAGAAATCAGTAATTGGCGGCCCATCTCACTGCTTAATGTTGATTACAAGATTCTGTCCAAAGTCATAGCCAGTCGAGTCAAGTCTGCTCTGGAGTTGGTGATTCACCCCGAACAGACCTGTACTGTACCCGGCAGGAAGATCTCTGATAGTCTCGCGCTACTCAGGGATACGATCGCCTACGTACGGGACAGGAGGGTGGACACCTGCCTCATCAGCCTGGACCAGGAGAAGGCTTTTGACAGGATATCGCACACCTACATGATGGACGTGCTTTCCAAAATGGGGTTTGGGGAGGGAATCTGCAATTGGATCCAACTGCTCTACACAAACATCAGTAGCGCAGTCTCAATCAACGGGTGGGAATCGGAAAGTTTCCCGATCAAATCTGGAGTCAGACAGGGCTGCCATCTGTCCCCGGTCTTGTTTGTTTGCTGTATTGAACCCTTTGCTGAGTCTATTAGGAAGGATGCGAGCATAAGAGGGGTGACAATCCCAGGCAGCGGAGGCACTCAGGTCAAAACCTCCCTGTACATGGATGACGTCGCCGTCTTCTGCTCGGATCCGCTGTCCGTGCGCAGACTGATGAGCATCTGCGACCAGTTCGAACTGGCCTCGGGAGCCAAAGTTAACCACGGCAAGAGCGAGGCCATGTTCTTTGGCAACTGGGCTGACCGATCCTTTGTCCCCTTCACCGTCAGGTCAGATTACCTGAAGGTGCTGGGGATATGGTTCGGAAGGGCCGGGGCGTACACCAAAACATGGGAGGAGCGAGTAGCCAAGGTACGACAAAAGTTGGGCATGTGGGGGCAGCGATCTCTCTCCATTGTGGGTAAGAACCTGGTCATCAGGTGCGAGGCGCTCACGTTGTTGCTCTACGTGGCGCAGGTCTGGCCCATAACCCACTCCTGCGCCGTGGCAGTCACCCGAGCCATTTTCCGCTTCGTCTGGGGATCTAAAATGGACCGGGTCCGGAGGGACACGATGTTCAAATCTCTGGACATGGACGGGAAAAATGTACCCAACGCGGCCCTCATCCTGATGACCACCTTCGTGTGCGGCTGCATCAAGCTGTGTGTAGATCCCCAGAACGCAAACTCCAAGTGTCACTACGTGCTGAGGTTCTATCTGTCCCCGGTGTTGCGAAGGATGGGCCTGGTCACATTGCCGCGTGACGCTCCATGCAGTTGGTCGGTGCCGTACCACCTATCCTTCGTGGAGCAGTTTCTGCGGGGAAACACCTTTGACCACCGGTCCATCAGGCAGTGGTCTGCACGGAATGTCCTCAAGGCCCTACAGGAAAAGGAAACGGTGGATCCTGTCGGATTGTTCCCCGAGCAGACCGTCAAAGTCATTTGGCGGAATGCCTCATCACCAGAACTTTCAAACAAGCACCAAGATGTAGCTTGGCTTGTGGTGAGAAGGGCCCTCCCCGTCAGATCCTTCATGCACACCCGAAGTCTCGCCCCCTCCGCACAGTGCCCCCGCGTTGACTGTGGTGGGGAAGAGACGGTCGCCCACCTCCTCCTGGAATGTGCCTTTGCAAAGCAGGTATGGAAAGAGATGCAGTGGTTTTTGTCAAGGTTCATCCCAAGCAGCTCTGGAACACAGGAGTCTGTGCTCTCCGGGCTGTTCCCAGGGACGCACACCGAGACAAACATCAACTGCTGCTGGAGGACTATCAATTCGGTGAAAGACGCCGTTTGGTCTGCCCGAAACTTGCTGGTCTTCCAGCGCAAAGAGTTGTCCACCACCGAATGTTGCAGACTGGCACATTCCAAGGTCCAGGACTACGTGCTGAGGGACGCACTAAAGCTTGGGGCAGCCGCAGCAAAGGCTCAATGGGGAAAGACCACAGTGTAAGGTTCCCCCACTAAGCTGGACTGAGGGGCTGGATCCATGGGAAACCTCTCGAACTGTATCGTTAATATTCTCAATTGCTGTAAATGTAAAACTGTAATTGACATGACAATTGTGAAACGGAAGGGTTGGGAAGAAACCCATGACAGTATTGAAGGAAACTGATCCCCCTGGCAATGTTTGTATTTTTTGGTGCTGTTTGGAAACTGTTTGGCAATGTAATTTTTACAGATCTTTATGAATAAAGCATATTTTGGAAATAAAAAAAAAAAATCTACATATTGAGTCAGGAAACCTTCCTGGACACACCTGACAAAAACTGCTCCATCCAAACTATTTGCACGAAGCAGGTTCCAATCAGTATTAGGGAAGTTGAAGTCACCCATGACAACAACCCTGTTACTTCTGCACCTTTCCAAAATCTGCCTCCCAATCTGTTCCTCCGTGTCTCTTTTGTTATTGGGGGGTCTATAGAAAACTCCCAATAAAGTGACTGCTCCTTTCCGGTTTCTGACTTCCACCCATAATGACTCACTAGACAAACCCTCCACGATGACCTACCTTTCTGCAGCTGTGATACTATCCCTGATTAACAATGCCACTCCCCCATTTCTTTTACCTCCCTCCCTATTCCTTTTGAAACATCTAAACCCCGGAACATCCAACATCCATTCCTGCCCCTGTGATCTCCAAGTGTCCGTAATGGCCACAACATCGTAGCTCGAAGTACTGATCCATGCTCTAAGTTCATCACCCTTATTCCTGACACTTCTTGCATTAAAATAGACACACTTCAACCCATCATACTGGCTGAAACTTTGCCCTGTCAACTGTCTAACCTTGTTCACAGACTCTCTGCACTCGGTATCTGCCTGTTCAACAGCTACCCCATCCACTGATCCATAGCTCCGGTTCCCATCCCCCTGCCAAACTAGTTTAAACCCTCCCGAAGAGCTCTAGCAAACCTCCCGCCCAGGATATTGGTGCCCCTCCAGTTCAGATGCAACCCGTCCTTCTTGTACAGGTCCCACCTTCCCCAGAAGGTATCCCAATGATCCACATAACTGAAGCCCTCCCTGCTACACCAGCTCTGTAGCCACGTGTTCAGCTGCACTCGCTCTCTGTTTCTAGCCTCACTAGCACGTGGCACCGGTATCAATCCTGAGATTACTACTCTGCTCGTCCTGCCTTTTAGCTTCCAACCTAACTCCTATATTCGCTTTTCAGGTCCTCATCATTTTTCCCAGCGATGTCATTGGTACCGATATGTACCACGACTTCTGGCTGCTCCCCCTCCCCCTTAAGAATCCTGTAGACTCGATCTGAGACATCCCTGACCCTGGCACCCAGGAGGCAACATACCATCCGGGAGTCTCGTTCGCGACCACAGAATCTCCTGTCTGTTCCTCTAACCATTGAATCTCCTATCACTGTCGCTCTCCTATTCTCCA
The DNA here is from genome assembly GCF_036365525.1 of Heterodontus francisci. Lineage (NCBI taxonomy): Eukaryota > Metazoa > Chordata > Chondrichthyes > Heterodontiformes > Heterodontidae > Heterodontus > Heterodontus francisci. The sequence continues at coordinate 1,400,571 of NW_027141723.1, forward strand.
CCCTTCCCTTCTGAGCCGCAGAGCCAGGCTCAGTGCCAGAGACCTGGCCGCTGTGGCTTTCCCCTGGTAGGTTCCCCCCCCCCCACCCCAACCGTATCCAAAACGGTATACTTATTATTGAGGGGAACGGCCACAGGGGATCCCTGCACTGTGTGCCTATTCCCTTTCCCTCCCCTGACGGTCACCCAGCTACCTTTATCCTGTGACTGAGGTGTCAGTACTTCCCTATAACTGCTCTCTATCATCCCCTCTGCCTCCCGCATGATCCGAAGTTCATCCAGCTCCAGCTCCGGTTCCCTAACGCGGTCTGTGAGGAGCTGGAGTTGGGTGCACTTCTCACAGGTGAAGTCAGCAGGGACACAAGTGGTGACCCTTACCTCCCACATCCTGCAAGAGGAGCATGCAACTGCCCTAGCTTCCATCCCCTCTGCTCGAAATTGACAACAGAGAATAAAAAAATATAAAGGAAAACCTTACCTTACCAAACCCTCCACACAAGAGTCCTTTTCTTTGGTTGGAGGAGGAGGATGGGTGGGAGACACTACACATGTAGTGTTTCGGGTTTAGCCACAGCCCGAATATATAAGTTCACTTACCCAGCAGTCCCCGTGTCCGCGTCCGCCGAATCGTCAGGTAAGTACTTTACAGTGAAACGTAACTTCCCGGCTTCCCCCTGGCTCGCACTATCACCGCTACTGCTGATCAAAGGTGTTGCTGTAATAAAAACAGAAAATGCTGGAAATGCTCAGTAGGTCTGGCAGCATCTGTGCAGAGAGAAACAGTTAACAGTTCAGGTCTGTTTCCTTAGCTCACATTAACTTTGTTTCTCCCTCCACAGATGCTGCCAGACCTGCCGACTATTTCAAGCATTTTCTGTTTATGTTTCAGATTTCCAGCATCCGCAGTATTTTGCTTTTGTACGTGTGTTGCTATGTCTGGGACTGTTTGAGTGCAATGCTATTGCTTTATAAACAGCGTTGAAACAAACATTTATCTCGCTAACACACAGCACTAATACACAGCTGGATAGAAACAGCAGCCTGCAGCAGAGGGTGCAGTGGATGTTTCTTAACACAAATAATTCACCAACACTATATTTACTGCGATCCACAATCACACCACGCTTCATCTTAACACGTTTTACTCTTTATTTACATCAACTTCTTCCTTCCAGTAAACACTTCAATTTGGAACACAGCTTCCAAATCACCTTTATTCACAAATCCGAACACAAGCTGCAAATGCTGCAAACACACACCAGCCCAGACTTTCCCCTTTCTGTCAACCCATTCCTGCATCACTGCCTCTCCACCAAGAGTTGTCGCTAGAATCATACAATCATAGAATGGCGAAAGCACAGAAGGAAGCCATTCGGCCTGACGAACCCATGTTGGCTCTCTGCTAAAGCAACTCACCTCGTCTCACTCCCCAGTCAGTTCAATTTCGGTGGTGGGAAAACTTCTCGAAAGAATAATTCGGGTCAAAATTAATAGTCCCATGGACAAATGTGGGTTAATTCAGGAAAGACAGCATGGATTTCTTCAGGGAAAATCATGTTTAACTGTCCTGCTGGAGTTTTTTGATGAGCTAACAGAGAGCGTTGATGAGGGCAATGCTGTTGATGTGGTGTACATGGACTTTCAAAAGGTCTGGCAGCATCTGAATGGTCACTGACCTGAAACATTAACTCTGTTTCTCTCTCCACAGATGCTGCCAGACCTGCTGAGTATTTCCAGCACTTTTTGTTTATATTTCAGATTTCTAGCATCTGCAGTATTTTGCTTTTATTGACTTTCAAAAGGAGTTTGAAACAGTGCAACACAACAGACTTGTGAGCAAAGTTATAACTCATGGAATAAAAGGGATAGTGTAGAACTTCAAAAGGACATAGACAAGTTGGTGGAATGGGAGGACAGTCTCCCACCCGCCCTCCTCCTCTAACCAAAAAAAAAGGACTCGGTGGGGTGTTTATAAGGTAAGGCTTTTTCGATTTCTCTGGTTTTATTGTGATTGGTAAAAACTTTTCGTTCCTTTTTCATTTAACTAAGTTTAAACTTATGATTAAAAATGGCAGGAGATCTCAGACCCGTATCATGCTCCTCTTGCTCAATGTGGGAGCTCAGGGACATGGCTGATGACCCTGTCTCCTTCACGTGCAGGAAGTGTGTCCAGCTGCAGCTCTTGTTAGACCGCATGACGGCTCTCGAGCTGCGGATGGACTCACTTTGGAGCATGCGCGATGCTGAGGAGGTCGTGGATAGCACGTTTAGTGAATTGGTCACACCGCAGATTAGGATTGCTGAGGGAGAAAGGGAATGGGTGACCAAAAGGCAGAGAAAGAGCAGGAAGGCAGCGCAGGAGTCCCCTGCGGTCATCTCCCTCCAAAACAAGTATACCGTTTTGGATACTGTTGAGGGAGATGGCTCACCAGGGGAAGGCAGCAGTAGCCAGGTCCATGGCACCGTGGCTGGCTCTGCTGCTCAGAAGGGCGGGAAAAAGAGTGGAAGGGCTATAGTCGTCGGGGATTCGATTGTAAGGGGAGTAGACAGGCGGTTCTGTGGTCGAAAACGAGGCTCCCGAATGGTACGTTGCCTCCCAGGTGCACGGGTCAGGGATGTCTCAGATCGGCTGCAGAACATTCTAAAGGGGGAGGGTGAACAGCCAGTTGTCATTGTGCACATAGGCACTAATGATATAGGTAAAAAACGGGATGAGGTCCTACAAGCAGAGTTTAGGGAGTTAGGAGCCAAGTTAAAAAGTAGGACCTCAGAGGTAGTAATCTCAGGATTACTACCAGTGCCACGTGATAGTCAGAGTAAAAATGAAAGAATAGTCAGGATGAATGCGTGGCTTGAGAGATGGTGCAGAAAGGAGGGGTTCAGATTTTTGGGACATTGGGACCGGTTCTGGGGGAGGTGGGACTATTACAAATTGGACGGTCTACACCTGGGCCGGACTGGAACCAATGTCCTTGGAGGTGCTTTTGCTAACGCTGTTGGGGAGGGTTCAAACTAATGTGGCAGGGGGATGGGAACCAATTGAGGTCAGTTGACAGTGAGGAGCTAGTAACAAAAGCCTGTAAGAAACTAGATCATGAAGTCAGTGTGACTAAGGGGAAGAGCAGGCAGGGAGCAGATGATGAATATAAAGGGACTGGTGGTCTGAGGTGCATTTGTTTTAATGCAAGAAGTGTAGTTGGTAAGGCAGATGAACTTAGGGCTTGGATTAGTACCTTGGGAGTATGATGTTATTGCTATTACTGAGACTTGGTTGAGGGAAGGGCATGATTGGCAACTAAATATCCCAGGATATCGATGCTTCAGGCGGGATAGAGAGGGAGGTAAAAGGGGTGGAGGAGTTGCATTACTGGTCAAAGAGGATATCACAGCTGTGCTGAAGGAGGGCACTATGGAGGACTCGAGCAGTGAGGCAATATGGACAGAACTCAGAAATAGGAAGGGTGCGGTAACAATGTTGGGGCTGTACTACAGGCCTCCCAACAGCGAGCGTGAGATAGAGGTACAAATTAGATTAGATTAGATTAGAGATACAGCACTGAAACAGGCCCTTCGGCCCACCGAGTCTGTGCCGAACATCAACCACCCATTTAGACTAATCCTACACTAATCCCACATTCCCACCAAACATCCCCACCTGTCCCTATATTTCCCTACCACCTACCTATACTAGTGACAATTTTATAATGGCCAATTTACCTATCAACCTGCAAGTCTTTTTGGCTTGTGGGAGGAAACCGGAGCACCCGGAGAAAACCCACGCAGACACAGGGAGAACTTGCAAACTCCACACAGGCAGTACCCGGAATCGAACCCGGGTCCCTGGAGCTGTGAGGCTGCGGTGCTAACCACTGCGCCACTGTGCCGCAAACAAATTAAGGAAAGATGTAGGAGCAACAGGGTGGTGGTGATAGGAGATTTTAATTTTCCCAACATTGACTGGGATTCGCTTAATGTTAGAGGTCCAGATGGAGCAGAATTTGTAAGGAGCATCCAGGAGGGTTTTCTAGAGCAGTATGTAAATAGTCCAACTCGGGAAGGGGCCATACTGGACCTGGTGTTGGGGAATGAGCCCGGCCAGGTTGTTGAAGTTTCAGTAGGGGACTACTTTGGGAATAGTGATCACAATTCCGTAAGCTTTAAAATACTCATGGACAAAGACGAGAGTGGTCCTAAAGGAAGAGTGCTAAATTGGGGGAAGGCCAACTATACCAAAATTCGGCAGGAGCTGGGAAATGTAGATTGGGAGCAGCTGTTTGAAGGTAAATCCACATGTGATATGTGGGAGGCTTTTAAAGAGAGGTTGATTAGCGTGCAGGAGAGACATGTTCCTGTGAAAATGAGGGATAGAAATGGCAAGATTAGGGAACCATGGATGACAGGTGAAATTGTGAGACTAGCTAAGAGGAAAAAGGAAGCATACATAAGGTCTAGGCGGCTGATGAAAGACGAAGCTTTGAAAGAATATCGGGAATGTAGGACCAATCTGAAACGAGGAATTAAGAGGGCTAAAAGGGGTCATGAAATATCTTTAGCAAACAGGGTTAAGGAAAATCCCAAAGCCTTTTATTCATATATAAGGAGAAAGAGGGTAACTAGAGAAAGGATTGGCCCACTAAAGGACAAAGGAGGAATGTTATGCTTGGACTCAGAGAAAATGGGTGAGATTCTAAACGAGTACTTTGCATCGGTATTCACCGAGGAGAGGGACATGACAGATGTTGAGGTTAGGAACAGATGTTTGATTACTCTAGGTCAAGTCGGCATAAGGAGGGAGGAAGTGTTGGGTATTCTAAAGGGCATTAAGGTGGACAAGTCCCCAGGTCCGGATGGGATCTATCCCAGGTTACTGAGGGAAGCGAGAGAGGAAATAGCTGGGGCCTCAACAGATATCTTTGCAGCATCCTTAAACACGGGTGAGGTCCCGGAGGACTGGAGAATTGCTAATGTTGTCCCCTTGTTTAAGAAGGGTAGCAGGGATAATCCAGGAAATTATAGACCGGTGAGTCTGACGTCAGTGGTAGGGAAGCTGCTGGAGAAGATACTGAGGGATAGGATCTATTCCCATTTGGAAGAAAATGGGCTCATCAGTGATAGGCAACATGGTTTTGTGCAGGGAAGGTCATGTCTAACCAACTTAATAGAATTCTTTGAGGAAGTGACAAAGTTGATTGATGACGGAAGGGCTGTCGATGTCATATACATGGACTTCAGTAAGGCGTTTGATAAGGTTCCCCATGGCAGGCTGATGGAGAAAGTGAAGGCGCTTGGGGTCCAAGGTGTACTCGCTCGATGGATAAAGAACTGGCTGGGCAACAGGAGACAGAGAGTAGCAGTAGAAGGGAGTTTCTCAAAATGGAGACGTGTGACCAGTGGTGTTCCACAGGGATCCGTGCTGGGACCACTGTTGTTTGTGAAATACATTAATGATTTGGAGGAAAGTATAGGTGGACTGATTAGCAAATTTGCAGACGACACTTAGATTGGTGGAGTAGCAGATAGTGAAGGGGACTGTCAGAGAATACAGCAGAATATAGATAGATTGGAGAGTTGGGCAGAGAAATGGCAGATGGAGTTCAATCAGGGCAAATGCGAGGTGATGCATTTTGGAAGATCCAATTCAAGAGTGAACTATACAGTAAATGGAAAAGTCCTGGGGAAAATTGATGTCCAGAGAGATTTGGGTGTTCAGGTCCACTGTTCCCTGAAGGTGGCAACGCAGGTAAATAGAGTGGTCAAGAAGGCATACGGCATGCTTTCCTTCATCGGACGGGGCATTGAGTACAAGAGTTGGCAGGTCATGTTACAGTTGTATAGGACTTTGGTTCGGCCACATTTGAAATACTGCGTACAGTTCTGGTCGCCACATTATCAAAAGGATGTGGATGCTTTGGAAAGGGTGCAGAGGAGGTTCACCAGGATGTTGCCTGGTATGGAGGGCGCTAGCTATGAAGAGAGGTTGAGTAGATTAGGATTATTTTCATTAGAAAGACGGAGGTTGAGGGGGCACCTGATTGAGGTGTACAAAATCATGAGAGGTATAGACAGGGTGGATAGCAAGAAGCTTTTTCCCAGAGTGGGGGTTTCAATTACTAGAGGACACGAGTTCAAAGTGAAAGGGGAAAAGTTTAGGGGGGATATGCGTGGAAAGTTATTTACGCAGAGGGTGGTGGGCACCTGGAACGCATTGCCTGCGGAGGTGGCAGATGCGGGCACGATGGATTCTTTTAAGATGTATCTAGACAGATACATGAATGGGCAGGAAGAAAAGAGATACAGAAGCTTAGAAAATAGGCGACATGTTTAGAGAGAGGATCTGGATCGGCGCAGGCTTGGAGGGCCGAAGGGCCTGTTCCTCTGCTGTAATTATCTTTGTTTGTTCTATGACAGGTGAAGTTCAATGCAGAGAAATGTGAATTGATTCATTTTGGTCAGAAGAACATGGAGTGACAATATAGAATAAAGAGTACAATTCTAAAGGGGGTGCAGGAGCAGAGGGACCTGGGGGTAGAAGTCATTGGTTGAGAGAGCGGTTAATGAAGCATACAGTATCCTCGGCTTTAGTAATAGAGGCATAGAGGACAAGAACAAGGAGGTCATGTTGAACTTGTATAAGACACTAGCCTCAGCTGAAGTACTGCGTCCAGTTCTGGGTGCCACACTTTAGGAAAGATGTGAAGGCATTGGAGAGATTATGGAAAAGATTCATGAGAATGGTTCCAGGGATGAGGAACTTCAGTTATGAAGATAGATTGGAGAAGTTAGGACTGTTTTCCTTGGAGAAAAGAAGGCTAAGAGGAGATTTCATAGTGGTATTCAAAATGATGAGGGGTGTGGACAGAGTGGATAGGGAGAAACTGTTCCCACTTGTGAAAGGATCGAGAATGAGAGGGCACAGATTTAAAGTAATTGGTAAAAGAAGCAAAAGCGACATGGGGTAAAACTTTTTCACGCAGCGAGTGGTTAAAGTATGAACTGCCTGAGAATGTGATGGAGGCAGGTTTAATTGAAGCATTCATAGGGGAATTAGACTGTTATCTGAAAAGGAAGAATGTGCAGGATAATGGGGAGAGGACGGGGAAGTGACATGAGGTGAATTGCTCATTTGGCGAGTCAGTGCAGACACGATGGGCCAAATGGCCTCCTTCTGTGCAGTAACAATTCTGTGATTCCAATATTCAAGTCATTTATATATATGGTGGTCCTGACACTGACCCTTGTGGACATCACTGTTCACCATCTTCCATTCTGAAAAACAACCAAATACCACAACTCGCTTTTCTTGATATTTCATACATTTTTTAATCGAAGCAGATACTGACCCTCCTATTCCAGGAGCCTCAGTTTTGTTACCCAGCCTTTTATGTGGTAGTTTGTCCAACGCTTTCTGAAAATCCATATAGACAACATCCATTGCTTTCCCTTCATCAACCTTTTCTGTTATTTCATCAAAAAAATCAGTTATTTATTAATAGATGCAGCACTGAAACAGGCCCTTCGGCCCACCAAGTCTCTGCCGCCCAACAACCACCCATTTATGCGAATCCAACATTATTCCCATATTCCCGACCACATCCCCCACCACCTACCTCCACTGGGGGCAATTCACAATGGTCAATTTACCAATCAATCTGCAAGTCTTTGGCTGTGCGAGGAAACACACGCAGTTGCAGGGAGAACTCAAACTGCGCACAGACATTAGCCAGAACTGAAGACGGGTCACTGGAGCTGTGAGGCAGCGGTGCCAAACACTGTTCGCCCAAAATGACCGTAGCAGGACTCGAACCTACAATCTTCTGATAACCTCGTTAAATACACCGAAGTCAGACGCCTTATCCATTAGGCCACACGGCCAATAGTGAAGGGTTTTAGAGGTGCTGAACCTCTCAGTTTTCGGTCTCCCCAAACCAAGTTCAAGGCCTGAACAATGAACCGATTGCCTCTCATTAGTTCTGTGAATAATACAATGATTAAATGGACAAAGTTTTGAAACATTCCTGCCCATAAATCTTGATAACAGAGAGTGTGTGGATCTCCTGACACAGAATGTTTAGTGGATACAGTCCTCAGATCCGACAAGGAATCCCTGAACATCCACAGGAAAGACAGTGTGGATGAGGAAATGGAAGAGCCGGGAGCTGAAACTCAGGGACGGCCGAGCTCTCCTGTCATTGAGCTTGTGTGTCTGCTCTGCTCGCCGCACTTCCGGCTCTACTTTGTTTCCAATGAAAAGATGAAAAGGGCCGTTCGGTTTTCCTCTCACTGACAGCGTGTTTCACTCGGGTTAATATAACCCGGGACTTTTGCTGCTGAAATGAATTCTGCAAGGTCCCAGCAAACACACCGGCTCCCTCCTTTCTCCCCTCTTTCTATCGGATTGTTTTACCATGAGGGGCTCAATAATAACAAACCCCCTGCAGGGAATGACCGCAAATTGAGCATCTATATGGGGCAAGTGGGCAGCTTTCTGGGTTCTAGGTTCCCCCTACCCCGCCCCTCCCTCCCTTCAGTCCAAGCCCCTCTTCACTTTCTTTGGGACTTTGATGAGGGTGAAATGGGGAAAGTTCCCATTGATGTTTGAATGCTGAATTGCTGCAGATCTCTGCGCACGCGCGGTGTTGCCCCGCCCCCAGTGGGACGTCACAATGAGGAGTGGAGCGCATGCGCAGCCTTTCCCCAACCCAATCTGTGAGGCCATTCACTCAATCAGGGGAAGATGGTTAAAATCAGCTGCTAATGGAGACTTCCCGGGCCTGGGGGAAGGGAACAAACAGCATCTGCTTCCAGCAGCCACTGCTTTGGGAGCATGTCCGCAGATGTGCTCAGAGATTCGCATTGAGTGGTGGGAAGTTGAGGGGGAGTCGGGGAGTGTTTGTAACAGACACTGTGGAGCAGGAGCTGCTCCCAGAACATGGAGTGAGCCGGGGACACGGGGAAGGGAGAGTTCATTCTCGGACAGTGTCTGTACAGGCTCAGGGAGACACAATGGGAAGAAATCACTATTGAAAATCACTGACAATTTCACCACCCAAAGGAGAGGGAATTTTCCTGCTTTAGTTCCAGTCTCTCACTGTTTGTTGGATTGTGAACAGTGGGGGCAAAATAGCCGCAAAATAACCATGTGGACAGTTAGACAAAGAGCATTTATTGCAGACACCAGGTGAGAAGTGTGAAAGGCACATTTTAAATAGTGGCTGCTTGTTTTCCGTTGAAATAGAAATGTGACTGTGTAAAGGTCACTGCTCGATCGGACAGTCCCTGTCATTGAGCAGTGCAGGGCTTGTGTTGTTTCTGAATGTCACAAACTTGTTGTAAATCCACATCAAACACCTGGTAAACAGAAGCTGAATACTGCAGTACTGCAGTGGAGTCAGACACTGACACTGTTTGTGTTCCTGGTTTTCATTTCGCGATTGTTCATAATGATTATTATTGGGACGATTACATTGATCCCTTTTGTATCTTCTATCTCACCAGTTCTTTCATTCCTTCAGGAAAATACATGAAGGAACCTGACTGGATGTGGTGATTCTTGGACACAAGGAAAAGTGCAGCGAGCTCGTTCCAACACACAGTCGGTACAGGATCACTCCCAAAGCACAGAGATACTGCCAGCTCATCAGTTCCACTGGAACAAACAAAAGAAGTAGTCAGACAGACACTGATCCCAAAGTCGAGAGACACATTTTCAATCCAACAGTCAAACAACAGCAGGAGAGACAGAAGTTGTTTCCATTTCACTCCAATTCAGTACAGCTGACAGGTTGATACATCAATCACAGTCCAAAAACAAACCCATCATCAGATCTAAATAAACTCTGTCACCATGGTTACATTTTAAATATAAACCTTGAAACAGAACAGACAAAATTTGCATGATTGAAAGGTACAGAATGAATGCAAGGAGGCTTCAAGGGGATTTGGACAGGGTAAGTGAATGGGCAAGAACATGGCAGATGGAATATAATGTGAATAAGTGTGAATTTCTCCACTTTGGGAGAATAAACAGAAAGACAGAGTATTTCTTAACTGGTGAGAGGTTGAGAAGTGTCGATGTCCAAAGGTACCTGGGTGTCCTTGTTCATGAGACACTAAAAGCTCGTGTGCAGGTGCAGAAAGCAATTAGGAAGGCAAATGGTATGTTGGCTTCATTGAAAGGGGATTTGAGTACATGGTTAAAGATGTATTGCTTCAATTGTATAAAGTCTGGCTGAGACTGCACCTGGAATATTCTGTACTATTTTGGTTTCCTTATTGAAGGAAGGATAGACTTGTCACAGAGGGAGTGCAACAGAGATTCACCGGACTAATCCCCTGGTATGGTGGGATTGTCTTATGATGAGAGACTGCAGAAACTGGGCCGAAATTCTCTGGAGTTTCGAAGAATGAAAGGTGATCTCATTGAAACTTACAAAATTCTTCCAGGGTAGATATGGAGAGGATGTTTCCTCTGTCTGGTGAGTCTAGAACAAGGGGACACAGACTCAGAATAAGGGCAGGCCATTTGAGACTGAGATGAGCAGGAATTTCTTTACTCAGAGGGTGGGAAATCTGTGGAATTCTTTATCCCAGTGGGCTGTGGAAGATCAATCATTGAACATATTCAAGACAGAAATCGATAGATTTCTAAATACTAACAGGATCAAGGGAGATGGAGATAGCAGGAAAAATGGCGTAGAGGTAGATGATCAGTCACGATCTGTTTGAATGTTGGAGCAGGCTTGATGGGCTGAATGGCCTAATGCCCCTATTTCCTATCATCCTTTGAATCCCAATAATGTACATCAGAACGTTAGACCAAGTTATGCATTACATACCAGTTCAAAAATCCCACAGAGATTAAGACTGAAAGATACAGTATCAATTCCATTACTACAAAATGAAGGACTTGGAGCTTGCAGACCAGCCCATGTATAAGATTGAAAGTTATATTTTCATTCACAATCGTTTTCACAGAGCTAAATATTAAATACCAATCCACAACTTGCAAAGGACTACCAAATAAAACCTACAACTGTAAAATACAGTTAATCCATATTTTAAATTAAACACAAGGCAAACAAATATTGATACATTAAGAGAGTGGGAAACAGTGAGAGCAGAGTGGAGCATCAAGAGCCCAGGAGAGAGAGGGAGCAAGAGTTCACTCGGAGAGCAGGGAACAGCGAGAGCACGCGTCAAAAAAGGCAAAGGAATCCACAATTAATGGGAAAACACTGAATGGTGTAGAGGAAGTGAGGGACGTTGGAGTGAATGTCCACAGATTCCTGAAGTAGTAGTCCAGGTCAATAAGCTGGTTCAGCAGGTATATGGAATCCTTTCCTTTATTAACTGAGTTATAGAATATAAGGGTGATCTGGGTGTCCATGTCAATAAGTCACTGACAGCTAACATGCAGGTGCAGCAAGCAATTAGGAAGGCTAATAGTATGTTAGCCTTTAGCACAAGAGGATTTGAGTACAGGAGTAGTGAATTCTTGCTTCAATTGTATAGAACCCTGGTTAGACCGCACTTGGAGTACTGTGTACAGTTTTGGTCTCCTTACCTTAGGCAGGATATTATTGCCATGGAGGGAGTTCAACGAAGGTTCATCAGACTTGTTCCTGGGATGGTGGGATTGTCCTATGAAGAGAGATTTGGGAAACTGGGGCTGTCTTCTCTAGAGTTTTGAAGAATGAGAGGTGATCCCATTGAAACCCACAAAATACTTAAAGGACAGTCAGGGTCGATGCAGCTAAGATGTTTCCCCTGGTTGGGGAGTCGAAAATCAGGGGACACAATTTCAAAATAAGGGGGAAGCCACTTAGGACAGAGATGAGGAGAAATGTTGTTACTCAGAGGGTTGTGAATCTTTGGAATTCTCTACCCCAGAGGGCTGTGGAAGCTCAGTCGTTGAGTATGTTTAAAGCAGAGATTGACAGATTAGTAAATACAAATGACATAAGGGAATATGAGGAAAGTGTGGGAAAAAGGGCATTGAAGTGGATGTTCAGCCAAGATCATATTGAATGGCGGGGCAGTCTCGATGGGCTGAATGGCCGACTCCTGCTCCTATGTTTCGATGTGCCTAACTCCACATTATCGATGAGACACAGCCTCAGGCCGACTTGTCGGGTGGTGCAAACAGATAACACTGCTTCTGATCTTCACCAGAACAGAGACTGAGATGTAACATTGATCATCAAACAGACTGTGAGAGAATACAACAGAATAAAACACATGGAGAGACACTGTGGAATAACAAATAGATTAGATTGGAATGTTGAATTTTGATTGGAATGGATAAAACACCAGAAACAGCAGATTAAATTGGGATTCTCATCATTATATTGATCTGAGACAGAAAAGAGAAACTGATGGGAAGAAGGAAGAATGGAATTTTTCACTCACCCATGAAAGCTGATTAAAAAAAGATGCAAATAACAGAGAATTTCACCAAAAAGGGAGATTAAATGCTGCCGAAACCTTGGATCGAAGGATGCCCCAACAGATCACCTGTTTAACTGTCTCCTCACTGGGGGATTTCAATCAGTGAGCAATATTATTTGCTACCTTTTTTTTGTTAAATGAACCCAGAACTGTCACTTGGAGTTAATATCTGCATTCCGACTCCTGAATATTTTCGGGACACATTTCCTGCTGAAAGAACTAAGAAATCTTTTCTAATTTACACAATACTATATACACATTCATCAAACCTCTTAAGCTAGCATCCTTGGTGCTGCTTTCTCTTCTCCCAAACCTCATCTCATGTGACTGTTACATCATCACTCTGACAGTGGGAGGGGTTGATCCCACTATCTTCAGCATTAACCCTTTACATCCTTATACTACACTGTCTGTCCAAACAAATGGGTGGAGGGAACTTCCTTCATTTATTCAAACACTTGAAAATCAACTCAAAGCCATCAGAGAGAGAGAGGGAGAGAGAATGTCAGAGAACTTCCTGCATCCAGTCCTGACCCTGTCACACTCAGCAGCTGCTCACCCAGACCGCACTCTCATCAACACTGAACATTGTTACAGAGACCCTTCAAATAATGTTTATAAAAGGCGGAAAAATTCAAAGTTCATCGCAGCCGGATTGAATGGAACAAAGTTTAATATCTTCTCACCGTCTCTCAACACCCACGAGACATAGGTTTTCTTATTTGGTTCCTTTGATTTTTCTTGTTCCTGATTGACAAATATTCCAAACCTCGGATCAACCCTCCCACTTGCGTCATGTCCCCAGTCTCGGTTAAAAGCAACACATAACGACACAAACACTCTGAAACAAACAACGCAGTCACACTTTCCTTCAGTGAGATTAATGTCGAGCTGTTTTCCAGATTGAATGTAACCGTGAACAAATTTGTGTCAAAGAAGTTGCCTTTGGCGGATCAGCACTGAATTTCTGGACAAGGAGGAACAGCCATTCCCAACTCACATCCTTCACAAAGGCTGTTTTCTCCTGTGACTGAAATTCATCATGTAATTTGAATTCCAAGTTCAAGTTCACAAAACAGAGATATAAATGATTGATAAGGAAACTTCTAAAGCATATCACAAATGTGAAATAAGGCTCTGCTGGGAGTTGAACCCAGGCTCTTCAGTTTACTAGGCAGGTGTTTTTACCAACTAAGCTGCAGAGCCAAATCACTAATGCTGCTGTAGTTGAAATCAGAGGAGGATCTGTTTATTCTCATCACATGTCTCCACTGGTCACAACATATTTTAACTTTTCCTACTTACTGATACAGTCATATACTCTATTTTTCCCAAAACTGAGAATGGAGGTGGAGGGGCGACATGATAGAGGTTGACAAAGTTATGAGTGGCAGAGACAGAGTGGATAGTCAGAAGCTTTTTCACAGGGTGGCAGAGTCAGTTACGAGGGGACATAGGTTTAAGGCAAGAGGGGCAAAGTTTAGAGGGGATGTGCGAGGCAAGTTCTTTACACAGAGGGTGGTGAGTGCCTGGAACTTGCTGCCGGGGAAGGTGGTGGAAGCAGGGAAGATAGCGACGTTTAAGAGGCATCTTGACAAATACATGAATAGGATGAGAAGAGAGGGATACGGTCCCCTGAAGTGCAGAAGGTTTTAGTTTAGACAGGCATCAAGATCGGCGCAGGCTTGGAGGGCCGAATGGCCTGTTCCTGTGCTGTACTGTTGTTTGTTCTTTGTACATACATAACACGTTTATAGATGTGGTCACCCCACAGCTTAAGAGTATGCAGGGAGAGAGGGAATGGGTGACCACCAGGCAGTCAAAAAGAATCAGGCAGGTAGTGCAGGACACCCCGAGTGCGTCTCACTCTCCAGCAGGTATTCAGTTCTGAATACAGAGGACAATGATGCTTCACCTGGGGAGTGCAGCCGGAGCCAAGTCCATGACACCATGGGTGACTCAGCAGCAAAGGGGAGTACAGGGAAGACTGGAAAAGCCATAGTGATAGGTGATTCAATCGTCAAGGGAACAATCAGGTGTTTCTTTGGCCACAGACGTGAATCCAGGAATGGAGTGTTGGCTCCCTGGTGCCAGGGTCAAGGATGTCATTGAGCAGTTACAGAGCATCCTGAAGGGGGAGGGTGAACAGCCAGCAGTGGTAGTCCACATCAGAACCAACAACATCGGTAGATATAAGGATGTTGTGCTGCAGTCAGAACTTAGGGAGTGAGGTAAGAAATTAGCAAGCAGGACATCAAAAGTAATAATCTCCGGATTACTCCCAGTGCCACGTGCAAGTGAGTACAGGAATAGATGGATAAGACAGATGAATGTACAGGAATAGATGGATAAGACAGATGAACGTGTGGCTGGAAAGATGGTGCAGGAGGGAGGACTTTCGATTTTTGGGACAGGTTGGACGGGTTGCACCTGAACCGAGCCAGGACGGAGTTCCTTGCAGGATGTTTTGCTAGTGCTGTTGGGGAGGGTTTAAACTAGTTTGGCAGAGAGATGGGGACTGGAAGGTAGAGTCAGATCAGAAATGAAAATGGAAGGCAGAAAATTAATGGAGTCTGGAAGAGAGAGGAAATACTGATTAGAAAATTCAAAACAAAAAATGTTGGCAGTGCTCAAGGATATCTAAATCAATGCAAGAAGTATAGCAAATGAAGCAGATGAGCTCAGGGCACAGTTAGACACATGGCAGTATGATATCATAGCTATTACACAAACATGGCTAAAGGAGGGACAGGCGTGGCAGCTCAATCTTCCTGGTTACAGGGTTTTCAGACGTGAGAGGGAAGGGGATAAAAAAGGAGGGGGAGTGGCAATTTTGGTCAAAGAAACTATGACAGCTGTGAGCAGGAATGATATGTTGGAAGGTTTATCAACTGAGACCGTATAGATTGAGCTGAGGACCAAAAAAGAGGCAATAACACTGCTGGGAGTGTACTATAGACCCATAATCAGTCAGAGGGAGATGGAAGAGCAGATATGTAGGCAAATATCTGAGCAGTGCAAGAACAATAGGGCAGTAACAGTGGGGGATTTGTACCACCCAAACATTAACTGGGATACTTTTTGTGTAGAGGGAATTGAGGGAGCAGAATTCTTGAGGTGCATTCAGGAGTACTTTTTTAGCCAATATGTAGCAAGTCCAACAAGAGAGGGTGAAGTTTTAGACTTAGTTTTAGGAAATGAAGAGGGGCAGGTGGAAGGAGCGTCAGTGGGACAGCAATTTGGTGGTAGTGATCATAATTCAGTCAGTTTTAACATAATTATGGAAAGGACAAGGACAGAACAGGAGTTAGAGTTTTCAATTGGGGTAAGACCAACTTTACTAAGGTGAAGATTGATTTACCGAAAGTGGACTGAAAACAGGTAGTTGAAGGTAAATCAGTGTCAGAGCAGTGGGAAGAATTCAAAGGGGAGATTCCAGGGGTTCAGAGTCAACATGTTCCCACAAAGAAAAAGGGTGGGAAGGCCAAAACTAGAGCCCCATGGATGTCAAGGAGTTTACGGGTGTAATAAGGCAGTAAAGGAAAGTTTATGCCCAACACAGAGAACTGAATACTACAGAAAGCCGAGAGGAGTATAGAATGTGGAGGGGGGAAATCAACATTGAAATTAGGAAAGTTAAGCGAGAGCATAAAAGAATATTGGCAATCAAAATTATGGTGAACCCAAAGATGTTTTATCAATACATTGAGAGCAAAAGGATAAATAAGGAAAGAATAGGGCACAGAAAAGACCAAAAAGGTAACCTATGTGCAGAGCAGAAGATGCTGGCATTGTTCTGAATAAATACTTTGCATCTGTCTTCACAAAAGAGGGGGAAGATGCATATATTGTAGATAAGGAAGAGGGGTGTGAAGTATGGATGTGATCCATACAGAGGGAGAGAGGACATATTAATGGGATTAGTGTATATGAAAGTTGATAAATCACGAGCACCGGATGGAATGCACCTCAGGCTGTTAAAAAGAAGCAAGAGAGGAAATAGCAGAAGAGCTGATCATCATTTTCCAGACCTCACTGGATACAGGTGTGGTGATGGAGGATTGGAGGACTGCTAACGTTGTACCTTTGTTTAAAAAGGGAGTGAGGGAGACCAAATAATTACAGGCCAGTCAGTCTAACATCAGTAGTGGGCAAATTATTGGAATCTATTCTGAGAGACAGGATAAAATGTTACTTCGAAAGGCACAGATTAATCAAGGATAGTCAGCATGGATTTGTTAAGGGAAGATCTTGTCTAACCAACTTGATCGAAATTTTGAAGAATTAAGAAAGAAGATAGATGAGGGTAGTGCAGTTAATGTAGTCTTCACGGATGTAAATGTAGGGGGTATGAGTTTGCAGATGGCACAAAGATTGGCTGTGTGGTAAATAGCAAGGAGGATAGCTGTAGACTGCAGGAAGATCTTCATGGTCTGGTCAGATGGACAGAAAAATGGCAAATGGAATTCAATTCAGAAGTGTGAGTTGATGCACTTGGGGAGGTTAAACAAGGCAAAGGAATACACAATTAATTGGAGAAGACTGAGAGGTGCAGAGGAAGTGAGGGACCTTGGAGTAAATGTCCACAGATCCCTGAAGGTAGCAGGACAGGTCGTTAAGGTGGTAAGAAGGCATATGGAATCCTTTCCTTTATTAGCCGAGGTATAGATTTAAGAGCAGGGAGGTTATGCTGGAACTGTATAAATCATTAGTCAGGCCACAATGAATACTGTATGCAGTTCTGATCACCTTATTACAGAAAGGATGTAATTGCACTAGAGAGGGTGCAGAGGAGATTCACGAGGATGTTGCCGGGATTGGAAAAATGCAGCTATGAGGAAAGACTGGATAGGCTGGGGCTGTTCTCCTTGGCACAGAGAAGGCTGAGGGGAAATCTCATTGAAACATACAAAATTTTGAGGTGCCTGGATAGAGTTGAAGTGAAGGGCCTATTTACCTTAGCAGAGAGGTCAGTGACTGGGGGAAACAGATTTAAAGTGATCTACACTAATGGAATTGATTCTGTATCTTTCCATTTCACAGTGTGGGTGAGTTCTGAACTGGTATCTAATTTGTGTCTCAGGTTACAATATCTTTCAGCACCTTAGAAACTTTCTCTGTAATGAATGTTGAACTTGTATGTAACTTGTATCTCAGGGTACACTATGGGGATGTTTAAACATCCTTTATCATGAATGGATGTGAGCTTTGAGTATGGTATTTAATTTAAATCTCAGGGTACAGCATTACGTTAGATTCTGTGCCATTCAATCAATACTGTGTGCCAATTCTATCTGATATTTAATTGATAGCTAAGTCTGCATTATATTTAGATTGACACATTGTATTTCAATCTGTTAATGAGGGTGACTTTGACCTGGGATTGAGGTATCTGACTGTCAATGGGACTGAATTGGGGTGAAATGGAAACAACTTATTTCTCTCCTGCTTTGTTTGATTGTTGGATTGAAAATGTGTTTCTGGAACTCGGGATCAATGTGGACCTGACTACTTCTGCAGTCTGAGACTAGGGAACTGATGAACTGTCTATCCCTCTGTACTCTGAGTGATAATGTACCTACTGTGTGTGAGAGGAGCTGGCTGCACTGTTCCTTGTGCTTCGAGTGCAGCAACCATCACATTCATCACGATACCTTCAAGTATTTGCCTGTATGAAGAAAAAATATGTCTAAACTCAAGAACAGGGGAGGTGCAAAATATCAAAGAGGTGAATTTAATTTCGCAATTAATAATCATTAAAAACACCCACAAATGAAAACCAGTGTCAGTATCTGTCTCCACTGAAGTACTGAAGCTCCCAGCTCCTGCATCACAAGTATTCTGGGCAGATCCATCGAGACAAAACACTGCACTGGGATCGTCCCAACTGCTCGATGCTCCACACATATTTCCAGCCACCCTGCTTCATATGCACAAATAAAGAAAAATAAAGCCCCATATGTATATCCCTCAATTCCTTTCTTCCCATACAGTTGTTCCACCTCCCCTTAAATGCATCGATATTATCGCCTCGACCTCTCCCTGTGGTTGCAAATTCCAGATTCTAACCACTCACTACATAAATACCTTTTTCATGAATTCCTCATTGGTTTTATGAATGTCGATTTTATATTTTTGGCTCTTGTTTCAGACAACACCACAAGAGGAAACATATCTGCATGTATTCGATAGAAGCCCTTCACTATTTCCTCACTTTTTTCATTTGTTCATGTGATGTCGGCATCACTGGCTCTGCCAGCATTTATTGCCCATTCCAAATTGCCCTTGACAAAATGGTGGTGAGCTGCCTTCTTGAGCTGCTGCAGTCCTTGAGATGTAGGAATTCCAACGGTGCTGTTTGGAAGGGAGTTCCAGGATTTTGACCCAGCGACAGTGCAGGAATGGTGATATAGTTCCAAGTCAGGATGGTGTGTGGCTTGGAGGGGAACTTGCAGGTGGTAGTGTTCCCATGCATCTGCTGCCCTTGTCCTTGTTGGTGGTAGAGGTTCCAGGTTTGGAAGGTGCTGTCGAAGAAGCCTTGGTGTGTTGCTGCAGTGCATCTTTTAGCTGGTACGCACTGCTGCCACTGTGCATCAGTGGTGAATGGAGTGAATATTGAAGGTGGTGGATGTGGGCAATCAAACAGGCTACTTGAGTGTTGTTGGAGCTGCACTCATCCAGGCAAGTGGGCAGTATTCCATCACACTCCTGACTTGTGCCTTGTGAATGGTGGACGGATGTGGGGAAACAGGAGGTCAGTTACTCGCCGCAGAATTCCTAGCCTCTGACCTTGCTCTTGCAGTCACAGCACTTATATGGCTGGTCCAGTTCAGTTTCTGGTCAATGGTAACCAATGGTCAATGTTAATGGTGGGTGATTCAGTGATGGTAATGCCATTGAACATCAAGGGGAGATGATTAGATTCTCTCTTGTTTGAGATGGTCATTGCCTGGCACTTATCTGATGCCAATGTTACTTGCCACTTATCAACCCAAGCCTGGATGTTGTGCAGGTCTTTCTGCATCTGGACATGGGCTGCTTCAGTATCTGAGGAGTCATGAATGGTGCTGAACATTGGGCAATCATCAGAAAACATCCACACTTCTGGCCTTGTGATGGAGGGAAGGTTGTTGATGAAGCTGCTGAAGATGGTTGGGCCTAGAACACGAGCCTAAGGAATTCCAGCTGTAATGGCCGGAGACTGAGATGATTGACCTGAACAACCACAGCCATCTTCCTTAGTGCTAGGTATGACTGCAAACAGCAGAGCATTTTGCCCCGATTTCTATTTACATTGGTTTTGCTAGGGCTGCCTTGTTGCCATCCATGTCAAAGGCTGCCTTGATGTCAAGGGCAGTCACTCCCACCTCACAATGCAATGTTTCTTTAACTCGAAAATAAAAGCAAAAGTCTGTAGATGCTGGAAATATGAAATAAACAAAAATGCTGGAAATACTCAGCAGTTCAGGCACCATTTGTGGAGGGAGAAACACAATTAACATTTCAGGTATGTGTCCTTTCATTTTACAATATGCTTTATGTCCTGGCAGATAACAGTGCATTCAGTCTGCAGTAATGGAATTAATACTGTATCCTCCAGTCTGACCACTTGTGAGATTTGTGGAGTGGTGTGTAACATGTAGCTCAGTCTGCAGTCTGGTTACATTATTGAGATTAATTCTGTACTTTACAATCAGGTACTGTTTGTCTGTTCGATCTGACATTGAATTTGTAGTTCAGGCTGCTGTCTTGTGAGAGTGACACAGTGCCTTGCAATCTGATAGTGGGTGTGATTTTGGACTGGGATTGATGTATCTACCTGTCAGTGGGACGGAGTTGGGGTGAAATGGAAACAACTTCAGTCTGTCATGCTCTGTGTGACTGTTGGATTGACTGTTAGTCTCTGGAACTTGGGATCAGTGCCAGTCTGACTAGTACTGCTGGCAGTGATTGTGGAACTGATGTCTCTTTTCTCTCTGAGTGATACTGTCCTTACTGTGTGTGAGAAGCCGGCTGCACTTCCCCTTGTGCTGAGGCATCATTCTATTTATTCTGCTTCCTTCATGTATTTGCCTGTAGAAAGAAAAAGTATTTATTATAATTCAGGAAGAGGTGTGGTGGAAGTTACAAGAGAGACCAAAACAATCTTTGAATGAATAATCATTGTGAACAATCACAAAGGAAACCCAGCAACACAAACAGAGTCAGTGTCTGATTCCACTGCTGTCCTGCAGCCCCAGCTACTGCATACCAGAGGCTTTGGCCGTTTTACAACAATTAAATAACATCCAGAAACAATCCACTGGGCCATGAATGGGACTGACCGACGGAACAGGGACTTTTACACAGGTCAGATTTCCAGTTCCCGCTCCCATGGTCTAACCGTTCAAGCGAAACCAAACAGCCGCTGTTTAAAATGTGTCCTTCACACTTCTCACCTGGTGCCTATAATCGATTCTCTTTGTGTAACTCCCCACATTTTGACTGTCCGTTTCTGTTTCCACACTTCACTGTCCAACAACAATAAACTGTGGGAACAGGCTGGATCGCTCTCTTTGAGCTGGCACGGACATGTTGGGCCGAATGGCCTCATTCTGCGCCGGAAATTTTCTATGTTTCTGTTTGCTGAATTGTTGCCTGAATCTGCGCCTGCGCTCCCCTCCCCCAGCACTGCCTGTGAGCAGAAGAAGATGGTTTGAAACAGTCGCGAATGGAGAGATCCCCATTCGCTGGGGAAGGAAGCAAACAGCAGCCTCCTTCCAGCAGCACATCGCTTTGGGAGCGTGTCCGCAGATAGACTCAGAGATCAGCATCGAGTCCGGGGCAAGTTCAGGGGCAGACGGGGGCTGTTTGTAAGAGGCGGAATGGAGAATCAACTGGTCCCGGAACATGGGGTGAGTGCGGGAAGGGAGAGGCCATTCTCAGGCTGTGTGTCGACGGGGAAAGGAGACAGAATGGGAAGAACCTGTTACTGCAGTGCAGTCAGACAATGATAATATTTGTATGACTGGGCTTCCTTTGTGGGGGCTCATTATTATTCGAGAGATTAAATTCATTAAAATCCTGTATCTTCTATCTCACCTGTATTTTAGTTATAAACATACTTTTGTTCAAACAGACAAATAATTGAATGAACCAGAATAAATGTGATGTTTCCTCCACCCAAGTTACAAGGAAGAGTGCCACCAGCTCCTTCTCACACACAGTCCGTACATTATCATTCACAGAGCGCAGAGACACAGACAGGTCATCAGTTCCACAGTCTCAGACAGCAGAAATAGTTCCAGAGACACGTTTTCAATCCATCAATCAAACAGAACAGGAGAGACAGACGTTGTTTCCATGTCACCCCAACTCAGTACCACTGACAGGTAGATTCATAAATCCCAGTCCAAATTCTCACCCACTATCAAATTATCAGTGTGTCAATCCCACAATGGTGCAACCTCAGCTACAAATTAAATACACATAGAACTGACACATGGTTCCCTTTTCAAAGTTATAGAATTAAGGGCGGTGCAGTGGTTAGCACCGCAGCCTCACAGCTCCAGCGACCCGGGTTCAATTCTGGGGACTGCCTGTGTGGAGTTTGCAAGTTCTCCCTGTGTCTGCGTGGGTTTCCTCCAGGTGCTCCGGTTTCCTCCCACATGACCAAAAGATTTACAGGTTGATAGGTAAATTGGCCATTATAAATTGCCCCTAGTCTAGGTCGGTGGTCGGGAAATATAGGGACAGGTGGGGATGTGGTAGGAATATGGAATTAGTGTAGGATTAGTCTAAATGGGTGGTTGATGGTTGGCACAGACTCGGTGCCGAAGGGCCTGTTTCAATGCTGTATCTCTAAACTAAACTAATATAATCTGAGATTCAAGTTAAATACCAGCCCAATATTTACACATGTTATCAGTTTATTATCAGTATTAATTCCCATAATGTGTCCAGACATATACATTAGATACAAGTCCAAATCTCCAGTGCATAATCAGATTGAGAGATTCTGAAATATAGTATAACCTGAGATACAAACTCAGATTCCAGTTTAAAACTCATCCGGATTGTGAAACTAATAGATACATTATAAATTTGATGAGTTTAGTCTGAGCTATAAATTACATACCAGTCCTGAAACCTCATAGTGTCAGATGGAAGATGCTGTACAATTCCAGACTGAGCTCATTTTACACACAAGTCCAAGATTCTCCCTCAGAGTCAGACTGAATGGCATTGATCAAATTGATTAGTACAGCCTGAGTTACATTTGCACATCAATCCTGTATCAGATTGAAAGATACATTATCTTTCGCTATTATGTTCACAGTGACAGATATTTAATACTTGGCAAAACTTCAAACTGCTTAAAACCAACCACATCTGTGGCCTGCTGCTGTGCTGACATTTTATGCAGAATGAATCCAGACTTGCAAACAGTCCCAGGGACGGAAGGTTATCCAATGAATCCCCCACTCACACAGAGTACCAGATACTGACAGATAAAGTGATGCTGAAACACATGCTCAGTGCCAGATGCTGAAAAGTATAGGTTGATTATTGCACTCACTCACAGTACCTCAGCCCGAGTCATCTAAAGCAACCTAACACACAAATAGTAGCACTGAGAGATTGAGAAAGAGTCCAAAACTCACATAGAGTACCAGGCACTGACAGATACAAACTGAAGACTATCCACACATGGATATGGGATTGGCTAACTCACAGAAAACAGAGAGTGGGGATAAATGGAGCATATTCAGATTGGCAAACTGTAACTAATGGAGTGCCACAGGTACAGTGCTGGGGCCTCAACTATTTATGGTCTATATTAATAACTTGCATGAAGGGACCAAGTATATTGTTGCCAAATTTGTAGATGGTACAAAGATAGGTAGGAAAGCAAGTTGTGAGGAGGACACAATGTGTCTGCGAAGAGATATAGATAGGTTTAGTCAGTGGGAAAACATTTGGCAGATGGAGTACAATATGGGGAAATGTGAGATTGTCTACTTTGGCAGGTAGAATAGAAAAACAGAATATTATTTACATAGGGAGAGACTGCAGAATGCTGCTGTACCAAGGAATCTGGGTGTCCAGGTACATGAATTACAAAAATGTTAGCATGAAGGTATAGCAAGTAATTAGGAAGGCAAATGGAATGTTGGCATTTTTAGCAAGGGGAATGGAGTTTAAAAGTAAGGAAGTTTTGCTATAACTTTACAGGGCATTAGTGACATCCCAATTCCATACAGTTTTGGTCTCCTTGCATAAGGAGGAATATACTTGCATTGGAATCAGTTCAAAGAAGGTTCACTCGACTGATTGCTGGGATGTTGGATTGTCTTATGAGAAAAAGTTGAGCAGGTTGGGCCTATACTCACTGGAGTTTAGAAGATTGAGTGGTGATCTTATTGAAACCTGTAAGATTCTCAGGGGGCTGGACAGGTAGATGCTGAGAGGATGTTTCTCCTTGTGGGGGATTATAGAATTAGGGGCCAGAGTTTAAGATAAGCAGTCTCTCTTTCAAGAAGGAGATGAGGAGGAATTTCTTCTCTGAGAGGGTTGTTAATCTTTGGAATTCTGCTCTCCAGAGGACTGTGGAGGCTGTGTCATTGAATATATTCAACGCAGCGATAGACAGGTTTTTGATCGACAACAGAGTCAATGGTTATGGGGGCAGGCAGGAAAGTGAAGTTATGGCCACAATCAGAACAGCCATGATCTTATTGAGTGGCAGAGCAGGCTTGATGGGCCAAATGGTCTCCTCCTGTCCTATTTCGTATCTTCTTATGTTCTTACACACACACACACACACACACACACACACAACCAATGTGTGGCGGATCTAGAATTAATCCCACTTTCATACACAATACCAGTGACTGAAAGGTACAGAATTAATCCCACAGATAGATACAGTACCACCGACAGGTACAGAATGAATCCCATGCTCACCGTCAGCACCCGGGATAGAAAGATACACGTGATTCCTACCCTCACTTAACAATATCAGACTGAGTTACAGAATGATTTACACATTCATACTGGGCACCAATGACTGCGAATTAATTCATCCCACAATCACACACACTACTAAAGGCTGACAGATACAGAATTAATACCACACTCCTATGTAGTAGCAAAGACTGACACATACAAAATCATTCTCAAATAGTCCTACAGTACCTGGCAGATTCAGTGACTGCCAAACTCACATAAATCACCAGAGACTGACAGATAAAGAATGAACTCACACACACACTGAGATACTGACAGATATAGCTTGAATTCCACACATACAGAACCACTGACAGATTCAGACGAAGTCCCAAATCACATAACATTCCAGAGACTGACAGAATGAATCAAATACTCACACACAGTGCCACTGACAGAATGTATTCCACACTCACATACAATACCGAAGACTGCCAGATACAGAATGTATCTCACACTTACATAAAGTACCAGTGAGTGACAGGTACAGAATGAATCCCACATTCACACATGACGTTAGAGATGGACAGCCAAAAAACAATAAGACTGCCAGAATAGATAGAATTCACATCAGAATTCTAAAAAATGGCAGAGAAACACTCGACACAAATACATGTCTCATTTCCCTCATCCAGAAGGAGCAGAGCATGTCAGGGGACCTCCGCGATGCGGTAATTGTGATCATCTTTTAAAAAAGTTGACATGACCGACTATGTTAACTATAGAGGGGTATCCCTGCTGTCCACCACAGGGAACGTCATCACAAGAGTCCTTCTCAACTGCCTCCTCCCCGTGGCTGAAGAGCTCCTACTGGAATCACAATGTGGATTCTGTCCATCAACAGGCACAGTGAACATAATCTTCACAGCAAGACAACTTCAAGAAAATGTAGGGAGCAGCAGCAACTTTTATACATGGCCTTCTCTGACCTGACAAAGGCCTTCGACTCTACCAACCGAGAGGGATTATGGAATGTCCTCCTCAAACATACTGCACTACGACATGCAAGCTGTAATCCTTGCCAATGGATCTATCACTGACCCAATCCGAGTGCAAACTGGGGTCAAGTAAGGCTGTGTCATCGGCACCAATGCTCTTTTCCATCTTCCTTGCCGCAACACTCCACCTCATCTCCTCACACTCAAACACAGTACCTGACAGAGACAGAATGAATCCATGCAGCACCAGAGACTGAGTTACCAAATTACATAAAACACTCAAACACAGTAGCCTAGACTAAAAATGAAATTAATTGCACACTCACATGCAATAGCAGAGACACAACGACACAGAATCAGTCAATAAGTGTCCTCCTAACAACAGCCAGGACATTTCCAGGAAGCTCCACACAGGGAGCAGCTCTTTCAATATAAACTGGGGCTGGAGAGAGTCTTTGTGCAATATACTTCCTGATTGCAGTACGGGGATTTGTGATTGGTTGCAAATATTTAATCTGATTGGATGGCGAAAGAGACTAAATGTCGAATTACAATATTAAATCGTTGGGACATCACTCCCAATCACCCAATCACAATCTTTACTTTCCCCCATCCCTCATTAGCATAGTGCTGTGGGATTGTCCATTTAATCCGCACTCGGAAGGGGTTTGGTTTATTTCTGTGTCTGAAATTGAAACTGAAGATGGTTGAGGAGAAGAAGAAAGCAGCTGCTAAGAAGGGCGCCAAGAAAACTGTGAGTAAACCATCAGCAAAGGGCGGTAAGAGGCGGAGAAAGTCGAGGAAGGAGAGTTACTCCATCTACATCTGCAAAGTGATGAAGCAGGTTCACCCCGACACCGGCATCTCCTCCAAGGCCATGAGCATCATGAACTCGTTTGTGAACGATATTTTCGAGCGCATCGCGGGTGAGGCTTCCGGCCTGGCCCATTACAACAAGCGCAGCACCATCAGCTCCCGGGAGATCCAGACCGCTGTACGCCTGCTGCTGCCCGGGGAGCTGGGCTGTATGACGCGAAGCCCACAGACAGCAGAGCCTCCCAGTCCTTCCTGTCATCTATCACAGAGGTCTTAGATGACAGCAGGAGGGAGGGACTGGACAAGCCGCTAACTCTGGACGAGCTGACAAACGCCGTCGAGTCTTTCGAGACGAGTAAAACTCCCGGGAGCGACGGCTTACCGGTCGAGTTGTACTCGGCCCTGTGGGACTGGGTCGGCCCAGACCTGCTGGAAGTATACGAGAGTATGCTCCTGGCCGGCAGCATGTCAGAATCCATGATAAAAGGCATCATCACCCTCATTTACAAGCAGAAGGGGGAGAGGGCAGAAATCAGAAATTGGCGGCCCATCTCACTGCTTGATGTTGATTACAAGATTCTGTCCAAAGTCATAGCCAGTCGAGTCAAGTCTGCTCTGGAGTTGGTGATTCACCCCGAACAGACCTGTACTGTACCCGGCAGGAAGATCTCTGATAGTCTCGCGCTACTCAGGGATACAATCGCCTACGTACGGGACAGGAGGGTGGACACCTGCCTCATCAGCCTGGACCAGGAGAAGGCTTTTGACAGGATATCGCACACCGACATGATGGACGTGCTTTCCAAAATGGGGTTTGGGGAGGGAATCTGCAATTGGATCCAACTGCTCTACACAAACATCAGTAGCGCAGTGGCAATCAACGGGTGGGAATCTGAAAGTTTCCCGATCAAATCTGGAGTCAGACAGGGCTGTCCTCTGTCCCAGGTCCTGTTTGTTTGCTGTATTGAACCCTTTGCTGAGTCTATTAGGAAGGATGCGAGCATAAGAGGGGTGACAATCCCAGGCAGCGGAGGCACTCAGGTCAAAACCTCCCTGTACATGGATGACGTCGCCGTCTTCTGCTCGGATCCGCTGTCCGTGCGCAGACTGATGAGCATCTGCGACCAGTTCGAACTGGCATCAGGAGCCAAAGTTAACCACGGCAAGAGCGAGGCCATGTTCTTTGGCAACTGGGCTGACCGATCCTTTGTCCCCTTCACCGTCAGGTCAGATTACCTGAAGGTGCTGGGGATATGGTTCGGAAGGGCCGGGGCGTGCACCAAAACATGGGAGGAGCGAGTAGCCAAGGTACGACAAAAGTTGGGCATGTGGGGGCAGCGATCTGTCTCCATTGTGGGTAAGAACCTGGTCATCAGGTGCGAGGCGCTCACGTTGTTGCTCTACGTGGCGCAGGTCTGGCCCATACCCCACTCCTGCGCCGTGGCAGTCACCCGAGCCATTTTCCGCTTCGTCTGGGGATCTAAAATGGACCGGGTCCGGAGGGACACGATGTTCAAATCTCTGGACATGGGCGAGAAAAATGTACCCAACGTGGCCCTCATCCTGATGACCACCTTCGTGTGCGGCAGCATCAAGCTATGTGTAGATCCCCAGTACGCAAACTCCAAGTGTCACTACGTGCTGAGGTTCTATCTGTCCCCGGTGTTGTGAAGGATGGGCCTGGTCACATTGCCGCGGAACGCACCATGCAGTTGGGTGGCGCCGTACCACCTATCCTTCGTGGAGCAGTTTCTGCGTAAAAACACCTTTGACAACCGGTCCATCAGGCAGTGGTCTGCACGGAATGTCCTCAAGGCCCTACGGGAAAAGGAAACGGTGGATCCTGTCGGATGGTTCCCCGAGCAGAGCGTCAAAGTCATTTGGCGGAATGCCTCATCACCAGAACTTTCAAACAAGCACCAAGACATAGCTTGGCTGGTGGTGAGAAGGGCCCTCCCCGTCAGATGCTTCATGCACACCCGAAGTCTTGCCCCCTCCGCACAGTGCCCCCGCGTTGGCTGTGGTGGGGAAGAGACGGTCGCCCACCTCCTCCTGGAATGTGCCTTTGCAAAGCAGGTGTGGAAAGAGATGCAGTGGTTTTTGTCAAGGTTCATCCCAAGCAGCTCTGTAACACAGGAGTCTGTGCTCTACGGGCTGTTCCCAGGGACGCACACCGAGACAAACATCAACTGCTGCTGGAGGACTATCAATTCGGTGAAAGACGCCCTTTGGTCTGCCCGAAACTTGCTGGTCTTCCAGCGCAAAGAGTTGCCCACCACCGAATGTTGCAGTCTGGCACATTCCAAGGTCCAGGACTACGTGCTGAGGGACGCACTAAAGCTTGGGGCAGCCGCAGCAAAGGCTCAATGGGGAAAGACCACAGTGTAAGGTTCCCCCACCAAGCTGAACTGAGGGGTTGGATCCATGGGAAACCCCTCGAACTGTATCGTTAATATTCTCAATTGCTGTAAATGTAAAACTGTAATTGACATGACAATTGTGAAACGGAAGGGTTGTGAAGAAACTCATGACAGTATTGTAGGTAACTGATCTGCTTTGTAATGTTTGTACTTTTTGGTGCTGTTTGGAAACTGTTTGGCAATGTAATTTTTACAGATTTTTATGAATAAAGTATATTTTGGAAAAATAAAAGAGAAGAGGAAAGCAGCTGCTAAGAAGGGCGCCAATAAAACTGTGAGTAAACCGTCAGCAAAGGGCGGCAAGAAGCGGAGAAAGTCGAGGAAGGAGAGTTACTCCATCGACATCTACGAAGTGATGAAGCAGGTTCACCCCGACACCGGCATCTCCTCCAAGGCCATGAGCATCATGAACTCGTTTGTGAACGATATTTTCGAGCGCATCGCGGGTGAGGCTTCACGCCTGGCCCATTACAACAAGCGCAGCACCATCAGCTCCCGGGAGATCCAGACCGCCGTGCGCCTGCTGCTGCCCGGGGAGCTGGTCAAGCACGCCGTGTCGGAAGGGACAAAGGCGGTGATCAAGTACACCAGCTCCAAGTAAAACTGCACAATGGACTGAATAACATCCCAAACACAACGGCTCTTTTAAGAGCCACCCACAATCTCTCTGAAAAAGCTGCATCCGAACATCTCTATGAAAACATTTTAAGACAATGTGGAACATAATAAATGTCCCACTGCTGTGTTTTTGTCTGCTGTCCCATAAACCGAACGAAAACCCATAATCCGCTCATCCGCCTTTACTTTTTTGCTTAAAGCTGTTATTGTGGTTTTGCACAGCCCCTGAATGACCGCATTAACAGCTGCTTTCAGCGGCAAGAGTCAGACATCAGTCCCTTCACTCTATTCCTGAAATGTGAACTGATTCATCATTTTATTAACAGTAACTCTCCGCACTGTAACAGCCCGGAATGGGATTATTACACAGCAGACTAAGGGCAGTTTGAGGACTCGATCCTGCTTCCTCTTTTCAGAGAAGGACACTGATTGAAGATAAACTGAATGTTTCCCTTCAGGGAAATGCTGTGAACAGGGATTTAGTGCCTCCCGGGACAGTTTGAAAGCAATTGTAGAAAGATCCACAATTTAAATAACATTTTAAACCCGCGTCTGTAAGTCGTGACGGAAAAAGTTGAATAAAACAAAATAAAGAGAAGGGATTTAAAATATTTGACGAAGGATGACATTTATTTTAATCCGCTCCTTTCTGACAATGAAATTGGCAGTCTTTTTGAAATTGACAAATCTTCTGCTTCTGATGTTTTGGCGGTAAACCCCGCCCTCTTCTGTTGTCAGTGACGTGATTGGTGAAGAATATAGGCAAATGAGGTGAATTAAGTACCGGCCAATGGGGAGAGTTTTCAGTCTATAAGTAAAGTAAATGCGGTGGAAATTATCCATTCTTTGTGAAAGTATTTGCGAGATTGTGGAAATGTCTGGAAGAGGAAAGACCAGCGGCAAAGCTCGGGCCAAGGCCAAGTCTCGCTCCTCCCGGGCTGGATTGCAGTTCCCGGTGGGCCGTGTTCACAGGCTCTTGAGAAAGGGCAACTATGCTGAGCGTGTGGGTGCCGGAGCCCCGGTCTATCTGGCTGCTGTGCTCGAGTGTCTGACCGCTGAAATCCTCGAGCTGGCTGGCAACGCGGCCCGAGACAACAAGAAGAGCCGCATCATCCCCAGACACCTGCAGTTGGCCGTCCGCAACGATGAGGAGCTCAACAAGTTGCTGGGGGGAGTGACCATCGCTCAGGGTGGGGTGCTGCCTAATATCCAGGCCGTGCTGCTGCCTAAGAAAACCAGCGCTCAGAGCTCCCAGAAAAAGTAAAGCGGCCAAAATGTCACCTAATAAACCAAAGGCTCTTTTCAGAGCCACCCACAGTCTCTGTGAAAGGGCTTGTTACTGTCTGATTCCAGAATGCCAGTAACAGGACCGAATGAGAACTATTTCAAATGTTTAAGCATCTGTTTCAGTGATTTCTCACTGTCACCCCAAAGCCTGTCTAATTTATTACTTCTACACTGAGTGAGTTATTTGTCCCGTTACAGATTGCTGAATAGAGTCTTACCGCCATGTGCAGATAAGTAGACAAAAAATTACAGATTAAAACTTCGTAAAATATATATAATCCATCAAAAGCTTTTTTTACTCCGCTTTTATCAGCACAAAGTCCTGGCCCGATTTTACGAACGGCTTTAAACTAACGCCAGATTTACCATTAATTCGCGTCTTTCCGACACTGAAATTGACGGCTTTTTCGAATTCAAACTTTCTGCCAATTTAAGCCAGTGATTTGCTGTATTTTCTAATTCGAGGCTCGGCAATTGGTTAAGACATGTGAATGAGACGTGGGTGACCAATCAGAAGTGGGCTCTGGACAGCGCGGGCTCAAATTGCGGGAATTCCAGGTCCCTGAATGATTGAGCTGAAACTGATCAGTTTCACAAACCCTGTCAGTTTCAGTGCAGGAAACACCGTCTCGGTGGAAATAACATCACAAGTGGGTCTGGTTCCAGTGAACGATTTGACGGCTGCTGCAAAACTCCCGGATTCCCTCATTGCAGCGAAATCATTTTGAAATTCTATGAAAACAATGAGTGATTCTGGAGGAGTGATGTGGCTTTTCACTTAGGGCATGTGTCGACTGGGGAAATAACGAACTGGAGAGTCTCGGGCACTGTTTACACAGCCCGTTTAGAAAATCAAATCCACTGCACATCCTTGCTGCAAATGAAATGTCAAATTCGGGGATTCCAGTTTTTTTCATCCCGAGCACAGCAGATTGATTGAACAAACAATTAAAAGTAAAATACTGCGAATGCTGGAAATCTGAAATATTTCAGATTGATTGAACTGTTCTGAACAGCCTATCCCAGCTCCCATTTCTCGGTCAATGCTCTCTCTGTGAGGCGGTGGGTGGCTCTTAGAAGAGCCTTTGTTTTGTGTTTGCTGGAAATGGTCAAATTGTTCAACCGCCGAATCCGTAGAGAGTGCGGCCCTGCCGTTTCAGAGCGTACACCACATCCATGGCAGTGACCATCTTGCGCTTGGCGTGCTCAGTGTAGGTGACCGCATCCCTGATCACATTCTCCAGGAAAACCTTCAACACCCCGCGAGTCTCCTCATAGATCAAACCCGAGATCCGCTTGACCCCGCCACGGCGAGCCAGGCGGTGGATTGCTGGTTTGGTGATGCCTTGGATATTATCACGAAGCACTTTCCGGTGCCGCTTTGCTCTGCCTTTGCCCAGTCCTTTGCCTCCTTTACCTCTGCCAGACATGATGATTCTTCACTCAGGTCACTGCACAATATAAGAAGCAGACTCTTGCAGGCTCTACTTTACACAGACCGCCCGGACCTGCCTGAGAATGGCAGAGAGAGAGCAGGAAGGGGAGGAGACAGAGTGAAGATTGAACAGACAGCAGATGGGGAGGAGACACCCAGAGTGACAGACGGAGAGAGAACGGCCCCTCATCTTTCAGTTCCACCTCCAGTTTCCTCTGGTTCGCCAATTTCAAACCCTTTATTAACAGTGGAACCGAAACCCAGCTCTCCACACAAACCCTTCCAGACTCGGCCTTCATAGTCAAGGCTTTCCAGAAAGCCGGAGCTTTTAAATATGGTTCCGCTACAATTAACACTCAGTAATATTCCCACCTAAACACAGTCCATTCTATAACAAATAACCTACTCAGTAACATCACCATTTCCGCACACATACTCTTCCAGCAGTTTACAAACACCTTATTGCAGCTGTTTGGGGAATCTCCTGTGTTAAGATTGGAGTTGGAAAGCGGCCTTTACCCGGCAGTGTTACCGTCTCACACTGAATCTGCCAGACATCCTGTTGATCTGTCTCGTTCCCCTCTGTCTCTCTTGACTATTACATGGCACGGGTAGTATTTCAGAAAGTACTGCAATGGAGGGAGTGCTGGAGACTCCAGGCCAATCCTGGAGGGATGGGGGAAATATCTTTAGAAATTCCCTGGAGAGAATCGTGATATGACAGGTCTCCAGGGACAGACCAAGGAGAGAGTGTGGACATTGAATGGAAACATGGCAAAAAGAGTTGGGGGATTCAGGAACACAATCCTCTCTGATAGGTTACAGCCTCCCCTCTGCTCCTGCTCTTTACGAGACACTTTTCCAGTTTAAATTTATGGACAAGGTGGGTTAGTTGCTCTCAGGGTGGGTGGGGGGAGAGGAGCCTCAGTGGCCATGGGTGGGATAGGGAAAATGGAGACAGAGAACCAGGACTCCGGTCACTCCCCAGCGATGTCTGCTGGAAAGTATCTGTGGATCGGATGATGCCGGGGTCCCATGGAGAGGGGAAGGGGGTGGGGTGATGGAGTGAGGAGGTGGAGAGGGAGTGTTCGTGGTGTCACAGCCAACCCCGTGCCCAAACCAAACTCCCACATCCCAGCATTATATTGTCCAATTCCTGGAGGCGGAGGATGGCGATTCCCGTTGGATTAATTTCTAATTTTCGGCATCTTATCCTGATAAAAGCACCAGTTCTGAAGGAGGCCATTCTGTACTTATTCTCAGGTCATCGAGGGGTCATCTTTCCCTTTTCAGCTCCTGACTGCTGGTATTTTTGCTGTTAAATGTGAAATGCAACGTATGTTCACAGCTGTTTCTGCCCTGTTGCAGCCATAGGAACATAGAAATGGGGGTCGGCCATTCAGCCCCTCGAGCCTGCTGCACCTTTCAATTAGATCCTGGCTCACCTGTCTCTTAACTCCAGCTGCCTGCTGTGATTTCATAAACCCTCAGACCGTCACTGGATAAACATCTCTCAATCTCAGGTTGGAAATTGTCAATTGACCCTCTGGTTTATCTTATTTTTCGGAGAGAATTCCAGGTTCCCGCTCCCCTTTTTGTGAAAAAGTGCTTCCCGGCAATATTCCTGAAAGGCAGAACTCTAATTTTTGAGTTCTCTCCCTTTGTTGTGGAACTGCTTGTTTACAGATCTGACCGAAGTCCACACTGCAGAACAAACAGCTGTTCCTCTGATCCTGTCACTTCAGCTTTGGATTTGAAGCTCATGCCTCTTTCCATGATGATTCTTTGTGCCCTATCTCTGTAAATGGTTATGCCTGTCTTTTTGTGGGGTATGTCAAACATTCTTTTTTCCAGTCCCACTCAGGACCCCACCCCCAGCTCTTTTTCCGGTACAATGATGACTGGATCAGTGTCATTTCCTGCTCCCACTCCGAACTGGAAAATTTCATCAACTTCGTTTCCGATTTCCCCCTCACTGTGGTTGACAGGGCTCTCAACCCTTTTTATTATTTTATTTTATCTTTTTTATAACCATGTGCCTGCCTTAAACTTGGTTTTTCAAGTATGTGCTTTTGGACAGAACTATAGATTATTCTGTCATTAACACCCTCTCTGCACTAATATTTTGTCTTTCACTACACCATTAGCACACTCCCTTTGCCCCATGACCTCCTTGTCAGTTAATCTCTCCTGCCCTATGCCCTATTACACACCTTCCCTTTTCTTCTCTTCCCCACCTCCCCCCACCCCCGCTTCACTTGCTTAAAACCTATTACATTGAGTGTGGGACAAATTCAATCCATCTTTTGTACTGTATGAGATTAATTTTGACACACTTTCTGGTACATTATGTGATAGCGAGTATAATTCTACATCTATCTGTCTGTGGTACTGTGTCTGAGTGTAAGATTATTTCAGTGTCAGTCCATGAAACTAAATGTGATTGTTTGATTCATTCTGTATGTCAATCATGAGTATTGTTTGTGAATGTGTGGCAGCTTCTGTATCTATCTGCTACTGTGGGTGAATATGGATATCATTCGGTATCTGTCAGTGTCCAGAACTAAATGTGAGTGTGAGATTCATTGTGTATGCATCAATCTTACAGTCAGAATGTGACTGTATGGTTCATTCTCTATGCGTCAGTCTAAGGTACTATATATGCTAGTGGTTTTAATTATGTGTCTGTCATTGTATGTGAGTCATTTTATGGTCTCACTGTATATCTGTCAATCTCTGGTTCTTTCTGTGAGAGTGTGATTAATTCTCTATCTGATGGTCTCTGAAATTAGTTGATTTTGTGACTTACTCTGTGCCTGTCAGTCTATGATACTGTGAATAAGAGGGGAATATATATGGTGTCTGTCTGAACTTGGTATCGAGTATGATTGTAGGATTCATTGTGCATCTATCAGTATCCAGACTGAATGAGAAATAAGGTTCATTCTGTACGTGAAAATCTCTGGTATTCTAGCCACGTGAACTCGAATGTGCCTGTCAGTCTTTGACACTGTATCTGATTATGGGATTGACTCAATACCTTTCAGACTTTGGTACTATGCATATGTGTGGTTCAAGTTCTGCATGTCAGTCTCTGTTACTCCATGTGAGTGTCGATATCCTTTATGTATCTGTCAGTCTCTCGCAATGAATGCAAGTGTGGGATTAACTCTCTTTTCAACAGTATCTGGTACTGACTGTGAGCATGTGACTCCTACAGTATCTGTCAGTGTTTTCTATTGTATGTGAATGTGCAATTCCTCCTATGTCTTTCAGTGCCTAGTACAGTGTGTATGGGATTCATTCTGTACCTGTCAGTATCTGGTACTGAATGAGATTGTGGGATTCATTCTGTTGTCTGTCAATCTCTGCTAATGTACGTGAGTGATATCTGTTATGCATATATTATTTTCTGGTACTGGAAGTGTATATTGTATTTATTCTTTACTTGTTAGCCTCTGGTACCGCGTATGAGTATGGGTCTCATTCTGTATCAGTCAGTTTCTGGTACAGTCTGCGTGTGCATATCCACGGCTCATTTTGCATTTGGCAGTCTCTGGTACGAAATATGCGTTACAATTCATTTTTTATGTGTCTGTCTCTTGGACAGTCCATTACAGTGGGATTAATTTTGTACCTCTCAGCTGCTGGTTATGTCTGCAAGTGTACATTCTGTATCTATGTGACGCTGGTGCTGTATGAGTGTGGAATTCTTCTGTACCTGTACTTAATATGTATCTACGGGATGGTATTGAGAACTATTTGTTTAATGCCATAATGTATCACCATTCTCTTGTCTCACTAGTATTTTAAAATATAGATCACTGCACATTTTAACTGTGTGTATTACTGAGTTGTGGTTTGAGCTTTTTGGACGAGTATTCAGTCTGTAACTGTATGAACACATTTGTGAATGACAACATATATTTCAAACTCACACATGGCATGCTCAGTATAATCAGAATCATTCAATTGATATGATATCATTCAGTACAGCTCTTAGAGAGATTATTGGATTGGTATGTAATGTGTAGTGCAGTGTGCACTAATTGACATAATACTGTAACTTTCATTTTGATACTGTATCAGATGTTTGTACTACATTGGAATCTGTCACTCAGTCTGCAGTCTGGGCTACATTATTCGGATTCATTCTGTACCTTTCCATCAGCTGCTCTACCTCATATTTAACTTGTAGCTTAGGGTGCACTCTTGTGGGATTGATCCGGTGCTTTTCAATATGATAGTGGGTGTGATTTTGAACTAAGATTGATGTACCTAGCTTTCAGCAGTACTGAGTTGGGGTGAATTGGAAACAACTTCTGCCTCTCCTGCTTTGTTTGATTGTCTGCTGGATTGAAAATGTGTCTCTGGAACTTGGCATCAGTGTGAGCCTGACTGCTTCTGCTCTCTGTGACTGTGGAACTCATGGCCTGTCTGTGTCTCTGAGCTCTTGGAGTGAT
Source organism: Heterodontus francisci (assembly GCF_036365525.1). NCBI lineage: Eukaryota > Metazoa > Chordata > Chondrichthyes > Heterodontiformes > Heterodontidae > Heterodontus > Heterodontus francisci. The sequence continues at coordinate 1,436,982 of NW_027141723.1, forward strand.
AATGTACCTACTCTGTGTTAGAAGGAGTGGACTGTACATATCCTTGTGCCGGGGAATCATCACAATCCTTCTGGTTCCTTCAAGTATTTGCTGACAGAAAGAAAGAAAAATATCTCTTGTAACTCAAGATCAATTGAGGTGGAAGCTTGAAAAGACATGAATATACTATTTCAATTAATAATCATTATGACCAACCACAAAGGATGATCAGTAATACAAAGAGTGTCAGTGTCTGATTCCACTGCAGCACTCAGCTTCTGCTGATCAGGTTTTCTTTGGTAGTTTTAAAACAATTTAGTGGCAGCCAGGAACAACCCAACATCTGCACTGCTCCATGAATGGGAATACCTGCTGGAGCAGGGATTTTTGCACAAGTCAAGTTTTTAATTCCACCTGGCATTATAATGCAAGAACATAATAACTAGGAGCAGGATTAGGCCATTCCGCCACTCGAGTCTGTTCCAACATTTAATAAGATCATGGCAGATCTGATCATAGTCTCAACTCCACTATCCTGCCTGTCCCAATAACACTTCACTCCCTTGTAAATCAAAAGTCAGTCTAACTCAGCCTTGAATATATTCAATGACCAGCCTCCACCATCCTCTTGGGTAGAGAATTCCAAAGAACAGCAACCCTTTGAGAGAAGAAATTCCTCTTCAATTCCATCGAAAATGGGTGCCCCCTTATGTTGAAACTGTTCCCCCTAGTTCTTGATTCCCTCATGAGGGGAAACATCATCTCAGTAAATACCCTGTCAAGCCCCTTCAGTATCTTATATGTTTCATCAGATCACCTCTCATTCTTCTAAACTCCAATGAGTGTAGCATAACCAGGTCAAACGTTCCTCATAAGACAACATCTTCATCCCTGGAATCAAGCCAGTGATGTTTGCCTGAACTACCTTCAATGCAAGTATTTTCCTCCTTAAATAAGGAGACCAAAACTGTATACACACTCAAGGTGTGGTCTCACCAACACGCTGTACAGTTGTAGCAAGACTTCCCTACATTTCTACTCCATCCCCATTGCAATAAAGGCCAAAATTCCAATAGCCTTCCTAATTACTTGCTGTACTTCCATGCTAACTTTTTGTGATTCATATAAGAGGACACCCAGATCCCTCTATACCACAGCATTCTGCAGTCTCTCCTTATTTAAATAATATTCTTCTTTTCTCTACATCATACCAAAGTGGATAACCTCACATTTTCCCACAATATACTTAAAATGCCAAATTTTTCCCACACACTTAACTTGTCTTTATCTCTTTGCAGACTCATTGTGTCCTCCGCACAACTTGCTTTCACACCTTTCTTTGTATCAACAGCAAATTTAGTTACAATACACTCGATCCCTTCATCCAAATCATTAATATAGACTGGAAGTAGTTGAGGCCCCAGCACTGATCCCTGTGGCACTCCACGAGTTCCAGTTTGCAAACCTGAAAATGACACATTTATCCTAATTCTCTGTTTCTTGTTAGTAAGCATGTACCAGCGACCTGGGTTCGATTCTGGGTACTACCTGTGCAGAGTTTGCAAGTTTTCCCTGTGACCGCGTGGGTTTTCGCCGGGTGCTCCAGTTTCCTCCCACAGCCAAAGACTTGCAGGTTGATAGGTAAATTGGCCATTATAAATTGCCCCTGGTATTGGTAGGTGGTAGGGGAATTGAGGGAAGTTGGGGATGTGAGAGGGTAATGGGATTAATGTAGGATTCGTATAAATGGGTGGTTGATGGTCAGCACAGACTCGGTGGCTGAAGGGCCTGTTTCAGTACTGTATCTCTAAATAAATAAAATAAACAATATATTACCCGTTAACACCACAAGCTCTTACCTTGTGTCGTAACATTTTGCATGGCACTTTAGCGAATGCCTTTTCAAAATACAAATACACTACATCTACTGGTTCCCCTTCAGTTACCCTGCTTCTTACATCCTCAAAGAACGCTAATAATGTTGGCAAACTTGATTTCCTTTTCATAAATCCATGTTGACTCTGCATGATTGTATTATAATGTTCTAAATGTTCCACAGATTGGAGGGTGGCAAATGTAACCTCATTATTTAAAAAAGGAGAGAGAGAAAAAACAGGGAATTACGGACCAGTTAGCCTTACATCAGTAGTGGGGAAAGTGCGAGAGTCTATTATAAAGGATGTGGTAGCAGAACACCTGGAAAGCATAAACGGGTTTGGACAAAGACAGCATGGGTTAACGAAAGGGAAATCTTGCTTAACAAATCTGCTGGAGCTTTTTGAGGATGGAACTAGTAGAATAGATAAAGGAGAACCAGGGGATGTGTTGTATCTGGATTTTAAGAAGGCTTTTGATAAGGTCCCACATAAGAGGTTCGTGTGCAAAATTAAAGCACATGGGATTGGGGGTAATATACTGGCATTGATTGAGAATTGGTTGACAAACAGGAAACAGAGAGTAGGAATAAACGGGCCTTTTGCCAGGTGGCAGGCAGTGACGAGTGGCGTACTACAGGGATCAGTGCCTGGGCCCCAGCTATTCACAATATATATTAATGACTTGGGTGAGGGAACATTTCCAGGTTTGCAGACGACACAAAGCCGGGGAGGAAACTGAGTTGTGAGGAGTATGCAAAGAGGCTCCAATGTGATTTGGACAAGTTGGGTGAGTGGGCAAATGCATGGCAGATGCAGTATAACTTGGATAAATGTGAGGTTATTCACTTCGGTTGTAAAAACAGAAAGGCAGATTATTATCTGAATGGTGACAGATTGGGAAAGGGGGAGGTGCAAAGAGACCTGGGTGTCCTTGTACACCAGTCGCTGAAAGCAAATATTCAGGTGCAGCAAGCAGTTAGGAAGGCAAATGGTATGTTGGCCTTCATTGCAAGCGGATTTGAGTACCGGAGCAAGGAAGTCTTACTACAGTTATACAGGGCTTTGGTGAGAGCACATCTGGAGTATTGTGTGCAGTTTTGGTCTCCTTATCTGAGGAAGGATGTTCTTGCCATGGAGGGAATGCAAAGAAGATTTACCAGGCTGATTCCTGGGATGGCAGGATTGACAATGAGGAGAGATTGGGTTGACTAGGCCTATATTCACGAGAGTTTAGAACAATGAGAGGGAATCTCATAGAAACCTATAAAATTCTAACAGCACTAGTCAGGCTATATGCAGGGAGGATGTTCCTGATGGCTGGGGAGTCCAGAATCAGGGGTCACGGTCTCAGGATATGGGTATGCCATTTAGAACCGAGATGAGGAGAAATTTCTTCACTCAGAGGGTGATGAACTTGTGGAATTCTCTACAAAGAAAATTACAGCACAGGAACAGGCCCTTCGGCCCTCCAGATCCTCTATCTAAACATGTCGCCTATTTTCTAAGGGTCTGTATCTTTTTGCTTCCTGCCCATTCATGTATCTGTCTCGATACATCTTAAAAGACGCTATCGTGTCCACGTCTACCACCTCCGCTGGCAACGTGTTCCAGGCACCCACCACCCTCTGCGTAAAGAACTTTCCACGCATATCCCCCCCGAAACTTTTCCCCTCTCACTTTGAACTCATGACCCCTAATAATTGAATCCCCCACTCTGGGAAAAAGCTTCTTGCTATCCACCCTGTCTATACCTCTCATGATTTTGTACTGTAGAAGGCAGTGGAGGCCAAGTCATTAAATATATTCAAGAAGGAGATAGATATATTTCTTAATACAAAAGGGATCAAGGGATATGGGGAGAAAGCGGGAAGGGGGTACTGAATTATATGATCAGACTTGATCAATTTTGAATGGCAGAGCAGGGCCGAATGGCCTACTCCTGCTCCAATTTTTCTATGTTTTCTGCGATGACTGACTTAATCATTGGTTCCAGCATCTTCTCAATGGCAGACATTAGGCTAACAGGCCTATCGTTGCCTGCTTTCTCTTTACTGCTTTCTTGAACAGGGACATTACATTTGCAGTTTAATATCCACTGGAACTGTTGCAGGATCTAGGGAATTTAAGAAGATTACAACCAATGCATCCACTATCTATGCAGACACTTCTTTTAAACCTTAGAATGTAGGCCATCAGATCCAGGGGACTTGTCAACCTTTAGTCCCATTAGTTTTCCAAAAACATGTTTTTCTCGCGATGGTGATGTTTTAAGATCCCCCCTCCTTACTCCCCTTGATTTTCTACTATTCTTGGGATGTTTTTTGTGTCTACTTCTGTGAAGACAGATGAAAAATTCTTGTTCAGAGTATCTGCCATTTCCTTGCTTCTCTTGGATCAATCGTTCAACGGAAACCGACAGCTGCTGTTTAAAATGTTTCCTTGACACTACTCACCTGGCGCCAGCAATAGGTGTTGTTTGCATAACTGTCCCCATCCCTACTGTCTGGTTCTGTTCCCTCTATTCACTGCTCAATAACAACACAGTGTGAAACTGGAGCTCAACCATGAACATGCATTACAGGTTTGAGGAGAGAAAACAACAATGATTTTCAACAGCAGCTTCTTCCTGCTCTGTCTCCGTTACCTTGTCCACAAACAGCCTGAGAAAGGCTTCTCCTTCCGCGCTCACTCCATGCTCCTGCTCCACTCCGCCTCTTACAAACAGCCCCCAACTCCCCCTGAACTTGCTCCGTGGTCAATGCTGATCTCTGAGCCCCTCTGCGGACAGGCTCTCAAAGCAATGTGCTGCTGGAAGGAAACTGCTGTTTACTCACTTACCCCGGGGCTCTAAGTCTCCATTCCCGTCTGTTTCAAACAAACTTGTTCCGCTCACTAATTAAATGACGCAGAAGGACACGGCTGGAGGAGGCGCATCGCGCATGCGCTTCTTTCCCCACTCATTTACAAAAAAATAAATTGGAATAAAAGCAAAATCCGAAATAAAAACAAGAAATGCTGGAACCACTCAGCAGGTCTGGCAGTATCTGTGAAAAGTGAAGCAGAGTTAACGTTTCGGGTCAGTGACCCTTCATCGGAACTGACAAAAATAAACTGGAACTTTCCCCAGTTCAGTTTTCTCCGAGTTTGAGCAAAGGAACTGGGGCTGTGGGGAAAGGTCAGAGAACGTTTCAAGTTGGGGGATTCCCCCTTTCTGAAGCTCAGTTTGACATCATTCCCTGCAGTGTGTTTGCTCTTCATTCACCCATCTCCTCAAAGCAATCCTCCGAGGGAGTCGCTGTGTTTGCTGCGATCGCGCAGGAGTTAATATCTGACAGTAACAGTCCCAGATTAATGTCATCACATTGAAACTGTCCTTCACTGACAGTCATATCGAGCGGTGTGAGCTGAAAGATTACAGAGATCAACAGGGCCAAGAGCGTTAAATTTGGAACATTGTTCACCTCACTCTCTAACTGTTACCCAGAGTCTAGGAATAATAATGTGTCTGTTTCTGATACAATATCAGTTAGAGATGAGACTGCACCGTCTGTCTCCCACGGATCTTTCAAGATAAAATGAGGCTTCCAGGTCAGCCTGTAACTGCTGATGGGGATCTCTCTCTCTCTCTCACTTATTCACTTTCAGCTCTGTCTCTAGTGCTCTATAAAAACGTGGGACCCAGTTATTGGGTGTGATATGGACACACGAATAGAAAATGCACTATTGACACTCCCTCTCTAATGCTGTACATATGTTTGGGATACCATTATTTAGGATGATATGTATGCACTTTATTGTGTTACTCATACTGTCTCTGATGATACATAAGAATGTGTAATACAGTGTGATATGGACACACTGTTACGAATGGTCGGACTGATTCTCTCTCTGTGGTGCTGTAAATGAAAAGGAGATAATGTTAGTGAGCATCATAGAATCATAGAATCATAGAAGGTTTAAGGCAGAGAAAGAGACCACTTGGCCCATCATCGTATGCGGCAGCCAAAAAACAGTGAACGTAAAGGAATGGCAGGGGGGGGCTTCAACCTCGAGAGTCCACCTCCTGTGCTATGTGGGAGCTCCTGGATGCTTCCCGTGTCCTGGAGAACCATTTGGCGGTCATCACCTCGTAGCAGATGTAATGTACAACAATACTCCGCTCTCGTTGATTGACGTCTATGCCCCGGTTCAATGCAGCGAGCAGCTGACCGTCTTCCAGCATCTCCCACTGCTGCTGGCGACATCCAGGCCGGTCATCCTAGGCGGTGACTTCAAAGGCATCATCGATACACCTGGATGATCCGGCAGAGACGACAGCAAACTGGATGCTATGTCAAGATCGTTAAAAGAAACAGTAAAAGATGCCAAACTGCACGACGTCTTCAGCAAACCTGCAGACAGAGCGCAGCATAGATACACATGTTCAAGAACGGACGGGTCTGCCCATTCCAGGATTTACTTCCTATTTTTGTGTCCCGTGTTTTCACGGTCAGATCCACCGACGTCAAGCCGGTGTTCTTCTCCAAGCATTGCCTTTTACTGGCTGACTTTCACTTACAGGATGACCAGCGGGTTGGCAGGGGGACATGGAAGCTCAATGCTACACTGCTAACCCCAGAGAATGTTGAGGAACTCAAAAGGGATTACAAAGGTTGGAGGACCGTGAAACCCCACCTTTGAGTCTCCAGTTCAGTGGTGGGAAGCAATCAAGGAGAACATCAAGAGGTTCATTATCTTCAAAGGGGTTCAGAGGGCGAGAGAGATAGACAGATGGAAATGTCACGACTCCAGAAAAGTATGCAAAATCTGCTCTGGCTTCAGTCGATGGGGGTCAAGGTGAAGGAGGACCTTCATGAGGTGAAGAGCCAGCAGGCCTCGCTCTTTGCCACGGAGGCCTACAAGATCATCTTCCAGTCCAGCGTCCGCTCCATTGAGCAGGATGAGATGTGCTTGTGTTACTTCTTCTAAAAGGTACACAGAGAGAGCTCTGTTATCAGCAGCCTGCAGGAAGAGGATGGCTCGGTAATGTCTTCGCAGTCCGACATACTAAGGATCAGCAAATCCTTTTATGCTGGGCTGTATGACGCTAAGCCCACAGACAGCAGAGCCTCCCAGTCCTTACTGTCATCTATCACAGAGGTCTTAGATGACAGCAGGAGGGAGAGAATGGACAAACCGCTAATTCTGGATGAGCTGACTAAGGCCATCAAATCCTTCGAGATAAGTAAAACTCCTGGAAGCGACGGCTGACCGGTTGAGTTGTATTTGGTCCTGTGGGACTGGGTCGGCCCGGACCTGCTGGAAGTATACGACAGTATGCTCCTAGCCGGCAGCATGTCAGAATCCATGAGGAAAGGCATCATCACCCTCATCTACAAGGGGAAGGGGGAGAGGGCAGAAATCAGAAATTGGCGGCCCATCTCACTGCTTAATGTGGACTACAAGATACTGTCAAAAGTCATAGCCAGTCGAGTCAAGTCTGCTCTGGAGTTGGTGATCCACCCTGATCAGACCTGTACTTTACCCACTCAGGGACACGATCACCCACATTCGGGACAGGAGGGTGGACACCTGCCTCATCAGCCTGGACCAGGAGAAGGCTTTTGACAGGATATCGCACACCTACATGATGGACGTACATTCCAAAATGGGGTTTGGGGAGGGAATCTGCAATTGGATCAAACTGCTCTACACAAACATCAGTAGCACAGTCTCAATCAATGGGTGGGAATCAGAAAGTTTCCCGATCCAATCTGGAGTCAGACAGGGTTGACCTCTCTCCCCTGTCTTGTTTATTTGCTGTATTGAACCCTTTGCTGAGTCTGTTAGGAAGGATGCGAGCATAAGAGGGGTGACAATCCCAGACAGTGGAGGCATTCAGGTTAAAACCTCCCTGGACATGGATGACGTCGCAGCCTTCTGCTCGAACCCGCTGTCTGTGCGCAGACTGATGAGCATCTGCGACCAGTTCGCACTGGCCTTGGGAGCCAACGTTAACCACGGCAAGAGAGAGGCCATGTTCTTTGGGAACTGGGCTGACCGATCCTTTGTCCCCTTCACCGTCAGGTCAGACTACCTGAAGGTGCTTGGGATATGGTTCTGAAGGGCCGCGGCATGCACCAAAACCTGGAAGGAGCGAGTAGCCAGGGTACAACACAAGCTGAGCATGTGGGAGCAGCAACTCTCTCCATTATGGGTAAGAACCTGGTCCTCAGGTGCGAGGCGCTCACGTTGTTGCTGCAAGTGGCACAGGTCTGGCCCATACCCCATTCCTGGGCTGTGGCGATCACCCGAGTCATTTTCCGCTTCATCTCTGGATCCAAAATGGACCGGGTCCAAAGGGACATGATGTTCAAACCTCTGGATAAGGGTGGGCATAATGTACCCAATATCACCCTCATCCTGATGACTACCTCCGTGTGCGGCTGCATCAAGCTGTGTGCAGATCCCCAATACGCCAACACCAAGTGTCACTACGTGCTGAGATTCTCTCTGTCCCCAGTGTTGTGAAGGAAGGACCTGGTCGCATTGCCGTGGAACGCTCCATCTAGTTGGACTGTGCCGTACCACCAATCATTCGTGGAACAGTTTCTGCGGAAAACACCTTTGACCACCAATCCATCAGGCAGTGGTCTGCACGGAATGTCCTCAAGGCCCTACGGGAAAAGGAGATGGTGGATGCTGTCGGATGGTTACCCGAGCAGACTGCCAAATCATTTGGCGGAATGCCTCATCACCAGAACTTTCCAACAAGCACCAAGGTGTAGCTTGGCTGGTGGTGAGAAGAGCCCTCCCCGTCAGATCCTTCCTGCACGCCCGAAGTCTCACCCCCTCCGCACAATGCCCTCGAAGTGTCTGCGGTGGGGATGAGATGGTTGCCCAGCTTCTTCTGGAATGTGTCTTTGCAAAGCAGGTGTGGAAAGAGATGCATTGGTTTTTGTCGAGGTTCATCCCAAGCAGCTCTGTAACACAGGAGTCTGTGCTCTCCGGGCTGTTCCAAGGGACACACACCGAGATAACCACAACTGCAGCTGGAGGACTATCACTTCGGTGAAAGACACTCTTTGGTCTGCCCAAAACTTGGTGGTCTTCAAGCGCAAAGAGTTGTCCACCACCGAATGTTGCAGACTGGCACACTCGAAGGTCCAGGACTACATGTTGAGGGACGCACTAAAGCTTGGGGCAGCCACAGCAAAGGCTCAATGGGGAAAGACCACCATGTAAGCTCCCCCCACCAAGCTGAACTGAGGGGCTGGATCCATGGAAATCCCCCACAAACTGTAGCGGGAAAATTTTCATTTGCCATAAAATGTATATGGCATGAAAAATGAAATGGAAGGGTTGTGAGGCAACTCACTGCTGCATTGAAGGAAACTGACCTCCTTTGCACTGTTCGTATTTTTTGACTTGGTGCTGTTTGGAACTGTTTTGTAATGTATTTTTTACAGATCTTTATGAATAAAGTATATTTTGGAAATAAAAAAAACATTTGTGCAAGTAAGTGTTGTCAATTGCGGCTGCTTGAGCTCTGGGTTTGGAACTTGAGCAGCAGCTGGAGACACTGCTGTGCATTCATGAGGAGAGTTACATGGAAAGCATGTTCATGATTAGAGAGAGATTAGAGATACAGCACTGAAACAGGCCCTTCGGCCCACCGAGTCTGTGCCGAACATCAACCACCCATTTATACTAATCCTACACTAATCCCATATTCCTACCAAACATCCCCACCTGTCCCTACATTCCCTACCACCTACCTATACTAGTGACAATTTATAATGGCCAATTTACCTATCAACCTGCAAGTCTTTTGGCTTGTGGGAGGAAACCGGAGCACCCGGAGAAAACCCACGCAGACACAGGGAGAACTTGCAAACTCCACACAGGCAGTACCCGGAATCGAACCAGGGTCCCTGGAGCTGTTAGGCTGCGGTGCTAACCACTGCGCCACTGTGCCGCCCACAGTGGTCACCCCACAGCTTAAGAGTACGCAGGGAGAGAGGGAATGGGTGACCACAAGGCAGTCAAAAAGAATCAGGCAGGAAGTGCAGGACACCCCGAGTGCATCTCACTCTCCAACAGGTATTCAGTTCTGAATACGGAGGACAGTGATGCTTCACCAGGGGAGTGCAGCCAGATCCAAGTCCATGGCACCATGGGTGACTCAGCTGCAAAGGTGGGTACAGGGAAGATTGGAAAAGCCATAGTCATAGATGATTCAATAGTGAAGGGAACAATCAGCTATTTCTGTGGCCACAGACGTGAATCCAGGAATGGTGTGTTGCCTCCCTGGTGCCAGGGTCAAGGATGTCATTGAGCAGTTACAGAGCATCCTGAAGGGGGAGGGTGAACAGCCAGCATTTGTGGTCCACATCGGAACCAACAACATCGGTAGAAATAAGGATGTTGTCCTGCAGTCAGAATTTATGAAGCTAGGTAAGAAATTAGCAAGCAGGGCATCAAAAGTAGTAATCTCCGGATTATTCCCAGTGCCACGTGCAAGTGAGTACAGGAATAAAAGGATAAGACAGATGAACGTGTGTCTGGAAAGATGGTGCAGGAGGGAGGGCTTTAGATTCTTGGGACAGGTCACACGGATTGCAGTTGAACAGAGCCTGGACAAAGTTCCTTGCGGGACATTTTGCTAGTGCTGTTGGCGAGGGTTCAAACTCATTTAGCAGGGGGATGGGAACCGGAAGGCATGGAAGGCAGAAAATTAATGGATGAGTCTGGAAGAAAGAGGAAACAAAGGTTAGAAAATTTAAAAAGAGTTTGTCAGTGCTCAAGCATATCTTTTTCAATGCAAGGAGTATAGAAAATAAAGCAGATGAGCTGAGGGCACAAATAGACATGTGGCAGTATGATATCACAACTATTACAGAAACATGGCTTAAGGAGGGACAGGAACAGCAGCTCAACATTCCTGGTTACAGGGTTTTCAGATGTGATAGGGAGGGGGATAAGAAAGGAGGGGGGGTGGCAGTTTTGCTCAAAGTAACTATTACAGCTGTGAAGACGGATGATATGTTGGAAGGTTTATCAAATGAGGCCGTATAGATTGAGCTGAGGAACAAAAAAGGGGCAATCACACTGCTGAGAGTGAGCTATAGACCCCCAAACAGGAGATAGAAGAGCAGATATGTAGGCAAATCTCTGAGAAGTGCAAGAATAATAGAGCAGTAATAGTAGGGGATTTTAACCACCCCAAGATGAACTGGGATACTTTTAGTGTGAAAGAAATTGAGGGAGCAGAATTCTTGAGGTGCATTCAGGAGAACTTATTTAGCCAATATGTAGCAAGTCCAACAAGAGAGGGTGCAGTTTTAGATGTAGTTTTAGGAAATGAAGATAGGCAGGTGGAAGGAGTGGAAGTGGGAGAGCATTTTGGTGGTAGTGATCATAATTCAGTCAGTTTTAACATAATTATGTAAAGGACAAGGATAGCACAGGTGTTTAAATTCTCAGTTGGGGCAAGGACAACTTTACTAAGCTGAGGAGTGAGTTAGCAAAAGTGGACTGGAAACAGCTACTTGAAGGTAAATCAATGTCAGAGCAGTGGGAAGCACTCAAAGGGGAGATTCCAGGGGTTCAGAGTCAATATGTTCCCACAAAGAAAAAGGGTGGGAAGGCCAAATCTAGAGCCCCATGGATTTTATAAGGTAGTATTATAAGGCAGTAACGGAAAGCTTATGCCCGACTCAGAGAACTCAATACTACTGAAAGCCGAGAGGTGTATCGAATGTGGAGGGGGGAAATCAACATTGCAATTAGGAAAGCTAAGAGAGGGCATGAAAGAATATTGGCAATCAAAATCAAGGTTCGCACAAAGATGTTTTATCAATACATTAACAGAAAAAGGATAACTATGGAAAGAGTAGGGCCCATAAAAGATCATGAAGGTAACCTATGTGTAGGGGCAGAAGATGTTGGCACTGTTCTTAATAAATACTTTGCATCTGTCTTCACAAAAGAGGGTGATGATGCAGATATTGGAGTTAAGGAAGAAGGGTATGAAGTATTGGATGTGATCAATAGAGGGAGAGAGGACATATTAGTGACAGGACATACAAATAGCATATTTGTAAGTTGATAAATCACTAGGGATGGATGCAATGTACCCCACGCTGTTAAAAGAAGCAAGAGGGGAAACAGCGGAAGGTTTGACCATCGTTTTCCAGACCTCACTGGATACAGGTGTGATGCTGGAGGATTGGAAGACTGCGAACATTGTACCTCTGTTTAAAAAGGGAGTGAGGGATAGACCGAATAATTACAGGACAGTCAGTCTAACCTCAGTAGTGGGCAAATTATTGGAATCTATTCTGAGTGACAGGATAAAATGTCACTTAGAAAGGCGCAGATTAATCAAGGATAGTCGGCATGGATTTGTTAAGGGAAGATCTTGTCTGCCCAACATGATTGAAATTTTGAAGAATTAACAAGGAAAATAGATGAGGGTAGTGCAGTTGATGTAGTCTACATGGATGTAAATGTCGGGGGCATGATCAAGAAGTTTGCAGATGACACAAAGATTGGCTGTTTGATTAATAGCAAGGAGGATAGCTGCAGGCTGCAGGAAGATCTTCATGGTCTGGTCAGATGCACAGAAAAATGACAAATGGAATTCAATCCAGAGAAGTGTAAGGTGATGCATTTGGGGAGGTCAAACAAGGCAAAGGAATACACGATTAACAGGAAAATGCTGAGAGGTGTAGAGAAAGTGAGGTACCTTGGAGTAAATGTCCACAGATCCCTGAAGGTCGCAGGACAGGTCGATAAGGTGGTAAGAAGACAATATGGAATCCTTTCCTTTATTAGCTGAGGTATAGAATATAAGAGCAGGGAGGTTATGCTGGAACTGTATAAATCATTAGTCAGGCCACAACTTGAGTACTGTGTGCAGTTCTGATCACCTCATCACAGAAAGGATGTAATTGCACTAGAGAGGGTACAGAGGAGATTTACGAGGATGTTGCCGGGACTTGAAAAATGCAGCTTTGAGGAAAGATTGGATAGGCCGGGGCTATTCTCCTTGGCACAGAGAAGACTGAGGGGAGATCTGACTGGCATGTACAAAATTTGTGGAGTCTGGATAGAATTGAAGTGAAGGGCCTGTTTACCTTAGCAAAGAGATCAGTGACGAGGGGAATAGATACAAAGTGATTGGCAGAAAGATCACAGGGGAGATGAGGAAAATACTTTTTAGCCAGAGGGTGGTGAGGGTCTGGTGGAATTGATACTGTATTTTAGTTTCGTATTGCATCACTTTTTAGAATGGTATGTAATGTTTATATCAATCTACACTGATGGAATTGATTCTGTCTCTTTCAATTTCACAGTGTGGGCGAGGTCTGAACTGGTATCTAATTTGTGTCTCAGCTTACAATATCTATCAGCAACTTTGAAACATTCACTGCAATGAATGTTGTACTTGTATGCAACTTGTATTTCAGGGTACACTATGGGGATGTTTAAACATCCTTTATAATGAATGGGTGTGAGCTTTGGGTATGATATTTAATTTAAATCTCAGGGTACATCACTCGGTTAGATTCTGTGCCATTCAATCAGTAGCGTGTGCCAATTCTATCTTATATTTAATTGCTAGCTCAGTCTGCATTAAATTTGACAGGCAGAGAGATCTGGGTGTACAGGTCCACATGTCACTGAAAGTGGCAACGCAGGTGGATAAGGTAGTCAAGAACATATGGCGTGCTTTCCTTCATCGGTCGGGGCATAGAGTATAAAAATAGGCAAGTCATGCTGCAGCTGTACAGAACTTTAGTTAGGCCACACTTAGAATATTGCATGCAATTCTGGTCGCGACACAACCAGAAGGACGTGGAGGCTTTGGAGAGGGTACAGAAGAGGTTTACCAGGATGTTGCCTGGTCTGGAGGGCATTAGCTATGAGGAGAGGTTGGATAAACTCGGATTGTTTTCACTGGAACGACGGAGGTGGAGGGGCGACATGATAGAGGTTGACAAAGATATGAGCGGCATGGACAGAGTGGATAGTCAGAATCTTTCTCCCTGGGTGGAAGAGTCAGTTACTAGGGGACATAGGTTTAAAGTGCGAGGGGCAAAGTTTAGAGGGATGTGCGAGGCAAGTTCTTTACACAGAGGGTGGTGAGTGCCTGGAACTTGCAGCCGGGGGAAGTGGTGGAAGCAGGTACGATAGCGACGTTTAAGAGGCATCTTGACAAATACATGAATAGGATGGGAGTAGAGGGATACGGACCCCGGACGTGCAGAAAGTTTTAGTTAAGGCAGGCATCAAGATCGGCGCAGGCTTGGAGGGCCGAATGGCCTGTTCCTGTGCTGTACTGTTCTTTGTTAGATTGACACATTGCATTTCAATCTGCTAGTGGGTGTGATTTTGTCCTGGGATTGAAGTATCTGACTGTCAGTGGGACTCAATCGGGGTGAAATGGAAAAAACTTATTTCTCTCCTGCTTTGTTTGGTTGTTGGATTGAAAATGTGTTTCTGGAACTTGGGATCAATGTGAGCCTGACTATTTCTGCAGAATGAGACCAGGGAACTGATGAACTATCTGTACCTCTGCACTCTGAGTGATAATGTACCTACTGTGTGTGAGTGGAGCTGGCTGCACTGTTCCTTGTGCCTCGAGTGCAGCAACCATCACATTCATCACAATATCTTCAAGTATTTGCCTGTATGAAGAAAAAAATATATCTGATAACTCAAGAACAGATGCGGTGCATAATATCAAAGAGGTCAATTTAATTTCTCAATCAATAATCATTTAGAACATCCACAAATAAAAACCGGTGTCATTATCTGCCTCCACTGAAGTACTGAAGCTCCCAGCTCCTGCATCGCAAGTGTTATGGGCAGATCCATCCAGACAAAACACTGCACTGGGATCGTCCCAACTGCTCTATGCTCTACATATATTTCCAGCCATCCTGCTTCACATGCAAAAATTTTTTTTAACTGAAGCCCGATATGTATATCCCTCGATTCCTTTCTCCACATACATTTGTTCATTTGTTCCACCTCCCCTTCAGTGCATCGATACTATTCACCCCAACCTCTCCCTGTGATAATAAATTCCAGATTCAAACCATTCACTGCGTAAATACATTTTTCATGAATTCATCATTGGTTTTATGAATGACGATTTTATATTTTGGCTCTTGTTTCAGATGCCACCACAAGTGGAAGCATGTCCCCATGTACTCTATAAAAGCCCTTCACTATTTCCTCACTTTTTTCATTTGTTAGTGTGATGTAGGCATCACTGGCTATGCCAGAATTTATTGCCCAATCCAAATTGCCCTTGACAAAGTGGTGGTGAGCTGCCTTCTTGAGCCGCTGCAGTTCTTGAGATGTAGGAACACCAACAGTGCTGTTTGGAAGGGAGTTCCAGGATTTTTACCCAGCGACAATGAAGGAATGGCGATATCGCTCCAAGTCAGGATGATCTGTGAATTGGAGGGGAATTTGCAAGTGGTCGTGTTCCCTTGCAACTGCTGCCCTTGTCCTCCTCAGTAGTCGAAGTTCCAGGTTTGGAAGGTACTGTCAAAGGAGCTTTCGTGTGTTGCTGCAGTGCACCTTGTAGATGGTACGCACTGCTGCCACTGTGCATCAGTGGTGAATGGGGTGATTGTTGAAGGTGGTGCTTGGGGGCAATCAAGCAGGCTACTTGAGTGTTGTTGGAGCTGCACTCATCCAGGCAAGTGGAGAGTATTCCATCATACTCCTGCATTGTGTCTTGTGAATGGTGGATAGGTTTGGGGAGACAGGAGGTAAGTTACTCACCACAGAGTTCCTAGCTTCTGACCTACTCTTGTAGCCACGGCATTTATGTGGCTGGTCCAGTTCAGTTTATGGTCAATGGTAACCCCCTCCCCCCAACACCCCCCGCCCCAAATGTTGATGGTGGGGGATTCAGTGATGGTAATGCCACTGAACATCAAGAGGAGATGATTAGATTCTCTCTTGTTTGAGATGGTCATTGCCTGGCACTTATCTGACGCGAATGTTACTTGCCACTTATCAGCCTAAGCCTGGATGTTGTCCAGGTCTTGCTGCATCTGGGCACCGGCTGCTTCAGTAGCTGAGGAGTCATGAATGGTGCTGAACATTGCGCAATCATCAGTGAACATCCCCACTTTCGGCCTTGTGATGGAGGGAAGGTCATTGATGAAGCAGCTGAAGATGGTTGGGCCTAAAACACGAGCCTAAGGAATTCCAGCTGTAATGTCCTGAGACTGAGATGATTGACCTGAACAACCACAGCCATCTTCCTTAGTGCTCGGTATGACTCCAAACAGCAGAGGGTTTTGCCATGATTCCCATTTACACTAGTTTTGCTGGGGCTCCTTGGTGCCATTAATGGTCAAAGGTTGCCTTGATGTCAAGGGCAGTCACTCTCACCTCACAATGCAATGTTTCTTTAACTCTAAAATAAAAGCAAAATTCTGCAGATTCTGGAAATATGAAATTTTAAAAAACAAAAATGCTCAAAATACTCAACAGTTCAGGCAGCGTATGTGGAGAGAGAAACAGAATTAACATTTCAGGTCTGTGTCCTTTCATCTTACAATATGTTTTATGTCCTGGTATGTAATGGTCAGGTTCATTCAGTTTGCAGTAATGGAATTAATAATGTGTCTTCCACTCTGACTATTTGTGAGATTTGTGGAGTGGTGTGTAACATGTATCTCAGTCTGCAGTCTGGGTACATTATTGAGATTAATTCTGTATTTTACAATCAGGTACTGTTTGTCTGTTCCATCTGACATTGAATTTGTAGTTCAGGCTGCTCTCTTGTGAGAGTGACACAGTGCCTTGCAATCTGATAGTGGGTGTGATTTTGGACTGGGATTGATGTACCTACGTGTCAGTGGGACTGAGTTGTGGTGAAATGGAAACAAGTTCAATCTTTCCTGCTCTGTCTGAGTGTTGCATTGACTGTTGGTCTCTGGAACTGGGGATCAGTGCCGGTCTGACTACTTCTGCTGGCGGTGATTGTGGAACTGATGTCTCTGCTCTCTGTGAGTGATACTGTACTTACTGTGTGTGAGGAGCTGGCTGCACTTCCTCGTGTCGAGGAATCACGACATTTATTCTGCTTCCATCAAGTATTTGCCTGTAGAAAGGAAATGTATTTATTATAATTCAGGAAGAGATGTGGTAGAAGATACAAAAGTGACCAAAACAATTTTTCAATTAATAATCATTATGAACAATCACAAAGGAAACCCAGCAATACAAACAGAGTCAGTGTCTGATTCCACTGCAGTCCTGCAGCCCCCAGCGACTGCATACCAGGGGCTTTGGCCGTTTTACAACAATTAAATGACATCCAGAAACAATCCACTGGGCCATGAATGGGACTGACCGACGGAACAGGGACTTTTACACAGGTCAGATTTCCAGTTCCCGCTCCCATGGTCTAACCGTTCAAGTGAAACCAAACAGCCACTGTTTAAAATGTGTCCTTCACACTTCTCACCTGGTGCCTATAATAGATTCTCTTTGTGTAACTCCCCACATCCTGACTGTCCGCTTCTGTTCCCACACTTCACTGTCCAATAACAAGAAACTGTGGGAACAGGCTGGATCGCTCTCTTTGCGCTGGCACGGACATGATTGGCCGAATGGCCTCATTCTGTGCCGGAATTTTTCCATGTTTCCGCTTGCGGAATTGTTGCAGAAATCTGCGCCTGCGCTCCCCTCCCCCAGCACTGCCTGTGAGCGGAAGAAGATGGTTTAAAACAGCCGCCAATGGAGAGATCCCGGTCCCGGTGGAAGGGAGCAAACAGCAGCCTCCTTCCAGCAGCACATCGCTTTGGGAGCGTGTCCGCAGATAGACTCATAGATCAGCATCGAGTCCGGGGCAAGTTCAGGGGGAGGCGGGGGCTGTTTGTTTGAGGCGGAGTGGAGCAGGAACTGGTCCCGGAACATGGAGTGAGTGGGGGAAGGGAGAGGCCATTCTCGGGTTGTGTGTGGACAAGGGGATGGAGACAGAATGGGAAGAATCTGTTACTGCAGTGCAGTCAAACAATGATAATATTTGTCTGGCTGGGCTTCCTTTGTGGGCGTTTATAATTATCATGAGAGATTAAATTCATTAAAATCCTGTATCTTCTACCTCACCAGTATTTGAATTATAAACATTCTTTTGTTCAAACAGGCAAATAATTGAATGAACCAAAATAAATGTGATGTTTCCTCCACCAAGTTACATGGAAGAGTGTCACCAGCTCCTTCTCACACACAGTCCGGACATTATCACTCACAGAGCACAGAGACACAGACAGGTCATCAGTTCCACAGTCTCAGACAGTAGAAATAGTTCCAGAGACACATTTTCAATCCATCAATCAAATGGAGCAGGAGAGACGCACGTTGTTTTAATGTCACCCCAACTCAGTATCACTGACAGGTAGATACACAAATCACATTCCAAATTCTCACCCACTATCAAATTATCAGTGTGTCAATCCCACAATAGAGCAACCTCAGTTACAAATTAAATGCACATAGAACTGACACATGGTTGCTGTTTCAAAGTTACAGAAATAACCTCAATGAAGTGCTCCGAGATTCAAGTTAAATACCAGCCTAATATTTACACGGGTTTTGACTTTATTATCAGTATTAATTCCCATAATGTGTCCAGACATATACATTAGATACAAATCTCAAGTGCATAATCAGATTGCAGAGATACAAACTCAGATTCCGCTTTAAAACTCATCCGGATTGTGAAACTAAAAGATACAATATAAATTTGGTTAGTATAGTTTGAGCTATAAATTACGTACCAGTCCTAAAACCTCATATAGTGTCAGATGGAAGATACTGTACAATTCCAGACTGAGCTCATTTTACATGCAACTCCAAGATTCTCACTCAGAGTTAGACTGAATGGCACTGATCAAATTGATGAGTACAGCCTGAGTTACACTTGCACATCAGCTGCCCTTTCAGTGCAGCAGCTTTTTCGGGAGCTGCGTGTGAGCGAGTGAGCAGCTGGGAAAGTCCGTTTGAAAGTAAATTTAATTTCCTTTTGTTTCTCGGCGGAGGCCAGGGGGCTGCTGGGCCAGGGGGCTGCTGGGTAAGTAAAACACTATATATTTGGGCGGTTTAAAATAACTTTCCTTTCAGTGCAGCAGCTTTTTCGGGAGCAGCGTGTGAGCGAGTGAGCAGCTGGGAAAGTCCGTTTGAAAGTAAATTTAATTTCCTTTTGTTTTTCGGCGGAGGCCAGGGGGCTGCTGGGTAAGTAAAACACTATATATTTGGGCGTTTTCTGAACCCGAGACACCACACTTGTCGTGTCTCCCACCCGCCCTCCTCCTCTAACCAAAAGAAAAGACTCGGTGGGGTGTTTATAAGGTAAGGCTTTTTCGATTTCTCCGGTTTTATTGTGATTGGTAAAAACTTTTCGTTCCTTTTTCATTTAACTAAGTTTAAACTTAAGATTAAAAATGGCAGGAGATCTCAGACCCGTATCATGCTCCTCTTGCTCAATGTGGGAGCTCAGGGACATGGCTGATGACCCTGACTCTTTCACGTGCAGGAAGTGTGTCCAGCTGCAGCTCTTGTTAGACCGCATGACGGCTCTCGAGCTGCGGATGGACTCACTTTGGAGCATGCGCGATGCTGAGGAGGTCGTGGATAGCACGTTTAGTGAATTGGTCACACCGCAGATTAGGATTGCTGGGGGAGAAAGGGAATGGGTGACCAAAAGGCAGAGAAAGAGCAGGAAGGCAGCGCAGGAGTCCCCTGCGGTCATCTCCCTCCAAAACAAGTATACCGTTTTGGATACTGTTGAGGGAGATGGCTCACCAGGGGAAGGCAGCAGTAGCCAGGTCCATGGCACCGTGGCTGGCTCTGCTGTTCCGAAGGGCTGGAAAAAGAGTGGAAGGGCTATAGTCGTAGGGGATTCGATTGTAAGGGGAGTAGATAGGCGGTTCTGTGGTCGAAAACGAGGCTCCCGAATGGTATGTTGCCTCCCAGGTGCACGGGTCAGGGACGTCTCAGATCGGCTGCAGAACATTCTAAAGGGGGAGGGTGAACAGCCAGCTGTCATTGTGCACATAGGCACTAATGATATAGGTAAAAAACGGGATGAGGTCCTACATGCAGAGTTTACGGAGTTAGGAGCCAAGTTAAAAAGTAGGACCTCAAGGGTAGTAATCTCAGGATTACTACCAGTGCCACGTGATAGTCAGAGTAAAAATGAAAGAATAGTCAGGATGAATGCGTGGCTTGAGAGATGGTGCAGGAAGGAGGGGTTCAGATTTTTGGGACATTGGGACCGGTTCTGGGGGAGGTGGGACTATTACAAATTGGACGGTCTACACCTGGGCTGGACTGGAACCAATGTCCTTGGAGGTGCTTTTGCTAACGCTGTTGGGGAGGGATTAAACTAATGTGGCAGGGGGATGGGAACCAATTGAGGTCAGTTGACAGTAAGGAGGTAGTAACAAAAGCCTGTAAGGAACTAGGTAATGAAGTCAGTGTGACTAAGGGGAAGAGCAGGCAGGGAGCAGATGATGAATATAAAGGGACTGGTGGTCTGAGGTGCATTTGTTTTAATGCAAGAAGTGTAGTAGGTAAGGCAGATGAATTTAGGGCTTGGATTAGTACCTGGGAGTATGATGTTATTGCTATTACTGAGACTTGGTTGAGGGAAGGGCATGATTGGCAACTAAATATCCCAGGATATCGATGCTTCAGGCGGGATAGAGAGGGAGGTAAAAGGGGTGGAGGAGTTGCATTACTGGTCAAAGAGGATATCACAGCTGTGCTGAAGGAGGGCACTATGGAGGACTCGAGCAGTGAGGCAATATGGACAGAACTCAGAAATAGGAAGGGTGCGGTAACAATGTTGGGGCTGTACCACAGACCTCCCAACAGCGAGCGTGAGATAGAGGTACAAATATGTAAACAGATTATGGAAAGATGTAGGAGCAACAGGGTGGTGGTGATAGGAGATTTTAATTTTCCCAACATTGACTGGGATTCGCTTAGTGTTAGAGGTCCAGATGGAGCAGAATTTTTAAGGAGCATCCAGGAGGGTTTTCTAGAGCAGTATGTAAATAGTCCAACTCGGGAAGGGGCCATACTGGACCTGGTGTTGGGGAATGAGCCCGGCCAGGTTGTTGAAGTTTCAGTAGGGGACTACTTTGGGAATAGTGATCACAATTCCGTAAGCTTTAAAATACTCATGGACAAAGACGAGAGTGGTCCAAAAGGGAGAGTGCTAAATTGGGGGAAGGCCAACTACACCAGAATTCGGCAGGAGCTGGGAAATGTAGATTGGGAGCAGCTGTTTGAAGGTAAATCCACATGTGATATGTGGGAGGCTTTTAAAGAGAGGTTGATTAGCGTGCAGGAGAGACATGTTCCTGTGAAAATGAGGGATAGAAATGGCAAGATTAGGGAACCATGGATGACAGGTGAAATTGTGAGACTAGCTAAGAGGAAAAAGGAAGCATACATAAGGTCTAGGCGGCTGATGAAAGACGAAGCTTTGAAAGAATATCGGAAATGTAGGACCAATCTGAAACGATGAATTAAGAGGGCTAAAAGGGGTCATGAAATAGCTTTAGCAAACAGGGTTAAGGAAAATCCCAAAGCCTTTTATTCATATATAAGGAGAAAGAGGGTAACTAGAGAAAGGATTGGCCCACTAAAGGACAAAGGAGGAATGTTATGCTTGGACTCAGAGAAAATGGGTGAGATTCTAAACGAGTACTTTGCATCGGTATTCACCGAGGAGAGGGACATGACGGATGTTGAGGTTAGGAACAGATGTTTGATTACTCTAGGTCAAGTCGGCATAAGGAGGGAGGAAGTGTTGGGTATTCTAAAGGGCATTAAGGTGGACAAGTCCCCAGGTCCGGATGGGATCTATCCCAGGTTTCTGAGGGAAGCGAGAGAGGAAATAGCTGGGGCCTTAACAGATATCTTTGCAGCATCCTTAAACACGGGTGAGGTCCCGGAGGACTGGAGAATTGCTAATGTTGTCCCCTTGTTTAAGAAGGGTAGCAGGGATAATCCAGGTAATTATAGACCGGTGAGCCTGACGTCAGTGGTAGGGAAGCTGCTGGAGAAGATACTGAGGGATAGGATCTATTCCCATTTGGAAAAAAATGGGCTCATCAGTGATAGGCAACATGGTTTTGTGCAGGGAAGGTCATGTCTAACCAACTTAATAGAATTCTTTGAGGAAGTGACAAAGTTGATTGATGAGGGAAGGGCTGTCGATGTCATATACATGGACTTCAGTAAGGCGTTTGATAAGGTTCCCCATGGCAGGCTGATGGAGAAAGTGAAGGCGCTTGGGGTCCAAGGTGTACTAGCTAGATGGATAAAGAACTGGCTGGGCAACAGGAGACAGAGAGTAGCAGTAGAAGGGAGTTTCTCAAAATGGAGACGTGTGACCAGTGGTGTTCCACAGGGATCCGTGCTGGGACCACTGTTGTTTGTGATATACATTAATGATTTGGAGGAAAGTATAGGTGGACTGATGAGCAAATTTGCAGACGACACTAAGATTGGTGGAGTAGCAGATAGTGAAGGGGACTGTCAGAGAATACAGCAGAATATAGATAGATTGGAGAGTTGGGCAGAGAAATGGCAGATGGAGTTCAATCAGGGCAAATGCGAGGTGATGCATTTTGGAAGATCCAATTCAAGAGTGAACTATACAGTAAATGGAAAAGTCCTGGGGAAAATTGATGTCCAGAGATATTTGGGTGTTCAGGTCCACTGTTCCCTGAAGGTGGCAACGCAGGTAAATAGAGTGGTCAAGAAGGCATACGGCATGCTTTCCTTCATCGGACGGGGCATTGAGTACAAGAGTTGGCAGGTCATGTTACAGTTGTATAGGACTTTGGTTCGGCCACATTTGGAATACTGCGTACAGTTCTGGTCGCCACATTATCAAGAGGATGTGGATGCTTTGGAGAGGGTGCAGAGGAGGTTCACAGGATGTTGCCTGGTATGGAGGGCGCTAGCTATGAAGAGAGGTTGAGCAGATTAGGATTATTTTCATTAGAAAGACGGAGGTTGAGGGGGGACCTGATTGAGGTGTACAAAATCATGAGAGGTATAGACAGGGTGGATAGCAAGAGGCTTTTTCCCAGAGTGGGGGTTTCAATTACTAGAGGACACGAGTTCAAAGTGAAAGGGGAAAAGTTTAGGGGGGATATGCGTGGAAAGTTCTTTACGCAGAGGGTGGTGGGCACCTGGAACGCATTGCCAGCGGAGGTGGTAGATGCGGGCACGATGGAGTCTTTTAAGATGTATCTAGACAGATACATGAATGGGCAGGAAGAAAAGAGATACAGAACCTTAGAAAATAGGCGACATGTTTAGAGAGAGGATCTGGATCGGCGCAGGCTTGGAGGGCCGAAGGGCCTGTTCCTGTGCTGTAATTATCTTTGTTCTTTGTTTTTTTTTTTATCAATCCTGTATCAGATTGTAGGATACATTATATTTCACTATTGTGTTCACAGTGACAGATACTATTTAATACTGGGCAAAACCTCAAACAGGATTTATGTATCTACCTGTCTGCTTAAAACCTACCACATCAGTGGCCTGTTGCTGTGCTGAATTTTTATGTAGAATAAATCCAGACTTGCACCAGTTCCAGTGACGGAAGGTTATATAATGAATCCCACAATCACACAGAGTACCAGACACTGACAGTTAGAGAGTGATTTTGAAACCCATGCTCAGTGCCAGATGCTGAAAGGTATAGGTTGATTACTGCACTCACTGACAGTACCTCAGCCTGAGTCATCTAAAGCAACCTAACACACAAATAGTAGCACTGAGAGATTGAGAAAGAGTCCAAAACTCAGAGCAACAGACACTGATAGACACAATCTGAAAACTGCACGCACATGGATATAGTATTGGCTAACTCACAAGAAACAGAGTGGGGATAATTGGGAAATTTTCAAATTGGCAAACTGTAACTAATGGAGTGCCACAGAGATCAGTGCTGGTGCCTCAATCTTTATGGTCTTTATTAATAACTTGCATGAAGGGACCGAGTGTAAATCCAAATTTATGGATGGCACAACGATAGGGAGGAAAGCAAGTTGTGAGAAGGACACAAAGTGTCTGCAAAGAGATATAGATAGGTTAAATAAGTGGGCAAAGGTTTAGCAGATGGAGTATAATATGGGAAAATGTAAGATTGTCTACTTTGGCAGGAAGAATAGAAAAACAGAATATTACCAAGGAATCTGTGTGTCCAGGTACATGAATTACAAAAAAGTTAGCATGCAGCTATAGCAAGTAATGAGGAAGGCAACTGGAATGTTGGCATTTTTAGAGAGGGGAATGGAGTTTAAAAGTAGGGAAGATTTGCTGTAACTGTACAGGGCATTAGTGACATCCCAACTAAAGTACTCCACACAGTTGTGGTCTCCTTACTTAAGGAGGGCTATACTTGCATTGGAATCAGTTCAGAGAAGGTTCACTCGGCTGATACTTGGGAAGTTGGATTGTCTTATGAGAAAAAGTTGAGCAGGTTGGGCCTATACTCACTGGAGTTTAGAAGATTGAAAGGTGATCTTATTGAAACCTATAAGATTCTCAGTGGGCTGGACAGGTAGATGCTGAGAGGATGTTTCTCCTTGTGGGGGAATGTAGAATTAGGGACCACAGTTTCAAGATAAGTGGCCTCCCATTCAAGAAGGAGATGAGGAGGAATTTCTTCGCTCAGAGGGTTGTTCATCTTTGGAATTCTGTTCTCCAGAGGACTGTGGAGGCTGGGTCATTGAATATATTCAAGGCTGTGATAGACAGATTTTTGATCTACAAGGGAGTCAATGGTCATGGGCGCAGGCAGGAAAGTGGAGTCAAGGCCACAATCAGAACAACCCCGATCTTACTGAATGGCGGAGCAGGCTCGATGTGCCAAATGGCCATCTCCTGCTCCTATTTTGTATCTTTTTATCTTCTTACACACACACACACACACACACACTCAACCAGTGTGTGGCAGTGGATCCAGAATTAATCCCACTTTCGTACAAAATACCAGAGACTGAAAGGTACAGAATAAATCCCACAGATACATACAGTATGACTGACAGGTACAGAATGAATCCCATGCTCACACACAGCACCAGGGATTGAAAGATACATGTGATTCCCACCCTCACAGAACAATATCAGACTGAGTTACAGAATGATTTCCACATTCACATCGAGCACCACTGACTGCTAATTAATTCATCCCACAATCACACACACTACCAGAGGCCGACAGATACAGAATGTATTGCACACTTTCACAAAGTACCAGTGAGTGACAGGTACAGAACGAATCCCACATTCACAAACTGTACTAGAGAATGGCAGATCCAGTACCAATGACCAATTCAGAATGAACTCCAAATTTACACATGACACTAGAGATGGAGAGAATTAATTCCACATTCACACTCAGCGAGAGACTGATAGTTACAAAATGGATCCAGAACATGCAGACAGTGCCAGAGACTGACAGTTACAGAATGAAGTAAACACTCACATACAGTACCAGAAATGACAGAAATGGAATTGATACCACACATAAATGTGATACCAGAGATGGAGCATAAAGAATGAATCACACACACACACAACAAGAACAGAGATAGAGTTATACAGAATGAATCACACACGCACAACAAGAACAGAGATAGAGTTATACAGAATGAATCTCACGCTCATGTACAGGACAACAGATTAACAGGTAAACAATCACCCTCAAACACACATACATTACCAAGGGTCAGTTCAGAATGACTGCAAAACTCAAATAATGTGTTCGAGGTTGAAAGATGCAAATGAATACAAAACTCACACACAAGATACTCATAGATACAGCCTGAAAACTGCACTCAAACACAGTGCAAGGGACCGACAGATACTGAATGAATCCCACACTCATATTCAATACCAGAGACTGACAGATGCAGAATGGATGTCACACTAAACTTCTTCTTCGGAACTCCCTCAGGAATGAGGATGACTTTCTTCCACTCCAGGGTTGTGGTTCATTAGGCAAGTGAATAGTCCAATTCTTGATCCACACACTCGGCCACAGGTGGGGCAGATGGTGCTTGGTGAGGTGGGTGAATGGGATTCTCCAATTTCCAAATACTCCTTCCACTCTTTGCATTTGGTTGCTTCCTGGGCATGTCGACGAATTTCAAACTGGCTGGCACCTTCGCGGATGCTTCTTCTCCATTTTGGGAGGTCTCAGGCAAGAGATGCCCATGAATCAGTGCAGATGTCAGGGCTTTTCAGGATGTCTTGAAGGAAATTCTTGTAATGTTTCCTCTGCCCTCCTGGTAGCTTCTTGCCCTGATGGAGTTCAGAGTAGAAAGCTTGTTTTGGGACTCTGGCGTCAGGCATGGGGATGATGTGGCCCGTCCAACATAACTGACTAGCCATGACCAGTGTCTCGATACTGGGGATGTTGGCCTGAGAGAGGACACTGATATTGCAGCGCCTGTCCTGCAACTGAATTTACAGGATCTTGCGGAATCACCACCGGTGATATCTCTCCAGGGCTTTGAGATGTCTGCTGTACAGTATCCATGTTTCTGACACATACAGGAGGGCAGGTAACACTGCAGCCATGTCAACCATGAGCTTGGTGTCTGATTTAAGTTCTTTGTCATCAAACATTCTTTTCCTCAGAGGACTGAAGGCTATGCTGACACAGTAGACGTGATGCTGAGTGTCATTGTCGATATCTGCCCTTGGTGACAGGAGGTTCCCAAGGTATGAGCAGTGATCCACATTGCCCACTGGTTCACCGTGGATCTTGATAGTCGAGGGGCAGTGTCGGGGAGCAGGCTGGTAGAGGACCTCTGTCTTCTGGATGTTTTGCTTAAGGCCAATTATTTCATACACCTCCGTGAATGCATTGATCAGGGTTTGACGCTTGGCCTCTGAGTGTGCGCATACGCAGGCGTCGTCAGCATACTGCAGCTTGATGACAGAGGTTGGAGTGGCCTTACATCTGGACTGGAGGCAACATAGGTTAAATAGTTTCCCACTCGTCCTGTAGAGTAGATCTACACATGCGACCTAAAGAACAGCTGATGGGCTGAAAGAACACTGGAACAACAAAAACGTGCTGACAGCCACGACATGTGTGGATTCTTCAGCACAGTCAAGACCATTTATGGCCCAAATTACCAAGGACCTACCCAACTGAGAGTAAAGAATGGAGTGACACTGATCAAGGTCAGAGAGGCAATCAGCACTCGTTGGAAGTAGCACTTTGAAGATCTCCTCAATCGCAACTCAGTCCTTGATGCAAGTGCCCTTGACCGCATTCCACAGCATGCTACCCACCGTGCTGTCAGCACAATCCCAGGCTGACAGAGATTGAAAAGGACATCTGACAGCGAAAAAACAATAAGGCCGCTGGCATAGATGGAATTCCCATCAAAATTCTCAAATCTGGCAGAGAAGCACTCTTGACACAAATACGCGGTCTCATTTCCCTCATTTGGAAGGAGGAGAGTATAACAGGGGATCTCCGAGACACTGTAATAGTGATCATCTTTAAAGAAGGTGACAAGACTGACTGTGGTAACTACAGAGGGGTATCCCTGCTGTCCACCACAGGGAAGGTCATCACAAGAGTCCTTCTCAACTGCCTCCTCCCCGTGGCTGAAGAGCTCCTACTGGAATCACAATGTGGATTCTGTCCATCAAGTAGCATAATGGACATGATCTTCACAGCAAGACAACTCCAAGAAAATGTAGGGAGCAGCAGCAACCTTTATACCTGGTTTTCTCTGACCTGACAAAGGCCTTCGACTCTACCAACCAGGAGGGATTATGGAACGTCCTCAAATTTGGCTGCCCAGAGAAATTCATCATCATCCTCTGATGACTGCATGATGACATGCAAGCTGTAATCCTTCCCAACGGACCTACCACTGAGCCAATCCCAATGCAAACTGGGGTCGAGCAAGGCTGGGTCATCGCACCAATGCTCTTTTCCATCATCCTTGCCACAACACTCCACCTCATCTCCTCATACTCACAGTACCAGAGACTGACAGATACAGAATGGATGTCACACTCACAGTACCAGAGTCTGACAGATACAGAATGGATGTCACACTCACAGTCCTAGAGTCTGATAGATACAGAATGAATCCACACAGCACCGGAGACTTCTTTTCTTCTTCTTTGGCCTCCTTGTCTCGAGAGACAATGGGTAAGCGCCTGGAGCTTGTCAGTGGTTTGTGAAGCAGCACCTGGAGTGGCTATAAAGGCAAATTCTAGAGTGACAGACTCTTCCACAGGTGCTGCAGGTAAAATTGGTTGTTGGGGCTGTTACACAGTTGTCTCTCCCCTTGAGCCTCTGTCTTTTTTCCTGCCAACTGCTAAGTTTCTTCGACTCACCACACTTTAGCTCCGCATTTATGGCTGTCCGCCAGCTCTGGCGATCACTGGCAACTGACTCCCACGACTTGTGATCAATGTCACAGGACTTCATGTCGTGTTTGCAAACGACTTTAAAGTGGAGACATGGATGGTCGGTGGTTCTGAAACCAGTGACGATGTTGCTGTACAATGTGTCCTTGGGGATCCTGCCATCTTTCATGCGGCTCACATGGCCAAGCCATCTCAAGCGCCGCTGGCTCCGTAGGGTGTATATGCTGGGGATGTTGACCGCCTCAAGGACTTCTGTGTTGGAGATACTGTCCTGCCACCTGTTGCCAAGGATTCTCCAGAGGCAGCAAAGATGGAACGTATTGAGACGTCGCTCTTGGCTGACATACGTTGTCCAGGCCTCGCTGCCGTCGAGCAAAGTACTGAGGACACAGGCTTGATATACTTGGACTTTTGTGTTCCGTGTCAGTGTGCCATTTCCCCACACTTACTTGGCCAGTCTGGACATAGCAGTGTTCTCGCACCTACACTGTTTGGGATCTTCTTCTCCCTGCTGCTCTCACATGCGTTCAAGTCTTCAGAAGAAGGAATTTTCCTCCAAGATCAGATGGCAGTTTGTTCAACCTTGCCCGTCTAAGAGCGAAGAGCAAAGTACCGAAAGTTCGCATCAGGGAACTCCTCTTTGCTGACGATGCTGCATTAACATCCCACACTGAAGAGTGTCTGCAGAGACTCATTGACAGCATTGCGGCTGCCTACAACGAATTTGGCCGAACCATCAGCCTCAAGAAAACGAACATCATGGGACAGGTCATTATAAATACTCCATCCATCAATATGGGCGAACACGCTCTGGAAGTGGTTCAAGAGTTCACCTGTCCAGGCTCAATTATCACCAGTAACCTGTCTCCCGATGCAGAAGTCAACAAGCACATGGGAAAGGCTTCCACTGGTATGTCCAGACTGGCCAAGAGAGTGTGGGAAAATGGCGCACTGACACGGAACTAGAGACTGAGAGCTACCAAATTACATAAAACACTCAAACACAGTAGCAGAGAGCAAAATAAACGGAATTAATTGCTCACTCACATGCAATAGCAGAGACACAACGACACAGAATCAGTCAAAAAGTGTCCTCCCAACAACAGCCAGGACATTTCCAGGGAGCTTTACACAGGGAGCGACTGTTTTACTATCAACTGGGACTGGCGAGAGTCTTTGTGAAATATACTTACGGATTGCAGTCAGGGTGTTTGTGATTGGTTGCAAATATTTATTCTGATTGGATGGCGGAAGACACCAATTAGGCAATTTCAATATAAAACCGTTTAGACATCACTCCCAATCACCATCTTTACTTTCCCCCATCCCTCATTAGCATAGAGCTGTGGGATTGTCTATTTAATCCGCACTCGGAAGGGGTTTGGTTTATTTCTGTGTCTGCAATTGGATCTGAAGATGGTTGAGGAGAAGAAGAAAGCAGCTGCTAAGAAGGGCGCCAAGAAAACCTTAAATAAACCGTCTGCAAAGGGTGGCAAGAAGCGGAGAAAGTCGAGGAAGGAGAGTTACTCCATCTACATCTACAAAGTGATGAAGCAGGTTCACCCCGACAGCGGCATCTCCTCCAAGGCCATGAGCATCATGAACTCGTTTGTGAACGATATTTTCGAGCGCATCGCGGGTGAGGCTTCCCGCCTGGCCAATTACAACAAGCGCAGCACCATCAGCTCCCGGGAGATCCAGACCGCCGTGCGCGTGCTGCTGCCCGGGGAGCTGGCCAAGCACGCCGTGTCGGAAGGGACAAAGGCGGTGACCAAGTACACCAGCTCCAAGTAAAACTGCACAATGGACTGAATAACATCCCAAACACAACGGCTCTTTTAAGAGCCACCCACAATCTCTCTGAAAAAGCTACATCATCTCTATGGTATCAATTTGTTTTTTTCATGAAGAGTCTGGAACTTTCCAATTGCCTTTGTGATCTCTGTTTTAACCCCATGGATTCTGGGTGATTCACTTTCACTGTTGGGATCTTTGTGTCTCTACTTAATGCCGTGTAAATTAATTACTGATCACTGACCCCATGTTCGCTTTGATCTCGGACGCGCGTTCATTTTCGCTATTGTACTATTTCGTCAATCAGCTGACAGATCAGTCACTTGTTTCCCTTGTTCAAGCTCGGCCTCAATAATTAATAAGTACATTTTCTAGAAACCCCGCTGTTGTAGGAAACCTCAGTCTCACATTTCAACTCCTGACAATAAAACACTTTCTCTCCGTTTTTGTCTCCCACAAATAGGTTCAATCGAGAATCAGTGATGCGGTATCTTGACAAAGATTGACCCGAAATGTGTCCGCTTCCAGAATGCTGTGAATGAGACTTTCTGCCGCCCTTACAGACTGTTTCAAAAAGGACGGAGAATAGTCCGAGATCAAAGCGTACATGGGCTCAGTGATCAGTAATTAATTTACGCCCCATTATTAAGTAGAGACACAAAGATCCCAACAGTGAAAGTGAATCACCCAGAATCCATGGGGCTAAAACAGAGATCACAAAGGCAATTAGAAAGTTCCAGACTCTTCGTATAAAAAAACAAAACAAATCAAAACCAGAGAGATGATGTAGTAGCTTTTTCAGAGAGATTGTGGGTGGCTCTTAAAAGAGCCGTTGTGTTTGGGATGTTTTTCAGTCCATTGTGCAGTTTTACTTGGAGCTGGTGTACTTGGTCACCGCCTTTGTCCCTTCCGACACGGCGTGCTTGGCCAGCTCCCCGGGCAGCAGCAGGCGCACGGTGGTCTGGATCTCCCGGGAGCTGATGGTGCTGCGTTTGTTGTCATGGGCCAGGCGGGAAGCCTCACCCGCGATGCGCCCGAAAATATCGTTCACAAACGAGTTCATGATGCTCATGGCCTTGGAGGAGATGCCGGTGTCGGGGTGAACCTGCTTCATCACTTTGTAGATGTAGATGGAGCAACTCTCCTTCCTCGACTTTCTCCGCCTCTTACCGCCCTTTGCTGATGGTTTACTCACAGTTTTCTTGGCGCCCTTCTTAGCAGCTGCTTTCTTCTTCTCAGCCATCTTCAGATTGAATTTCAGACTCAGAAATAAACCAAACCCCTTCCGAGTGCGGATTAAATAGACAATCCCACAGCTCTATGCTAATAAGGGATGGGGGAAAGTAAAGATTGTGATTGGGTGATTGGGAGAGATGTCACAATGGGTTTATATTGTAATACTATAATTGGTGTCCTTCACCATCCAATCACATTCAAACTTTGCAGCCAATCACAAACATTCGTACTGCAATCAGGAAGTATGTTTCACAAAGACTCTCTCCAGCTCCAGTTTACATTGAAAGAGCCGCTCCCTGTGCCAAGCTCTCTGGAAATGTTCTGCATGTTGTTGAAAGGACGCTTGATGATGATTCTTTGTCGTTGCTATTGCATGTGAGTGTGCAATTAATTCCATTTCTTTTATTCTCTGATCCTGTGTTTGAATGTGTTCTGTCATTCAGCAGTTCTCAGTCTCTGGTGCTGTTTGGATTTATTCCGGATTTATTTATTTCGAGATATAGCACTGAAACAAGCCCTTCAGCCCACCGAGTCTGTGCCGACCATCAATCACCCATTTATACTAACCCTGCAGTATTCCCAACCTACACTAGGGGCAATTTACAATGACCAATTTACCTATCAACCTGCAAGTCTTTGGCGCTGGGAGGAAACCGGAGCACTTGGCGAAAACCCACGTGGTCACAGGGAGAACTTGCAAACTCCGCACAGGCAGTACCCAGAATCGAACCCGGGTCCCTGGAGCTGTGAGGTTGCAGTGCTAACCACCGCACCACTGTATCTTTCAGACTCTGGTACTGTGTTTGAGTATGACATCCATTCTGTATCTGTCAGTCTCTGTTGCTGTGTTTGAGTGTGAGGAGTTGAGGAGGAGTGTTGCGGCGAGGAAGATGGAAAAGAGCGTTGGTGCGATGACACAGACTTAGTTGACCCCAGTTTGCATTGGGATTGGGTCAGTGGTAGGTCCGTTGGGAAGGATTACAGCTTGCATGTCATCATGCAGTCGTTGGAGGTTGGTGACGAATTTTTCTGGCAGCCAAATTTGAGGAAGACGTTCCATAATCCCTCCTGGTTGGCAGAGTCGAAGGCCTTTGTCAGGTCAGAGAAGACCAGGTAGAAAGGTTGCTGCTGCTCCCTACATTTTCTTGGCATTGTCTTGCTGTGATGATCATGTCCACTGTGTCTCTTGATGGACAGAATCCACATTGTGATTCCAGTGGGAGATCTTCAGCCACGGGGAGGAGACAGTTGAGAAGGACTCTTGTGATGACCTTCCCTGTAGTGAACAGCTGGGATACCCCTCTGTCATTACCACAGTCGGTCTTGTCACCATTTTTGGTGATGATCACAATGACAGCATCTCAGAGATCCCTGGCGTGCTCTCGTCCTTCCAGCTGAGGGAAATGAGACCATGTATTTGTGTTAAGTCTTCTTCTCTGTCGTATTTTAGATTTTCAGAGGGAATTCCATCTATGCCGGTGGCCTTCATTTTTTTTTTACCTGTTAGATTGCCTTTTCAATTTCTGTTGGGCTGGGATTGTGTTGACATCATGGTCGGTAACATGCTGTGGAATGTGGCACGCATCAAAGACTGAGTTGCGATTGAGAAGATCTTCAAAGTGCTACTTCCAACGAGTGCTGACTGCCTCTCTGACCTTGATCAGTGTCACTCCATTCTTTACTCTCAGTAGGGTAGGTCCTTGGTAATTTGGGCCATAAATGGTCTTGATGGTGCTGAAGAATCCACACATGTCGTGGCTGTCAGCAAGTTGCTGTATTTCCTGCACTCTTTCAGCCCATCAGCTGTTCTTTCGTTCGTGTAAGCAGATCTACTCTACAGGACGAGTGGGAAACTATTGAAACTACATTGCCTGCAGTCCTGAAGCAAGGCCACTCCAACATCTGTCATCGGGCTGCAGTATGCTGACAATGCTTGCATATGCGCACACTCAGAGGCCAAGCTTCAAACCCTCATCGATGCATTCATGGAGGCGTATGAAAGAATTGGCTTGAAGCAAAACATCCGGAAAGCTAAGGTCCTCTGCCAGCCTGCTCCCCGACACTGCCCCCGACTATTAAGATCCACGGCGAATCACTGGACAATGTGGATCACTGCTCATACCTTGGGAACCTCCTGTCACCAAGGGCAGATATCGACAATGACACTCAGGATCGCTTCCAGAAGGCCATGTGGCCCATAAATCCTGCTCTGCCATTCAATAAGATCATGCCTGTTCTGATTGAGGCCTTAATTCCACTTTCCTGCCTGTGCCCATTGACCAATGACTCCCTTGTACATCAAAAAATCTGTCTATCACAGCCTTGAATATATTCAATGACCCAGCCTCCACAGTCCTCTGGAGAACAGAATTCCAAAGATGAACAACCCTCTGACAGAA
Source organism: Heterodontus francisci (assembly GCF_036365525.1). Lineage (NCBI taxonomy): Eukaryota > Metazoa > Chordata > Chondrichthyes > Heterodontiformes > Heterodontidae > Heterodontus > Heterodontus francisci. Next base: position 1,470,724 of record NW_027141723.1, read on the forward strand.
GAAATTCCTCCTCATCTCTTTCTTGAATGGGAGACCACTTATCTTGAAACTGTGGCCCATAATTCTACATTCCCCCACAAGGAGAAACATCTTCCCAGCATCTACCTGTCCAGCCCACTGAGAATCTTATAGGTTTCAATAAGATCATCTCTCAATCTTCTAAACTCCAGTGAGTAGAGGCCCAATCTGCTCAACGTTTTCTCACAAGTCAACCCTTCATCCCAGGAATCAGCCTAGGAAACATTCTTTGAACTGATTCCAATACAAGTATATCCCTCCTTAAGTAAGGAGACCAAAACTGTATGGAGTACTTTAGTTGGGATGCCACTAATGCCCTGTACAGTTACAGCAAAGCTTCCCTACTTTTATACTCCATTCCCCTCTCTAAAAATTCCAACATTCCATTTGCATTCCTAATTACTTGCTATACCTTCATGCTAACTTTTCTGTAATTCATGTACCTGGCACCCAGATCCCTCAGTACAGCTGCATTCTGCAGTATTTCTCTATGTAAGTAATATTCTGTTTTTCTATTCTTCCTGCCAAAGTAGACAATCTCACATTTTCCCATATTATACTCCATCTGCCAAACTTTTGCCCACTGACTTAACCTATCTATATCTCTTTGCAGACACTTTATGTTCTCCTCACGACTTTCTTTCCTACCTATCTTTGTACCACCCATAAATTTGGCAACAGTGCACTCAGTGCCTTCATGCAATTATTAATATAGACCATAAATAGTTGAGGCACCAGCACTGATCCCTGTGACATTCCATTAGTTACAGTTTTCCAATCTGAAAATGCCCCATTTGTCCCCACTCTCTGTTTCCTGTGAGTTAGCCAATCCTATATCCATGTGTGTGTAGTTTTCAGTTTGTATCTATCAGTGTCTGGTACTCTATGTGAGTTTTGGACTCTTTCTTACTCTCTCACTGCTATTTTTTGTGTGTTAGGTTGCTTTAGATGACTCAGGCTGAAGTACTGTGAGTGAGTGCAGTAATCAACCTATATCTTTCAGCATCTGGCACTGAGCATGTGTTTCAGCATCACTCTTTATCTGTCAGTATCTGGTACTCTGTGTGAGTGTGGGATTCATTATATAATCCTCCGTCCCTGGGACTGATGGCAAGTCTGGATTTATTCTCCATAAAATGTCAGCACAGCAACAGGCCATTGATGTGGTAGGTTTTAAGCAGACAATATATTTGAGGTTTTGCTTAGTATTAAATATCTGTCACTGTGAACACAATAGTGAAAGATAATGTATCCTACAATCTGATACAGGATTGGTGTGCAAGTGCAACTCAGGCTTTACTGATCAATTTGATCAGTGCCATTCAGTCTGAGTGAGTATCTTGGATTTGCATGTAAAATGAGCTCAGTCTGGAATTGTACAGTATCTTCCATCTGCCACTGTACGAGGTTTTAGGACTGGTATGTAATTTAGAGCTCAGACTATACTGATCAAATTTATAATGTATCTTTTAGTTTCACAATCCGGATGAGTTTTAAACTGGAATCTGAGTTTGGATCTCAGGTTATACGATATTTCAGAATCTCTCAATCTGATTATGGACTTGAGTCTAATGTATGTGTCTGGAAACATGATGGGAATTAATACTGATAATAAACTCATAACCTGTGTAAATATTGGGCTGGTATTTAACTTAAATCTCAGAGTACATTATTGAGGTTAATTCTGTAACTTTGAAACAGGAACCACGTGTCAGTTCTCTGTGTGTTTAATTTGTAGCTGAGGTTGCACTATTGTGGGATTGACACACTGATAATTTGATTGTGGGTGAGATGTTGGACTGGGATGTATGTATCTCCCTGTCAGTGGTAATGAGTTGGGGTGACATAGAAACAACGTCTGTCTTTCCTGCTCTATTTGATTGATGGATTGAAAATGTGTCTCTGGAACTATTTCTGCTGTCTGAGACTGTGGAACTGATGACCTGTCTGTGTCTCTGCGCTCTGTGAGTGATAATGTACATATTGTGTGTGAGAAGGAGCTGGTGGCACTCTTCCTTGTAACTTGGGTGGAGGAAATAGCCCATTTATTCTGGTTCATTCAATCATTTCCCTGTTTGAACAAAAGTATGTTTGTAACTAAAATACAGGTGAGATCAAAGATATAGAGTTTTAATGAATTTAATCTCTCAAATAATAATCATTATGGATACCCGCAAAAGAACCACCGCAACACAAATATTGTCACTGTTTCACTCCACTACAATAAGTTTCTTCCCATTCTGTCTCCATCCCCTTGTCCACACACAACCGGAGAATGGCCTCTCCACTCACTCCATGTTCCGAGACCAGTTTCAGATCCACTCCGCCTCCTACAAACAGCCCCCGCCTGCCCCTGAACTTGCCCCGTACTCGATGCTGATCTCTGAGTCTATCTGCGGACATGCTCCCAAAGCGATGTCCTGCTGGAAGGAGGCTGCTGTTTGCTCCCTTCCCCCGGGACCGGGATCTCTCCATTCGCGGCTGTTTTAAACCATCTTCTTCCGCTCACAGGCAGTGCTGGGGGAGGGGAGCTCAGGCCCAGATTTCTGCAGCACTTCAGCCAGAAACGTGGAAAACTTCAGGCACAGAATGAGTCCATTCGGCCCATCATGTCCGCGCTAGCGGAATGAGAGGGATATAGCCTGTTCCCACAGTTTGTTGTTATTGGACAGTGAAGTGTGGAAACAGAAGCGGACAGTCAGGATGTGGGGAGTTACACAAAGAGAATCTATTATCGGCACCAGGTGAGAAGTGTGAAGGACACATTTTAAACAGCGGCTGTTTGGTTTCATTTGAACTGTTAGACCATGGGAGCGGGAATAGGAAATCTGACCTGTGTAAAAGTCCCTGTTCCGTCGGTCAGTCCCATTCATGGCCCAGTGGATTGTTTCTGGATGTTATTTAATTGTTGTAAAATGGCCAAAGCCCCTGGTATGCAGTAGCTGGGGGCTGCAGGACTGCAGTGGAATCAGACACTGATTCTGTTTGTATTGCTGGATTTCCTTTGTGATTGTTCACAATGATTATTCATTGAAAAATTGTTTTGGTCTCTCTTGTAACTTCCACCACATCTCTTCCTGAATTATAATTAATACTTTTTCTTTCAACAGGCAATACTTGAGGAAGCTGAATAAATGTAGTGATTCCTCGACACAAGGGGAAGTGCAGCCAGCTCCTCACACACAGTAAGTACAGTATCACTCACAGAGAGCAGAGACATCAGTTCCACAATCACCGACAGCAGAAGTAGTCAGAACACAAAAACACACAAAATAGGAGCAGGAGTAGATCATGTGGCCCGTGGAGCCTGCTCCGCCATTCAGTACCATCGTGGATGATCTTAGGCTTCAATTCCACTTTCCCGCCTGCTCGCCTTATACCCTGATTCTCTGAGAGATCAAAAATCTGTCTATCGGAGCTTTACATGTATTCAATGATGGAGCATCCACAATCCTCTGGAGTAGAAAATTCCAAAGATTGACAACCCTTTGAGTGAAGTAATTTCTCCTCATCTCAGTCCTAAATGATCAGCCCCTTATCGTGGGACTGTGTCCCCATGTTTTAGATTGTCTGACCAGCAGAAACAATCTCTCAGTGTCTCCCCTATCCAGCCCCTTTGGAATTTTGTATGTTTCAATGAGATCACCTCTCATTCTTCTAAACTCCAGAGTATAGGCCCAATTTACTCAGCCTCCCATCATAGGACAATCCCCTCATCCCAGGGACTAATTTAGTGAACATTTGCTGCACCGCCTCCAATGCACATATATCCTTTCTTAAGTGTGCAGACCAAAACTTCACACTGTATTCCAGATGTGGTCTCACCGAAATCCTGTACAATTGTAGCAAACTTCTTTATTCCTGTATTCTAATCCCCTCGCAATAAAGGCCAACACGCCATTTGCCTTCCTAATTGCTTGTTGTACCTGCATGCTAACTTTCTGTATTCCTTGTGCAAGAACACTCAAGTCTCTTTGAACACCAACAGTTACAAGTTTCACACCTTTTATCAAATATTCTACTTTTCTATTCTTATGACCAAAGTGAAGAACTTCACACTTCCCTACATTATACTCCATCTACCATCTTCTTGCCCACTCGCTGAACTTGTCTATATCTCTTTGCAGCCTCTCTATGTCCTCCCACAGCTTCCCTTTCCACCTACCTTTGTATCATCAGCAAACTTAGATACATTGCTCTCTGTCTCTTCATCTAAGTCATTAATTTAGATTGTAAATAGCTGAGACCCCAGCACTTATCCTTGCGACACTCCATTATTCACTGCCTGCCAATCTGTTTATACCCACTCTATGCTTCCTGTCCATTAACCAATCCTCTATCCATGCTAATATATAACCCACAATTCCATGAGTCCCTTATCTTCTCTATTAACCTTTTATGTAGCACCTTATTGAATGCCTTTTGGAAATCCAGGAATATGACTAGTTTCCCTTTACCCTACTAATTACATCCTCAAAAAACTCTCATAAATTTGTCAAACAAGATTTCCCTTCAGGAAAATCATGTTGACTTGTTTGAATGCTTTTCTCAATGCATTGTTCAGACTTCCTGCATTTTCCCAAGGACTGATATTAGGCTAACTGACCTGTAGTTCACAGTTTTCTCTGTCCCTCCTTTCCTGAAAGGCAGTGTAACATTTGCCAACTTCCAATCTGATGGAAATTTTCTGACCCACTCCCACACCCACTGCAATATTACAGGGAACGGGGGTGGGGAGAAACAGCCTGTCTGCCCCAGGCCAATGAAGGCCCCTAATTGGCCAATTAACAGCCACTTATGGGCCTCCTCTCTCTGCTGCAGGTATTTTATCCTCGGTTGGGTTGGGGGCGGGGAGGCAGTGTGGCAAAGGCACCAAGAACCCTGCCTGATAAAACCAGGCATCTTTCTTGCGGGCTGCGGGGGGGGGGGGGGGGTCCTCCTGACTAGGCACCCTGTTCCCCATGGAGGGCCACCCTCAAAGCTCCAACCGCCCCCATTGGGCACCCCCGGACCCTGTACCTGACCCCCCATTGCCTCAGACTTAAAAGTAACATTATATATTCTATCAGAACAGACTGAATGACAAATAACATAGCACTCCACAAAACTATAGTGTTAGAGTGAAAGATATTGTCTCAGTTATTTATTGCAGCCTGAGCTACACATTATATGCCAATCTAAAATCACATACAGTTTCAGACTGAGATACAGCATTTATTCCATAAATACAAAATGAGCTATATGTTCCACAGGAGTTCATACTATTGAACAATCCTGGGCTCTTTTCTCTAAGTGGTCACCTAATAGAAGCATTGAATAATATGAAGGGTTTCGTTAGGGTAGAGGTAGAGATGTTTCCCACTTGTGGTGGAGTCCAAAGCTGTCGATATGAAATAGTCAGTAATAAATTAAATAAATAACTCAGGGGAATCTTCTTTACCCTGCTTTGACAGCACTTGAGCTGCTGAACATTGTTACATTTAACATCAAGCTAAATGATTAAATGAGGCAGAAACAATTTGAGAGATTTGCTGATAGGATTAGATGAAGTAGGGTTGGAGTAACCTCATTGGAACTACCAGCACTTGGGCAGAAAAGCCTGTCTCTGTGCTGTAAATACTATGTAATTTTGTGTAGAGTGAATCCAGAATGACAAACTAACCCAGAGATTAATGGCTACTGAATGCATCCCACACACAGGCAGTACCAGAGACTGACAGATACTGAACAAAACCCACACTCACAGGAAGTACCAGAGACTGACAGATACTGAACAAAACCCACACTCACAGGCAGTACCAGAGACTGACAGATACTGAACATAACCTCCACTCACAGGCAGTACCAGAGATTGACAGATACTGAACAAAACCCATACTCACAGGCAGTACCAGAGCCTGACAGATACTGAACAAAACCCACACTCACAGGAAGTACCAGAGACTGACAGATACTGAACAAAACCCACACTCACAGGCAGTACCAGAGACTGACAGATACTGAACATAACCTACACTCACAGGCAGTGCCAGAGACTGACAGACATTGAACATAACCTACACTCACAGGCAGTACCAGAGACTGACAGATACTAAACAAAACCCACACTCACAGGAAGTACCAGAGACTGACAGATACTGAACAAAACCCACACTCACAGGCAGTACCAGAGACTGACAGATACTGAACATAACCTCCACTCACAGGCAGTGCCAGAGACTGACAGACATTGAATATAACCTACACTCACAGGCAGTACCAGAAACTGAAAATATTGAACAAAAAGTGCACACGCGGACAGTACCTGAGACTGACAGATACTGAACAAAACACACACTCACAGGCAGTACCAGAGACTGACAGATGTTATGTCCATCCCAAATTCACAACAGAAAAAATAACTGAGAGATCCAACAGAAATCCAACACTTACATATAATACCAGTGACTTAAAGGTACAGAATTAATCGCACTCTCAAATATAGTGCATGTGACTGGGATACAGAATGAGTCTATACTGATACATAATACCAGGGAATGACAGATACAGAATGAATCACACAGTCACATACAGCAACAGGGACATTTTGGCACAGTATGAATCTGACAGTCGTGTACAGAAACAGAGGCTGACAGATATCAAATGAAACCCACACACAAATACAGTGACACTGAGAGCGAAAACATATATGCCACATTCATATATAGTACCAGAGATTGACAGATACAGAATGAATTCCACACACACAAACAGTTCCAGAGCCTTATACATTCAGAGTGAAAATGACACTTTGTACCAGAGACTGACCAATGCAGCATGAATCCCACACTCCCACTCAGTAATAGAGACTGACAGCCACAAATAAAGAATGATTCTCATTCTCATGTACAGGACAACAGACTGATTTGCCACAATGGTGTCTCTAATCTTTGGGCAAACTCAGTGTAATAACAACTCATCTCCATTCCCAGTATTTCTAAATCCCACCTGTCCTCCATAATCTGAACAATTATTGCATGTCGTGTTGACTGTCTGATCTGTAAACTGCACTGTATCACAGATTGCTGACATTTGCTAGCTGAAAGTGAGAACTGCAAAATAGAAGCAGAAATTGGCACAGCCTGTCAGGGTTAATAAACAGGTAATGTGAGGTAATAAACTTTGTAATAAACTCATATTGCCTCACATTATTATACTGAAAATAAAAGTAATCAATTCTTAATAAAAATGTTTACTATATTGATCTGATATTTGTAAATGTGCCCTGTTATATATTACACTACATTGAGCAGTATTTCTGTCTGATTTTTCAGGATACTATTTGCATTACTTCAAATAAAGAAAACATAACTACACAAAGAACTGAGCACAATGCTGAAAGTTTCACAGCAAACAGTCAAAAGGGAAAGAGATAACATATAGAAAGAAAAAAAGCTAAAATGCTGAAAACACTCAGCCAGTCCGGAAACAACTGTGGAGAAGAGAAGCTCGGGTTAATGGTCCAGTTCTCTAACCCTTCTATAGACCTGAAACATTGCTCCTCCCTTCCTCTCTCCACAGATACTGCTGGAACTGCTGAGTGTTTCCAGAATCTTCTGTTATTCAGATTTATAGCGGCTGCAGTATTTCTCTTTTTGAAGAATAAAACAATCCCTGGGAGGGAATGAAAGTTTACATCAGAAATAAGAGCAGGAGTGGCCACTCTGCCCATTGAAATAGTTCCATCATTCAATAATATAACAGCTGTTCTCCTACCTCAACTCCATCTTACCACACTGGCACAGCCCCCTTGATTCCCTTAATATCCAAAAACCTATCGATCTCTCTTGAATATACACAATGATTGAGCATCCAGAGCTCTCTGGGAGACAGAATTCCAAAGATTCATAACCCTTTGACTGAAAAGAAAATCTCCTCTTCTCAGTCAAATATGACCAAGCCCTTTATACTGAGACTGTAACCCTTCATTCTAGATTGCCCAGCAAGAGGAAACATCCTCCCAGCATTTACCATGTCAAGCCACTGACCATTTTATCTGCCAGTGAGATTACCTCTCACTCTACTGAGTTCTGGGGAACAGAGGCCTAGTCTATTCAATCTCTTCTCATAGGACAATCCCCTCATCCTAGGAAGCAGCCTAGTGGCACGTCTCTGTACTCCCTCTAAGGAAAGTATATCCTTCCTTAGATAAGGGGACCAAAACTGCACAGCACTCCAAGTGTGATCTCACGCTGTATAATTGCAATAAATACTCATACTCTAATCTCTTTGCAATAAAGTCAAACATATCATTTGCTTTCCTAATTGGTTGAGTACCTGCACGTTAACTTTCTGTGATTCCTGGACAAGGACACTCGGGTCCCTCTGAATGTGAACATTTCCCATTCTCTCACTAATTTCAAAAATGTTCTGTATTGCTGTTTTAGATTAGAGATACAGCACTGAAACAGGCCCTTCGGCCCACCGAGTCTGTGCCGAACATCAACCACCCATTTATACTAATCCGACATTCCTACCAAACATCCCCACCTGTTCCTATATTTCTCTGCCACCTACCTATACTAGTGACAATTTATAATGGCCAATTTACCAATCAACCTGCAAGTCTTTTGGCTTGTGGGAGGAAACCGGAGCACCCGGAGAAAACCCACGCAGACACAGGGAGAACTTGAAAACTCCACACAGGCAGTTATCGGAATCGAACCCGGGTCCTTGGAGCTGTGAGGCTGCGGTGCTAACCACTGCACCGCCCTGCCAAAGTGTGTAACTGTACACTTCTCCCCATTATATTCCATCTCTCACATTCTTGCCCACATACTTAGTCTGTCGAAATCCCTTTTTTCCCCCTTTGCATCCTCCTCACAGTTTACTTTGCCACCTCACTTTATATCATCGGCAAACATGGATAACATGACATTCGGTCACCTCATCTAAGTCATTGATACAGAATGTAAATAACTGAGTCCCGAGCACCAATCCTTGCAGTATCCAACTACTTGCAGCTTTCCTGCCGAAAATGACTCGGTTATTCCTACTCTCTGTTTTTTGTCTGTTAACTACTACTCAATCTATACTAATATATTATCCCCAAATTGCATGGGACCTACATTGGTGTAATAACCACTTGTTTGATAACTTATTGAATGCTTTTTGAAAATCCAAACAGACTACATCCACTGGTTCCCCTTATCTACCCTGGCAGTTACAACATCAACATATTCTAATAATTTATCATTGACAATTTCCTTTTAATAAATCCATGTTGACTCTGACCAACCATATTCTGATATTCCACATCACCATTTACCATGTCTGTAATAATAGATGATAGCATATTCCCCATTGCTGATGTCAGGCAAACTGGCCTCTAGTTCTTTGCTTTCTCTCTCGTTCCTTTCTTGAATAGTGTGGATATGTTTGTTACCCTCCAATTCACAGCTTCCAGAATCCAGGAATTGTTTCTTATAAGGAACGGGAATAGCTGTGGGAAAATTAATCTGAGTAATTCTATTCTGAGTCCACTGTATGATTCAGGTCAAATAATAATTATCAATAAAAAGGAGTAAAATCAGAGTTCAATTGAACTTTAATTTGAAGGAAATCAGCGTTGTAAATATGTTTATTCAAATTATACACTTCTTGCTTTGGGAAACAAAATTCCTTCGAGACAGCACCCAACTCAGTTCCTATCTTTCAGTTTCTCATCTGAGGAATTTAAGGAATGCCAAACTGTAATGGCTGGGAATCAAACCCGGGCACAGCTGCTTGGAAGGTCATTGACCTGAAACATTAACTCTGTTCTCTCTCCACAGATGCTGCCTGACCTGCTGAGTATTTCCAGCATTTCCTGTTTTTATTCCAGCTGTTTGGAAGGCAGCGATGCTCATTGCTCTAACAGCATCGCTCACATGGAGCAATACATTGAGTCTTTCTGTGGATTTTGGGACTGGGCCGCTGTCTTTTGGTCTCTGATGCTATAATCACAGCCAATAAAATACTCAGCTCAGTTCCAGGTGTTTAAAACTGGTGAACTGAAAGGCGACATGATGTGTCAGGATGTTTCTGAACAGCAATAATCACAATTTTACAACACAGAAAGAGTTCATTTGAACAATTGTGCTGCTCTTTGAACGATCTATCCAATCAGTCCCACCTCCCTGTCATTTACACATTGCCCTGTAATTTCCCCATCAAATAATGATCCAATTCCCTCAGGAAAGTTATTATTGAATCTGTTTTCACCTCCCTTTTCAAGCAGTACATTTCTGATCATCAGAACGCGTGTTAAAATATCACCTCATCTTCCCCTGATTCTTTTAACAATTCTGTGTCCATTGGTTACAGACCCTTCTGCCAGTGGGAACAGTTCCTCTTCAACCCATTAGAATGTAGAACACAACTATTAAATATTACATTAACATCTCTGCACCAAGAAGAACGACCCTAGATTTGCTACAAAAACAAGAAAAGCTGGAATCACTCAGCAGGTCTGGCAGCATCTGTGGAAAGAGAAGCAGAGTTAACGTTTCGGGTCAGTGACCCTTCTTCGGAACTGACAAATATTAGAAAAGTCACAGATTATAAGCAAGTGAGGTGGGGGTGGGGTAAGAGATAACAAAGGAGAAGGTGCAGATTGGACCAGGCCATATAGCTGACCAAAAGGTCACGGAGCAAAGGCAAACAATATGTTAATGGTGTGTTGAAAGACAAAGCATTAGTACAGATTAGGTGTGAATACACTGAATATTGAACAGCAGCAAGTGCAAACCTGAAAAAAAACCTGAAAAAAACAGTGGGTAAGCAAACTGAACAAACTAAGATGAAATGAAATAAATGCAAAAAAAGATAGTAAAAAATGTAAAAAAGAATGTATAAAAAAGGAAGAAAAAATAACTAAAAATGAAAGTAAAATGGGGGGCTGTCATGCTCTGAAATTATTGAACTCAATGTTCAGTCCGGCAGGCTGTAGTGTGCCTAATCGGTAGATGAGATGCTGTTCCTCGAGCTTGCGTTGATGTTCACTGGAACACTGCAGCAATCCCAGGACAGAGATGTGAGCATGAGGGCAGGGGGGAGTGTTGAAATGGCAAGCAACCGGAAGCTCAGAGTCCTGCCTGTGGACTGAGCGGAGATGTTCCGCAAAGCGGTCACCCAGTCTGCGCTTGGTCTCCCCAATGTAGAGGAGACCACACTGTGAGCAGCGAATACAGTATACTACATTGAAAGAAGTACAAGTAAATCGCTGCTTCACCTGAAAGGAGTGTTTGGGGCCTGGGATAGTGAGGAGAGGGGAGGTAAATGGGCAGGTATTACACCTCCTGCGATTGCAGGGGAAGGTGCCCTGGGACGGGGACGAGTTGGTGGGGGTAATGGAGGAGTGGACCAGGGTGTCGCGGAGGGAACGATCCCTTCGGAATGCTGACAGGGGAAGGGAGGGGAAGATGTGACTGGTAGTGGCATCACGCTGGAGGTGGCGAAAATGGTGGAGGGTGATCCTTTGGATATGGAGGCTGGTGGGATGAAAAGTGAGGACAAGGGGAACCCTGTCACGGTTCTGGGAGGGAGGGGAAGGGGTGAGGGTAGAGGTGCGGGGAATGGGTCGGACACGGTTGAGGACCCTGTCAACCACAGTGGGGGGGAAATCCTCGGTTGAGGAAAGAGGAGGTCATATCAGAAGCACCGTCATGGAAGGTAGCATCATCAGAGCAGATGCGTCGGAGACGGAGAAACTGGGAGAATGGAATGGAGTACTTACAGGAGGTAGGGTGTGAAGAAGTGTAGTCGAGGTAGCTTTGCCATCCTTTCACGCATCTCTAGTGCCATTCTAGTCAATCTCCTCTGCACTCTCTCTCAGGCCTTGATATCCCTGCTAAAATGTGGAACCTAGAATTAGACACAATGCTCCAGCTGAGGCCGATAACCAGTGAGATTTATAAAGGTTCAGCATAAACTCCTTGTTTGTGACCCGTATTCCTATTTCTGGTTTCTAACCCAGTGTCGGCTCTGAGCTGTTGAAACTGCCTGAATAAATATTTCCGCTCAACTTAGAGGCCGGAATGTGAGAAGCTGCTGAGAATAAGAGACCCTCGCAGCCAGGCGTCATTTCCCGGTGGATTTTTCAATAGAAACTGGGGCTGGAGAGAGACTTTGTGAAATGTAATTCCTGAATGCAGTGAGAGAGTTTGTGATTGGTTGCAGATATAAAACTATTGTGACATCACTGCCAATCACCCAATCACAATCTTTACTTTCTCCCATCCCTCATTAGCATAGAGCTGTGGGATTGTCTATTTAATCCGCACTCGGAAGGGGTTTGGTTTATTTCTGTATCTGAAACTGAAAATGGTAAGCTCCACCCACCAAGCTGAACTGAGGGGCTGGACCCCTGGGAAACCCCTCGAACTGTATCGGGAAAATTTTCATTTGCTGTAAATGTAAAAATGTAATTGGCATGACAAATGTGAAATGGAAGGGTTGTGAAGCAACTCATGATTGTATTGAAGGAAACTGATCTCCCTTGCAATGTTTGTATTTTTTGGTGCTGTTTGAAACTGTTTGGCAATGTATTTGTAACAGATTTTTATCAATAAAGTATATTTTGGAAATAAAAAAAAGAGAAGAAAGCAGCTCCTAAGAAAGGCGCCAAGAAAACCTTAAATAAACCGTCAACAAAGGGCGGCAAGAAGCGGAGGGAGGAGAGTTACTCCATCTACATCTACAAAGTGATGAAGCAGGTTCATCCCGACACCGGCATCTCCTCCAAGGCCATGAGAATTATGAACTCGTTTGTGAACGATGTTTTCGAGCGCATCGCGGGTGAGGCTTCCCGCCTGGCCCATTACTACAACCATCAGCTCCGGGTGATCCAGACCGCCGTGCGCCTGCTGCTGCCCGGGGAGCTGGCCAAGCACGCCGTGTCGGAAGGGACAAAGGCGGTGACCAAGTACACCAGCTCCAAGTAAAACTGCACAATGGACTGAAAAACATCCCAAACACAACGGCTCTTTTAAGAGCCACCCACAATCTCTCTGAAAAAGCTGCATCCGACATCTCTATGAAATCACTTTAAGACAATGTATAATATAATAACGATCCCACTGCTGTGTTTGTATCTCCTGTTATTAACCGAACACGAACCCATAATCTGATCACCCGCCTTCACTTTTTTTGCTTAAAGCTGCTCTTATTCTGGTTTTTCACAGCCCCTGAATGACCGCATTAACAGCTGATTTCAGCGGTCAGGATTAGACCTTAATCCCTTCACTGATTAATCATTTTATTAACAGCAACTCTCCGCAGTGTAACAGCCTGGGATGGGATTATTACAGAGCAAGTTAAGGGCCGTTTGAGGACTTGATCCGGCTTCCTCTTTTCAGAGAAGGACACTGGGCTCTGATTGAAAACTAAACTGAGTATTTCACTTCAGGCCAATGCAGTCCCCACCCGGGACAGTTTGAAAGCGATTGTAGAATGAGTCACAATTTAAATAACATTTTACAAGTTGAATAATACAAAATCAAGAGATGGGACTTTAAATCTTTGACTAAGGATGACATTTATTTTAATCCGCTCCTTTCCGGCAATGAAATTGGCGGGCTTTTTGAAATTGACAAATTCTCTGCTTCTGATGTCGTGACGGGTAAATCCCGCCCTCTTCTGTTGGTCAGTGACCTGATTGGTGAAGAATATAGGCAAATGGAATTAAGTACCGACCATTGAGGAGAGTTCTCAGTCTTTAAGTAAAGTAAATGCTGCGGAAATTATCCATTTGTGAAAGTATTTGTGTGATTGTGGAAATGTCTGGAGGAAAGACCGGCGGGAAAGCTCGGGCCAAGGCCAAGTCTCGCACCTCCCGGGCTGGGCTGCAGTTCCCGGTGGGCCGTGTTCACAGGCTCCTGAGAAAGGGCAACTATGCTGAGCATGTGGGTGCTGGAGCCCCGGTCGATCTGGCTGCTGTGCTCGAGTATCTGACCGCTGAAATCCTCGAGCTGGCCGGCAACGCGGCCCGGGACAACAAGAAGACCCGCATCATCCCCAGACACCTGCAACTGGCCGTCCGCAACGACGAGGAGCTCAACAAGCTGCTGGGACGGGTGACCATCGCTCAGGGCGGGGTGCTACCCAAGAAAACCAGCGCTCAGAGCTCCCAGAAAAAGCAAAGCAGACAAAATGTCATCTAATAAACAAAGACTCTTTTCAGAGCCACCCACAGTCTCTGTGAAAGGGCTGATTACTGTCTGATTCCAGCATGTCAGTAACAGAACAGAATTGGAACTATTTAAAATGTTTGTGAGCAACTATTTCAGTGGCTTCTCACTGTCCCCCTGATCCCTGTGTGAAAGGGAATTACCAATAGTCTAATTTATTCCTTTCCACACCGAGTTTGAGTTATTGGTCCCTGAAGGATTGCTGAATGGAGTCTTCCACCGCTGGTTACAGATAAGAAGTGGGGGAAAAAATGACAGGTTAAAGCTGTGCGTAAAATAGCGCCAGGAATTTGTGGCAATAATAGCGGAATAAAGAAAGGTTTTTGAAGGTTGGTGGAAAATATTTTACGAACAACTTTAAATAGATTTTCCAGTAATTCGCTTTTTGCCGACACTGAAATTGGCGCCTTTTTCGAATTCAAACGTTCTGCCAATTTCGACAATTTAAGCCAATGATTTGCTGCATTTTCCCTAATTTGAGGCTCTGCGATTGGTTAAGAAATGCGACTGGGAAGAGGGTGACCAATCAGAAGTGAGCGCGGGCTCAAACTGCGGGAATTCCGGGTCCCTGAATGATTGAGCTGAAACTGATCAGTTTCACAAACCCTGTCAGTTTCAGTGCAGGAAACACCGTCTCGGGGGAAATAACATCACAAGTGGGTCTGGTTCCAGTGACCGATTCAACGGCTGCTGCAAAACTCCCGGATTCCCTCATTGCAGCGAAATCATTTTGAAATTCTATGAAAACAATGAGTGATTCTGGAGGAGTGATGTGGCTTTGCACTGAGGGCATGTGTCGACTGGGGAAATAACTAACTGGAGAGTCTCGGGCACTGTTTGCACAGCCCGTTCAGAAAATCAAATCCACTGCACATCCTTGCTGCAACTGAAATGTCAATTTCGGGGATTCCAGTTTTCTACCCGAACACAGCACAGATTTATTCCAGACAGTTCTGAACAGCCTATCCCATCTCCCGTTTCCAGCTCACTGCTCTCTCTGTGAGACGGTGGGTGGCTCTTCGAAGAGCCTTTGTTGTGTGTTTGCTGGAAAGGGTCGAGTTGTGCGGCCCTGCCGTTTCAGAGCGTGCACCACATCCATGGCAGTGACCGTCTTGCGCTTGGCGTGTTCAGTGTAGGTGACTGCATCCCTGATCATATTCTCCAGGAAAACCTTCAACACCCCGCGAGTCTCCTCATATATCAAACCCGAGATCCGCTTGACCCCGCCACGGCGAGCCAGGCGGCGGATTGCTGGTTTGGTGATGCCCTGGATATTATCACGAAGCACGTTGCAGTGCCGCTTTGCTCCGCCTTTGCCCAGTCCTTTCCCTCCTTTACCTCTGCCAGACTTTCTTTTATTAATTTCCAAAATATACTTTATTCATAAAAATCTGCAAAAAAAATACATTACAAAACAGTTCCAAAAAGCACCAAGTCCAACAATACAGAGAGTAGAAAGGAGATCAGTTTCCTTCAGTACAGGAGTGAGTTGCCTCACAACCCTTCCATTTCATTTCTCATGCCATGTACATTTTACAGCAAACAAAAATTTCTGGCTACAGTTCGAGGGGTTTCCCATGGATCCAGCCCCTCAGTTCACTATGGTGGGGGGACCTTACACTGTGGTCTTTCCCCATTGAGCCTTTGCTGCAGCTGCCCCAAGCTTTAGTGCGTCCCTCAGCACGTAGTCCTGGACCTTGGAATGTGCCAGTCTGCAACATTCGGTGGTGGACAACTCTTTGCGCTGGAAGACCAGCAAGTTTTGTGCAGACCAAAGAGTGTCTTTCACCGAATTGATAGTCTTCCAGCAGCAGTTGATGTTTATCTCGGTGTGCGTCCCTGGGAACAGCCCGTAGAGCACAGACTCCTGTGTTACAGAGCTGCTTGGGATGAAACTCGACAAAAACCATTGCATCTCTTTCCACACCTGCTTTGCAAAGACACATTCCAGGAGGAGGTGGGCAACCATCTCTTCCCCACCACAGCCACCTCGAGGGCATTATGTGGAGGGGGTGAGACTTTGGGCATGCAGGAAGGATCTGATGGGGAGGGCTCTTCTCACCACCAGCCAAGCTACATCTTGGTGCTTGTTTGAAAGTTCTGGTGATGGGGCATTCCGCCAAATGACTTTGGAAGTCTGCTCAGGGAACCATCCAACAGGATCCACCATCTTCTTTTCCCATAGGGCCTTGAGAACATTCCGTGCAGACCACCGCCTGATGGATTGGTGGTCAAAGGTGTTTTTCCACAGAAACTTTTCCATGAAGGATCGGTGTTACGTACGGCACAGTCCAACTGGATGGAGCGTTCCACGGCAATATGACAAGGCCCATCCTTCGCAACACCGGGGACAGATAGAACCTCAGCACGGAGTGACACTTGGAGTTTGTGTACTGGAGGTCTACACACAGCTTGATACAGCCACACACAATGGTAGCCATCAGGATGAGGGCGATGTTGGGGACATTTTTCCTGCCTTTCCCCAGAGGTTTGAACATCGTGTCCCTCGGGACCTGGTCCATTTTGAATCCCCAGATGAAGCGGAAAATGGCTCAGGTGATCACCACAGTGCAGGAGTGCAGTATGGGCCAGACCTGCACCACGTACAGTAACCTGACACAATGGAGAGAGATCGCTGCTCCCACATGTTCAGCTTTTGTTGCACCCTGGCTACTCGCTCTTTCCAGGTTTTGGTGCATGCCCCGGCCCTTCCGAACCATACCCCAGCACCTTCAGGTCGTCTGACCGAATGGTGAAGGGGACAAAGGATCGGTCAGCTGAGTTCCCAAAGAACATGGCCTCGCTATTGCCGTATTTAACATTGGCTCCCGAGGCCAATTTGAGCTGGTCACTGATGCTCATCAGTCTGCGCACAGGCAGCGGGTTCAAGCAGAAAGCGGCGACGTCATTCATGTACAGGGAGGTTTTAACCTGAGTGCCTCCACTGCCTGGGATTGTTACCCTTCTGATACTCGCATTCTTCCTAATAGACTCAGAAAAGGGTTCAATACAGCAAACAAACAAGACAGGGGAGAGAGGACAGCCCTGTCTGACTCCAGATTGGATTGAGAAACTTTCTGATTCCCACCCATTGATTGAGACTGCGCTACTGATGTTTGTGCAGAGCAGTTTGATCCAATTGCAGATTCCCTCCCCAAACCCCATTTTGGAAAGTACGTCCATCATGTAGGTGTGCGATATCCAGTCAAAAGCCTTCTCCTGGTCCAGGCTGATGAGGCAGGTGTCCACCCTCCTGTCCCGTACATAGGTGATCGTATCCCTGAGTAGCGCGAGACTATGAGAGATCTTCCTGCCTGGTATAGTACAGGTCTGATCAGGGTGAATCACCAACTCCAGAGCAGACTTGACTCGACAGGCGATGACTTTTGACAGAATCTTGTAGTCGATGTTAAGCAGTGAGATGGGCCGCCAATTTCTGATTTCTGCCCCCTCCCCATTCCGCTTGTAGATGAGGGTGATGATGCCTTTCCTCATGGATTCTAATATGCTGCCAGCCAGGACCATACTCTGGTATACTGCCAGACTTTTATTTTAAATTTCCAAAATATACTTTATTCATAAAAATCTGTAAAAATTACATTCCCAAACAGTTTAAAACAGCATCAAGTCAAAAAATACAAACAGTGCAAAGGTGATCAGTTTCCTTCTATACAATCACGAGTTGCCTCACAACTCGTCCATTTCATTGTCATGCCAATTACATTTCTACATTTACAGCACACAAAATTTTCCCGATACGGTTCGAGGGGTTTCCCATGGATCCAGCCCCTCCGCTCAGCTTGGTGGGGGGACCTTACACTGTGGTCTTTCCCCATTGAGCCTTTGCTGCGGCTGCCCCAAGCTTTAGTGCGTCCCTCAGCACGTAGTCCTGGACCTTGGAATGTGCCAGTCTGCAACATTCGCTGGTGGACAACTCTTTGCGCTGGAAGACCAGCAAGTTTCGGTCAGACCAAAGGGCATCTTTCACCAAATTGATAGTCCTCCAGCAGCAGTTGATGTTTGTCTCGGTGTGCGTCCCTGGGAACAGCCCGTAGAGCACAGACTCCTGTGTTACAGAGCTGCTTGGGATGAACCTCGACAAAAACCACTGCATCCCTTTCCACACCTGCTTTGCAAAGACACATTCCAGGAGGAGGTGGGCGACCGTCTTTTCCCCACAACAGCCATCATGATAATTCTTGCCTCAAATCAGTGCACAACAAAAGAGACTGATTCCGTCAGCTTCCTTTTTTTTTCCAGGCCGCCCGGACCTGGCTGAGAAAGGCAGAGTGAGAGCAGGGAGGGGAGGAGACAAGGGTGAAGATTAAACAGAGAGCGAGAGGGAAGGAGACACCCAGAGTGACAGACAGAGAGAGAACGGCCCCTCATCTTTCAGCTCCACCTCCAGTTTCCTCCGGGTTGCCAATTTCAAACCCTTTATTAACAGTTGAACCGAAACCCAGCTCTCCACGCAAACCCTTCCAGACTCGACCTTCATAGTCAAGGCTTTCCAGAAAGCCAGAGTTTTT
This sequence comes from Heterodontus francisci, assembly GCF_036365525.1. Taxonomy (NCBI): domain Eukaryota; kingdom Metazoa; phylum Chordata; class Chondrichthyes; order Heterodontiformes; family Heterodontidae; genus Heterodontus; species Heterodontus francisci. Next base: position 1,489,478 of record NW_027141723.1, read on the forward strand.
AAACATGGTCCCACTACAATTAACACTCAGTAATATTCCCACCTAAGCATAGTCCATTCTATACTAAGAAACCTCGTCAGTAACATCACCATTTCCACACACATCCGCTTCCAGCAGTTTACAGCACCTTACTGCAGCTGTTTGGGGAATCTCCTGTGTTAAGATTGGAGTTGGAAAGCGGCCTTTACCCGGCAGTGTTATTGTCTCACACTGAATCTGCCAGACATCCTGTTCTCTTTATTGTGAGAGAGAAAGCACGGATTTAGGAAATGTTCATTTGAAATGATCTCTGTTAAGAACGAGCCCGGCCGTGGGACAGGTATTCCAGTGCAAAGAGCTGTCTATGACCGAGTGTTGCAGACTGGCACATTCCATCATTCAAGACTATGTGCTGTGGGATGGCATTGAAGCTTGGGGAAGCCACCATGGAGTCTCAATAGAAAGGTGACAGTCTAAGGCCCTCGTACAGCGAGGGGCTGGAACCTGTGTAAAACCCCTCGGGTTGTGTGCACCAGAGAATGTTTGATGTGTAATGTAAATACTGTAAATATAAACTGTGCAGGCAGGGATAGTGAGATACCTCATGTACATTATTGAAGGAAACTGATCTGTATTGTACCTTATGTAATATTAAAATTGAACTGCTTTGCAATGTAATTGCACAAATTATATTAATAAATTACATTTTGTGCAAAAGAAAGCAGCTTTCCTGTCAACACACACCTTGTCTCAGGGCACAACTTTCCTGTGATCTTGTCACACCCAACTTCGCTCTATATCTTCTGGCACACACACTTTACAGTCTGTCATTTCCAAAAACAAGCATTCTAAAATCAAAAGACCTTTTGTTTATTTCTCCTTTCTTTTCATTTCTCCTCTATTCTTCTCAATCACTCCCTTCAACAGTCCTATTCAGATCAAGGTGGAATGTGAATAGTGTCACAACTCACCTCTGACACTATTATTACCCTTCTCTTTTCTTGTCTTATTCAATGGGAAAGTTTTATTCACCAGTCTGTTGCTGTTTTACACTCTTGCCATACCATTTGGTATTGCATCCATCTGAATTCTGTGCTTTCATGGCCTTATATATCTTTTCCTCTTCTGGATGATTTGTTTGCTTCAGTTCCATTCAACCAGGCTGGACCACAGGGAAGCTTAGAACAAAGAACAAAGAACAGTACAGCACAGGAACAGGCCATTCGGCCCTCCAAGCCTGCGCCGATCTTGATGCCTGCCTAAACTAACACCTTCTGCACTTCCGTGGCCCATATCCCTCTATTCCCTTCCAATTCATGTATTTGTCAAGATGTCTCTTAAACGTCGCTATCGTATCTGCTTCCACCACCTCCCCTGGCAGCAAGTTCCAGGCACTCACCATCCTCTGTGTAAAAAACATGCCTCGCACATCCCCTCTAAACTTTGCCCCTCGCACCTTAAACCTATGTCCTCTAATAACAGACTCTTCCACCCTGGGAAAAAGCTTCTGACTATCCACTCTGTCCATGCCGCTCATAACTTTGTAAACCTCTATCATGTCGCCCCTTCACCTCCGTCGTTCCAGTGAAAACAATCCGAGTTTTTCCAACCTCTCCTCATAGCTAATGCCCTCCAGACCAGGCAACATCCTGGTAAACCTCCTCTGTACCCTCTCCAAAGCCTCCACGTCCTTCTGGTAGTGTGGCGACCAGAATTGCACGCAATATTCTAAGTGTGGCCTAACTAAGGTTCTGTACAGCTGCAACATGACTTGCCCATTTTTATACTCTATGCCCCGACCGATGAAGGCAAGCATGCCGTATGCCTTCTTGACTACCTTATCCACCTGCGTTGTCACTTTCAGTGACCTTTGCCTTGGGTGGGTCCACGTTGATCCATTACATTCAGAATCACCTCCTTGAAATAACTCCATAGTACAACTACAGTAACCACACAGAATCTGCTTCAAACACTCCTGCACATTTTATCTGTTCTGACTGTCAACACCTCCAGCTCTTTTGTTTAAGTGGAACCCATCAGGTTTGTATAGGCTCCTTCTATTCTGAAAGCTGTAGCACTGGTTCAGGGAATTCAGCCCTGTTTCTCTACTTTCAAGGCTCAGCCATGCTTGATCTGCATCGTAATTGCTTTTATTGCAATGTTACAAGACCTCCAATCCTCTGGAAAACGATGGTCAGACCTTCCACTATTTCTTCCCTGGCTTCATTCAACAGCCTGAGGTACATTTCATCTGGTCCTGGTGATTTATCCACATTCAAGGATGCTCATCCCATTAAGACTTCCTCTCTCCTTTGGTTATCACGTCCAATACTTCACACTCCTCCTCCTTCATAACAATATCTGCATCACCCCCTCATTTGAGAAGACAGTAAGGTATTCATTAAGGATATTGGCAACATCTTCCACCCCGATGCAAAGGTTACATTTTTGATCTTTTCTGTGCCCTGCTGTTTGCTTAGTTGCCTCTTACTCTACCGTTTTGATGCAACATCTTTGGGTCCATTGTTATTTTGCTTGTCCATGTTCTTTCCTGTTCTCTCTTTGCTCTTCACCGCTGCTCCTAAACGCCTCCAGTGCAGTCAAAACACAAGGTGTCACAAGTGGGATTTGAACCCACGCCTCCCATAGAAACTGCGACCTAAACGCAGCGCCTTAGACCGCTCGGCCATCCTGACCGCCTATTGGCTATTATTAATGCTAAGGAAATTAACCATTCTTTGTGAAAGTATTTGTGAGATTGAGGAAATGTCTGGAAGAGGAAAGACCAGCGGGAAAGCTCGGGCCAAGGCCAAGTCTCGCTCCTCCCGGGCTGGACTGCAGTTCCCGGTGGGCCGTGTTCACAGGCTCCTGAGAAAGGGTAACTATGCTGAGCGTGTGGGTGCCGGAGCCCCGGTCTATCTGGCTGCTGTGCTCGAGTATCTGACCGCTGAAATCCTCGAGCTGGCCGGCAACGCGGCCCGGGACAACAAGAAGACCCGCATCATTCCCAGACACCTGCAACTGCCCGTCCGCAACGACGAGGAGCTCAACAAGCTGCTGGGAGGAGTGACCATCGCTCAGGGCGGGGTGCTGCCTAATATCCAGGCCTTGCTGCTGCCCAAGAAAACCAGCGCTCAGAGCTCCCAGAAAAAGTAAAGCGGCCAAAATGTCATCAAATAAACCAAAGGCTCTTTTCAGAGCCACCCACAGTCTCTGTGAAAGGACTGATTACTGTCAGGAGGGAATCAGAGATGGAGTTATTGTAACCGTGGATTGACCTGTTTCACATCTGTCCAGGTGTCTTTTCAGTTCCCTCTCTGGATTTCGCTCTGTTTCTCTGCTCACACATCTCCCCCTCCAGTTAAGTGAAGAAGTGAACTACAGGGTGTAGAATCAGCAATTCAATAAATCCCGCTGCCTTCGATTTTATAAATCCCAAGAGCATCCCGGTACATTAACGGGAACTGGTTCGGAGCTGATGAATTAATTTAATAATGGAAGTGTCCGTGTTAATTCTCTGTTTTTCATTTGGACAGTTTGAATTGTGTTTTTTTTTCTCTCTGGTGATCTGAGCGCCGCTTCTCAATGAGAATCTGCTCCCAGAACAGAGTAAATGCAGGAAGGAAGAGACCATTCTCGGGCTGTGTGCTTCTCTCCTAACCTGATCTGTTTCGACCGCACTGTTCCCAGAGGATGGAATCAGTGAGAGTTGTGCACACACAGGAGCTGAGTCCACTGCAGCGCTTTAACATGTACCTTCTCCCCAGCCCTCCTTCTTCTCCGGACACAAAGTTGTTTGTTCCCCCGGCGACGGGATAGAGTCGGGGATCCTCTCCCCGCAGTGTCAGTGGCTGCAGCCCCGGGGAACTGGCGGTTTCAGTCAGAGTGACCGAGCTACCTTATAGGACTCTCCCCCTGAATTTGTGAACTGAGACTGCACCGAACACATCTCCAGTTAGAGTGAGGGCCGGACATCCTTCTGTTTTATTACAGAGAGTGGGGAAAGGGCTGGGTGGAGGGGAGTCACCAGGGATCCTGGATTTGCTCCAAATCATTTCCATGTGGAATCTGCAGGCGGGGCCGGGACAGGGATCATTTGATCAGGGGATCAGCTCTTTCCTGAGAGATGTGGGTGGCTCTGAGAAGAGCCTTTGTGTTCAGATGTTTACAAGTTTCCCGCACTCTTTCACTTCTTTCCAGACCCTGCTTTCTGAGCCTTCGCTGCTTTCGGCTTGACCTTGCTCTTCCATGTCTGCACTTTCTTCAGCGCCTTTCCGCCCGCCGCACTCTTGCCTTTTTTGACCTTCTTCGCAGGAGACTTTTTCTGAAGCGTTGCTTTCTTCACCGCCTTATTTGGCGTTGCCGCCGCCTTGCTGCTCGTTTTCTTGGCTGTTACTTTCTTTGTTGTCACTTTCTTGGCTGCTGGTTTGTTCACCAATGATTTCTTGTCTGCTGGTTTCTAACGAAGGATTTCTTGGTTGCTGGTTTCTTCACTAAAGATTTCTTGTCTGCTGGTTTCTTCACTGAAAATTTCTTGTCGGCTGGTTTCTTCGCTAAAGATTTCTTGTCTGCTGGTTTCTTCACTAAAGATTTCTTGTCTGCTGGTTTCTTCACCTTCTTTCCCACTTTTCCCTGGGTTTTCCTTCTTGCTGATTTTGAAGGAGCCGGAGGCTCCCTGTCCCTTGCTCTGCACCAGGGAGCCTTTGTTCACATTCCTCTTGATACTTTGCTTGATCTGGGTCCTGAGCTTCTCCACATCGACACCGCTGCTACCCAGAGCCTTCTTTATGGCGGACAGGGACATCCCCTTGCGATCGCTGAAAGCCGGCACAATCTTGAGGATCTGTTCGCCCAACGGGAGACCAGCTGGCTTGTTCCGGGGAGCCGCCGCCTTCTTCTTGGGGGTCTTGACTTGGGCGGCGGCGGCGGCTGGAGGAGCCGTTTGGGCGGCTGCACGATCGGTTATGTCCGGGACTCTGCACAAATTCTCTCTGTCAATGTGAACTGGGTCAGAAATGAAGCCGGTGATGGCGGCACAGAGCAACTTAAAGGCAGAGAGAGGACGGGGCGGAGACAAGCTGCTGTCAGCTCCCGGCTCCTGCTGTCTCTCTGTGTTTCTCTCTCCTCACAAACTCTCCAATTCCATTGAAATTCAGAGACTCCAGACTTCCAGACTAGATCTTTCCTGTCTCTCACTCCAGTATGTTTGCTGTTGAAAAGCTTTCACTAGGATTGAGGACTCCATTTTCCATTTCACCTGGTTTTATTGCTGCACTGACCACCCTCTCTCACCCCTCGCTGACATGTTCTCTACTTTTCAACTGAAATCTTGAAATAAAAAAAAATGATCCCGAATTCCCACTTTGGGGCTGAGCAGGGAGCAGGGCGGTTCTTTGACTGGAAAATCATTTGATTTTGCACAAGAATGACTCTGAAATCCGGCCATGAGAGCGGACCCACAAACACAGTGGCTTCAGACTAACCCGCCCTCCCCTTTAATACAATCTCTCTTCCACAATATTCACATCTGCATATTCACAGGACAAACTGTTCCCTGAATGTAGAGTTCCCAGGACAGGTTTTCCCCTCCGCTCAGTCTGTGCTGCGGATTCTCGGGGGTGAGTTGTATTTTCTCAGCTCAGTCAGTGTTAAACAGTCTGGGACCGGCGCTCCAAATATTGTCTATTAACCAGAGTCCGCTACAAGAGCCAATCACAGTTGTGACTTTTTTTATTCGTTCATGGGATTTGGGTGTGAGTCCAGAACCAGGGGTCATAATCTAAGGATACGGGGTAAACCTTTCAGGTTGTCCTTTCTCTCTCTGCCCCTCTCTCTCTGCCGACACCCACCCCCGGTCTCCTCTCTCTCTAACTCTCCTCTCTCTCTCTCCCTCTCTCTGACAGTTGCAGAGAGCGAGAACTCTCAGCTTTATGGTTAGTCTTTTTTTAAAAATCGCAGCCGTCAGTTTCACAGCTGACAGGCGCTTTGAGCAGAGACAGCACTTCCGAAACTCGGACAAGCTCGGGTTTTTCTGGAGGGCTTTTAAATGAAATCAGAACTGCCGGAAAGCTCCGAACTTGTCCGAGGTTCTGAAACGTTGTCTCTGCTCTCAGGACCTGTCAGCTGTGAAACTGACGGCTGCGATTTGATTGAAAGTCAGACTGGTCTGGAAGAAGAAGCCAATGGGAAATTTCTCATCCCTGAAATTATCAGTCACGGACCGAACTGTTTTAACGAGGACACTGGTGTCCATGTACAGACATGTTGCCAACCCCTGTTCTTCACACAGACTTACCAATCACACACTGATCAACGCCAACAAATAATTTGACTTTTTTATTGAAGACTGACAATACAATATACAATTTAGAGGAGAGTATTACAGGCACATCTTACCGGGGATCATCCCATCTCCTACTCTGTGTCACATACTGTATGACATCAATTCCTGAAGTGATGATGCACACACGAGTTACCAATTCCTTGAAACAAAGAGTAGGCATAAATGGGCCATTTTCTCATTGGCAGGATGTGACTGGTGGAGTGCCACAAGGATCAGTGCTTGGGGTTCAATTATTTACTATCTATATTAATGACATGGAGGAGGGGGCAGAGTGTAATATATCCAAATTTGCTGATGATACAAAAATAGGTAGGGCATGTTGTCATGAAGACATAAGGAATCTCCAAGGGGATATAGATAGGTTGAGTGAGTGGGCAAAAACTTGGCAGATGGAGTTTAATGTAGGAAAGTGTGAGGTCATACACTTTGGTAGGAAGAATCAAAATGCAGACTATTATATAAATAGACAGAGACTCCAAAAAAGAGGGATCTGGGTGTTCTTGTGATTGAAACACAAAAAGTTAGCATGCAGGTGCAGCAAGTAATTAAGAGGGCAAATGGAATTTTGGCCTTTATTGCTAGGGGGCTGGAGTTTAAAAATAGGGAAGTCTTGTTAAAGCTGTGCAGGGTGTTGGTGAGGCCACACCTGGAGTGCTGTGTACAGTTTTGGTCCCTGTATTTAAGAAAGGATATATTGGCATTGGATACAGTCAAAAGAGATTCACTCGGCTGATTCCTGGGAGAAAGGGGTTGACTTATCAAGAATGGCTAACAAGTTAGGCCTTTATACATTAAAGTTTAGAAGAATAAGGGTGATCTTATTGAAATGTATAAGATTCTGAGGGGGCTTGACAGGGTAGATGTTTCCACTAGTGGGGGAATCTCAAACTAGGTAACATAGTTACAGAATAAGGGGACAGTCATTTAAAACTGAGATGCAAAGGAATTTCTTCTCTCAGAGGGTAGTGAATGTCTGGAATTCTCTACCCAGAGAGTTGTGGAGGCTAAATCACTGAAAGCATTTAAAGAAGAGGTAGATAGATTTTTGAAATATTGGGGAGTTGAGGGCTATGAGGAGCTGGCACGAAAGAGGAGTTGAGGTCTGGGGCAACTCATCCCTGATCTTATTAAATGGTGGGGCAGGCTTTGGGGACTGAATGGCCTACTCCTGCTCCGATTTCTTATGTTCTTATAAGGGGGCTACAAAGAGATGTAGATCGGTTAAGTGAGTGGGCAACAACCTGGCAAATGGAGTAAAATGTGGGAAAGTGTGAAATTGTCCACTTTGGCGGGAAGAATAAAAAAGAAGCATATTATCTAAATGGTGAGAGATTGCAGAGCCCTGAGATGCAGAGGGATCTGGGTGTCCTCGTGTATGAATCGCACAAGGTTAGTATGCAGGTACAGCACGTAATTAGGAAATCTAATAGAATGCTCGTGTTTATCGCGAGGGGAATTGAATACAAAAGTAGGGAGGTTATGCTTCAGCTATACAGGGCATTGGTAAGACCACATCTGGAGTACTGTCTACAGAACTGGTCTCCTTATTTAAGGAAGGATGTGAATGCATTGGAGGCAGTTCAGAGAAGGTTTACTGGACAAATACCTGGAATGGTGGGCTGTCTTACAAGGAAAAATTGGACAGGCTTGGCTTGTATCCACCAGATTTTAGAAGAGTAAGAGGCAACTTGATTGAAACACATAAGATCCTGAGGGTCTTGACAGGGTGGATGTACAAAGGATGTTTCCTCTTGTGGGAGAATCTAAAATTAGGGGTCACTGTTTAAAAATATGGGGTTGCCCATTTAAGACAGAGATGAGGAGAATTTTTTTCTCTTAGAGGGTTGTGAGTCTTTGCAGTTCTCTTCCTCAAAACGCAGTGGAAGCAGAGTCTTTGAATATTTTTAAGGCAGATGTCGATAGATTCTTGATAAGCAAGGGGGTGGTCAGGGGTAGCTGGAAATGTGGGTCATCAGTTCAGCTATGAAATTATTGAATGGCGGAGCAGGCTGGAAGGGCCGAGTGGCCTACTCCTGCTCCTAATTCATATGTTCATATGCTTGTATGTTTGTATAAAGCCCAAGATGCCATATATTTTACTACTACTCTCTCAATATGCCCTGCTACCTGCAAAGATCGATGCACATGCATCCCCATGTCCCTCTGTCCCTGAACACTCTTTAGAACTGTGCCATTAAGGATATATTGCCTCTCCCTATTCCTTCTGTCAAAATGCATCACCTCACACTTAACAGTATTAAATTCCATCCGTCACCTCTCTGCTCATTCTGCTAGCCTATCTATGTCCTATTGCATGCGGTTCATATCATCCTCACTGTTTGCCTCACCTCCAAGTTTGGTATTGTCAACAAATTTTGAGATTCTGTTCCGTATTCCAAGATCCACATATTTTATACATAGCAAGAAAAGCAGTGATCCCAGCACTGACCCTCGGGGAACACCACTGTCGACCATCCCCTAGTCTGAAAAGAAACCATTGACTACAACTTGCTTGTTTCTGCCCTTAATCCAATTTTTTAACCAATTGGACACTGACCCTCCTATTCCATGAGCCTCAATTTTGTTAACCAGCCTTTTATGTGATACTTTATCAAGTGCTTTCGTAAAATCCATAGAAACAACATCCACTGCATTTCCTTCATCAAACTTCTCTGCTCCTTCATCAAAAAAATTCAATTAGATTAGTGAAGCATGATCTGCCTTTTACAAATCCATGCTGGATATCCTTAATTAACTCAAACCTCTCTAAATGTCCATTGATATTTTCCCTGATTATCATTTCTGAAACCTTACCCAGCATTGATGTTAAATTAACTGGCATGGAGTTGCTTGGACTGTCCTTACACCCTTTCTTGAATAAGGGTGTCATTTGCCACTCTCCAATCCCCTTATCCAGGGAAGATTGGAAGATTATGGCAAGCCCTTCCTGGAGGAGTCTAGACATGCAAGGACTCAACTACCAGCAAGCGTAGAAAGCAAGACCCAGGCTCAGGGCCTTCAGTTTCCCCTGGAGGGGAGTCGGAGAGGCAGCGGATCCTGTGAGGAACCACAGTTCAGGAAAGGTGAGAAGGTCATTATGAGGGGACAGAGGAGATTAAGTTCAAGGTTTCCCAGCTTATAAGCAATTGCAGAGACAAGGAACGGTGCTGGGGCAAATAATAGGAAGCTGTGATCGGTTGGAAGGCAGGAGTGATTAAATGACAGAAGAGATGATGGTGCAAGGCAAAAGTCAGGGAAACAACAAGTAACATTTGGCCGGCACAGATACCAGGAGTGGGGTTTGAACACACACAGACATATATTCATTGGATTTTAAGTCCAACACCTTAACCACTCAGCCCTCCTGGTTCATTAACCCGTTGCTGAAAATGAAATTTAATGTGATCCGGGTGACATCTGGTCTTTTACAATATACAATTATGACTCCTCTCCCATGCTAAATTGGACCCTTCATTACTTATGAACCTCAATTGGATCACCCCTCAGTCTAGGTTTCTCTAAAGTGTAGGGTTCCAACTCTTTTAGTCTAACTTGATAACGAAGATGTCTTACACTGGGAATTAGTTTAATGTCTCTCCTCTGTACCCTGTCAAAAGCCTCAATAGCACCCATCATGTGAGGAGACCAAGACTGGATACAATATTCCAAGTGAGGCCTGACCAAGGTTTCATAAAAGGACAAATTCGGGACATCTCAGATACTGAAGGAGTCCGTGTCCAGAAGCAGCAAGACCTGGACAACATTCAGACTTGGGCTGCTAAGTGGCAAGTAACATTCACACCACATAAGTACCAGGCAATGACCATCTCCAACAAGAGAGAATGTAACCATCTCCCTTTGACGTTCATCGCTGAATCCCCCCCACCATCAACATCCTGGGGGTAACCATAGACACAAGCTTAACTGGACCATTCATATAAATACTGTGGCACCAAAGGTAAAACAGACAGTGAGAATTCTGCAATGAATAATTCAGCTCAAGGCACGAGGTGAAATGCTCATTAGGAGAGCTGGAACAATGGACTGGTCAGGTGTGCAGAAAAGTGACAAATGGAATTCAACTTGGAGAAGTGTGAGGTGATGCCTTTGGTGAGGTCAAACACGGCAAAGGAATACACAATTAATGGGTGAATACTGAGAGGTCTGGAGGAAGTGAGGGACCTTGAAGTGAATGTCCACAGATCCCTGAAAGTAGCAGGACAGGTTGATAAGTTGGTTGAGAAGGCTTATGGAATCCTTTCCTTTATTAGCAGAGGTATAGAATATCAGAGCAGGGAGGTTATGCTGGAACTGTATCAATCATTAGTTCGGCCACAACTTCAGTTCTGTGTGCAGTTCTGGTCACCTCATTACAGAAAGGATGTAATTGCACGAGAGAGGTTACAGAGGAGATTTACGAGGATGTTGCCAGCTCTGGAAAAATGCAACGATGGGGAAAGATTGGATCGGCTGGGGTTGAATAGAGGAGGCTGAGGGGAGATTTGATTGAAATGTATAAAATTGTGAGGGGTCTGGATAGAGTGGATGGGAAGGGTCTATTTACCTTAGCAGGGAGGTCAATGACTAAGGGGCATAGATTTAAAGTGATTCGTTGAACGATTAGAGGGGAGATGAGGAACCGTTTTTTCACCCAGAGGGTGCGAGGGGTCTGAAACTCACTGCCTATAAGGGTAGTTGAGGCAGAAACCCTCAACTCATTTAAGAGGAGTCTGGATGTGCACCTCAAGTACCTGAACCTGCAGGGCTACGGTCCAAATGCTGGACAATGGGATTCCGCTGGGTTGCCCGATTTTTGGCCTTCCTGAGCTGTAAACTTTCTATGTTCAATGATTCTATGCAGAGACAATGGGCCGAATAGCCTCCTTCTGCACTGTAATAATTTTGTGATTTTTGACTCTCCAAAACTTGTCCACCATCTATAAGGCACAAGCCAGGATGAGTGCAGCTCCAACAATACTCCAGAAACTCGACACTGTTCAGGACAAAGCAGCTGCCTTGATTGTCACCCCATTCACCACCTTAAACATTCACTCCCTTCACCACTAACGCACAGTGGCAGTAGTGTGTACCATCTACCAGATGCACTGCTGCAACTCACCAAGGCTCCTTCAAAAACACCTTCCAAACCGAAGACCTCCACCACCTTGAAGGACAAGGGCTGCGGATGCATGGAAACACCACCATCTGCAAGTTCCCCTTCAAGTCACACACCATCTGATCTGCAACAATATCGCTGTTCATTCACTGATGTTGGGTCAAAATCCTGGATCTCCCTTCCTCACAGCACTGTGGGTGTACCTACACCACATGGAGTGCAGCAATTCAAGAAGGGAGCTCACCGCCATCTTGTCAAGGACAATTAGGGATGGGTAACAAATTCTGGCCTTGCCAGTGTCGCTCACATCCCATGAAAGAATATGCCCCATCTTATATGCAATTATCCTCTGAATGCAGCCCAACCCCCTATTTGCTCCAGCTATCACTTCACAGCATTGCCTCTGTACCTTTCGAGATCTGTGCACTAGAACATCCAGATCTCTGCTCAAAATTATTTCCTTTCTCCGCCTGCTTTAATGTTTTTCCCTGAAGGGTGTATGAATGTTGAGCATTCGCCCTGTCCACATGAACAACACTGCACTTACCCAAATTAAACATCATTTACCAGTCATGAACCCAATCTCCCAACACATTAAGATCAGCCTGAAACAGTCGAGCATCGTCTACAGTCTGAACACTCGCAGAGATCTTCAAATCATCTGTAAATTTACAGATGGTGCCCCCTACACCTACATCCAGATCATTAATAAAAATAGTAAAGAGCAACAGACCCAACACCGATCCCTGTGGGACACCACTGGTAACTGGTCTCCAAACAGATCCAGATCCATCTGTAACTACTTTCTGCCTACGTCGTGCCAGTCAGTTCCCAATCCAGATCAATATATTACCACTGATACCAGGGTCTTTAATATTATAGAGAAGAATCTTGTGTCGAACCTTATCAAAATCTTTTGGCTGAGATCCGCTAATTGAGCACAGGCCGGGGATGAGGCCTAAGCCTGTCCTGCTCTGTGTGTGGGTCTCAGGAAGGCACAAGATGAGATCAGCTCACTGAGCACAGGTCCTTCCTGCTCTATATAGTGCTCAGTACCTCACCAAATGAGAATAACAAACACACCACAGGCCAGGGAGCCTCGGCCCATCCTCCCCTGATTGCGGTTCAGTGCCAACCAGGTCAGATCAGCTAATTCAGCACAGGCTGGAGATGGAAGCTGGATCTTTCCTGCTCTGGGGGCTCCGTACCATACCAGGTGTGATGAAGTAAAATACCACAGGCCGGGGATGGAGCCTGGGATTTTCCTGTTCTGTGTGGGGCTCTGTACAACACCGTGTGAGATGAACTATCATCCCTCAGGCTGAGGAAGGAGCCTGGGCCCATTCTGTTCTGTGTGGCTCCTACAACATTGGGTGGGTTCAGTTAACTCAACACAGGCCATGAAGACAACCAGGCCCTTTCCTGCTCCGTGTGGCTCAGTATCACACCAGGTGACATCAGCTAACACAGCACAGGCTGGGGCTGGAGCCTGGGCCTGTCCTGCTCTGTGGGCTCAGTAACACAGCCCGTAAGATGAACTTTTTTCAAAAGACTTCAGTGTATTTAACTCTGTGTCCAACACTGCGTTTATAAAGAGTGTAATTTATTGACTGGTCTCTTGGATCTTGGAGCAAACAGGGTGACAGACAGAGGTCTGTGTGCAGAGGGTTTGGGGGTGAGCTCTGATTCCTAACCCTTTCTGGATTGTGAGGAATAAAGAATGAATGAGAGAGAGAGAATGTGGGAGAAGGGATGATGGAAGAATTTGTCCGTGAACCTTATTAAAAGTGGCTCAAACGCAAAATAATATGAAGATATCAAGAGCAGAACATTAACATAATCTGAGTTCCGCGAACTGGTCGGGTCCCATTCCCCTGAAGTGAGGAATGAACGGGTGGGGAAATTCCGCCTGGAGTTATATTTGTCTCCAATGAAGATGAGTTCACAGTGAGGATGGAATAGCTCAGTTGGGAGAACATTAGATTGAAGAACCAGGATACAATCCCTGGTTTCATCAGTTTTAATTTGGTGTCTCCATCAGTTTAAGTAGAGAGAATCAGAGGGGAGATTTTCCACTCTTGACCCCATGGGCTGAATTTTAAACTAACTTTGCGGCTCTCGGCAGAGGCACCGGAAGCGGGTGTCGTCACCACACGAGTGAAATGTGGCCGACCGACTCCGACCACGGAGCAGCCGACAAATTAATGAAGGGGAGGCGTGGGGCCCATGTAAACAAGGACCAGAGGTAGGGAACGAGGTGCCGATGGCACTGACATCTGACACAACGGCAGGTGCTGGCACCATATTTAAAGGGCTGCCAGCCCTGCATTCACTGCTGCCTGGTTTAAAGGAGTGTCTTCCTGAGAGCCCTCTGCTGTCCCAGGACCAGTTCTGCTGCCTCTGATGCCCCAGGACCCGTTCTGCTGCCTCTGTTGCCTGATGGGTAAGGAGCTGAATGCGAGCCTGCAGTGACCATGGTGCCACGGTTTAGCGATGCCTCCCTGCAGGTTCTCCTCCAAGTGGCAAGAGAAAGGTGCAAGATCCTCTTCCCCAGGGATGGGAGGTGGAGACCTGTCCACCTGACCAAGCAAAGCTGCCTGTAGATAGTAGGTGAGGTCAGCAGCCATATGTTCACCCCCAGGACATGGATCCAGTGCAGGAAGTGGGTCAATGACCTGATCCAGGTTGCTCAGGCGACAACTCAAAACACTTTGGACCCTTTGGACATTACATGTGGCAGAGTGAGAGGGAATGTTTAGTGGAAAGGGAGTGACCACCCAGTCATGTGTATTGGGGAAGGGCAGCAGGAGAGGCACACGTCAGTCATTATATAACCTCACACAGTCCCTCGACAGGGGCCGCATGCAGGAGGCATATGTGTGTCCACATCATGGACTGCTGGACTATCACCATCAGAGATGTTGGGCTTGTCCCCGCTGGGAGACTAACTTTGTTCATCATTGTGTCTGCAGGAGAAGACATCCCACAATTGGAAAGAGCGTGTCAAGAGTGGCGGTGGAGTAGCTTATCTCCATGTCCTCATCCCGATGGAGGAGGAGGCCATGGAACAGGCAGGGCAGCAAAGCAGCTGCTCCATAGCTGATGGAGAGACAGGGGCATCTACCCAAGAGAGTGAGTGAACATCTCCTGGGGCACAAGGGAGCATCCGCTTCAAAGGAGCCACACTGCTCATCTGTTCACCACTGCATCAATGGAGCTGCACAGTAGGGATGGTTGGAATGTCACGATGGGCAGACCGTAACCCTTCAATGTCCCTGTTTTCTCATGAAGGCCCGGATGAACGACAAAAGCAAAGCGTTGGAGAGACTGGGAGACAGCCGGACACGTCTGAGGAGGAGGAGGGAGCCTCAGATGGTGCACCATCACATCATTCCCCTGCACCCTCCACCAGAACAGAAAAGCTCATGCAAACTGATGAGCACATCACAGGCAGGCCCGGGCAGCTGACGGAGGCTGTGACAGCCGAGGCCACTGACAGTTGGTGGTCTGTGGGAGGCCAGGCCCACACTGAGCCTCAGGCTGATGACATGCCTCTGGTGTCACCAGCAACACGGGAAATACCGCAGCTGCAGCGAGAGGTCAGGTAACATCTGGCAGAGTTGCCAGAGGCTATGTGTACCCAAACAAGGATGGTGGAGGAATCCATCCAGGTCTTGGGTGCTGCACTGTCTCTGATGGGGGTGTGTCTGGCTTCCTCCATTGAGAGATTGGTGACTCTCATGGAGAGCCAGATCCAGCCGATCAATCAGTGGCTGCCAGAGATGTTCGCAGACCTGCACTCCATCACTTTGTCCATGAGCTCCATCCAGCGGTGACAAGGTGAGAGGGGGGACGAGGCACCTGAATTCTCCACCAGGTCCACGTCCCTCTCAGGTCAGCAGGGAGGTACAAGTGTATCTTATAAGGGGGAGGAGCAGCTGGCTGCTACATCTGGGGTCTCCTCTCAGGGTGCTCCTGGTGTGGACAGTAGCTCCAAAGCCCCTCTGCCAGTGACACCAGTGATGCCAGTGCCTCCATCATCCTCGATGACAGAGGGGGGTCCCTGTACCTGTGCAGGAGGCCCTTAGTGTGCCGGGGCCCTCCAGGCCTCAGGCAGCCAGAGGACGGCCACCAATGTTATCCCAAGCCATGGGGCAGCAAGGTCAGCAGCCTGTCTCCACCTCAGCTGACAGAGCAGGGGGAGCACCACGTAGGAGCACCCGGAAAAGATTTAAGAAGAGCACCTAGATTCACTGAGGGGTTCACGGGTGAATGTACATTCCAGATGGATAGGGTTGTGTTTGGTGTCACACAGAATAAAGAAATGATGTTCTCTCACTATGTCTCCTTCCTATTGTTGATGCCCTTTGGGACTTCATTTAAACCCTTCCTCCCAAGGGGCTGGAAGTGAGGGACCAAGCCCTGAGTTCACAAAGCTTCGGCCTTGCCACTGTGCGATATGTACCTGGGCGCTGTAGTGCAGAAGGAAGGAGGTGACAACAGGGCTGATCAAAGCTAAGACTTTATTGACTTGGTTCCAGAAGGTGGTAAGGCTCAAAGGAAACGTGAATGTATAAGGGTGTCTCGTGTCTCCCTTGTGTGTATCTCATGGTGGCTTTCCTGCTGTGCCTCAGGTCCTTCATCTGGCACTGCCTGAGCAGCATCCTCCTCCACATCCTCATCATCAGAGTAGACATCACACTCCATGATCTCCTCACGAGTCAACACCTCACCCCTCTGTAATGCCAGATTGTGCTGTGCACAGCAAACCACCGCGATATACGAGACCCTCGCCGGCACAAACTGAAGGACTCCACTGGAACAATCCAGGCACTTCAATCTCATCTTCAGGAGACCAATGGCCTCCTTGATGGTCACTCGGGTTGACCCGCAGCAGGTTTTGTACCTCTCCTCTGCATCCTTGTGTGGATTCCTCACAGGCGTCAGTACTCATGTCCTCACTGGGTTGTCTCCAAGGGTCCATCTCAGAAAGCGCATGGGGCCACGGAAAAGTTCTGGCACCTGCGTCTGCCTTGGTATGCAGGCGTTGTGGCTGCTTCCCGGGATTTGTGCACACACCTGTTGGATCCATTTGTGATGGTCACAGACCAGTTACACACTGAGCAAATGGAAGCCCTCCCTGTTGAAGGCTGCTGGCTGGTCTGCAGGAGCCTTGATGGTCACATGGTTGCAGTCAATGACACCCTACACCTGGGGAAATCCAGCGATGGCCCTGAATCCTATAGCCCTCTTAGCGTGACTGATTGGATCGATGTGCACATAGTCACCGGCCCTCCTGAAGAGGACATTGGTGACCTCCTTGATGCACTGATTCACCACAGACTGTGAGATTCCACACATATCTCCAGTGGATCCCCGCAATGATCTGGTCATCCAGAAGTTCAGTGGCACAGTGACCTTCAGTGACACCGGCATCAGGTGCCCACCAAGTCCCATGGGGCACAGCTGCATCATGGCAGAGAGATCAGTGACAACCTCCGTGGAGAGGTGCAGTCTGTGGAGACACTGTCACTCGGACATCTGTAGGTAGTTGAACCTTGGCTGACATATTCCTCTGCCTCCTTCTCCAGCCTCCTGTTCGAGGCTGGCCTTCCTGTGGGCACCCAAGCTGCTGTGGTGTCCCTGCTGGTGCCTGCCCTTCCCTCCCTCCCTCCCTCTCTACTCCTCCTCAATGGGAGCCTCGAATCCAGGGTGAATGAGGCCCATGACAGGTTGCCCCTCCCTGATTGCAAGGCCTTCACAGTAAACAACACCCAGCCACATTTACCTCACTCTTTACCCACTCACATTTACCCTCATTGAGGTGGCACTGCCTCAATGGCACCCTGGTGTAGCTCCCCCTGCAGAGCTGGCACATTGGCCCAAACTCCACCCTTGCTGCCAAGTTACGCTACCTCACCCGACAGCTTCCCAGTGAAGCCAACACTCAGCTCCCACCTCCCAGTCACCTCCTTTAACCAGGCGAGGCTCTGAAGCCCCGTGGTTCCCGTGTGCTATTAGTTCAATTGGATCCAGTGAATGAAATTGCTGACAATTGGACTCAGAAATACTTGAAATGCCTTCTTGCCGTGGATGTGCGAAGTCTGCCCTCCATGTCAGCCGCCAACAGAAAAATCCATTCCAATGTATTCCATTCCAATTGGCCATTCTCAATAAAGTGTCAGGAATGAAGGTCAGAGGAACAGACCAGGCTGGAAACACAGAAAGAGCGAGGAGAAGCTGGTGTGAAAAACAGAGATTAAACAACAGGCTTGTTCAGTTGGTTTGCGTCTGGTGTTTAGAATACCCGGAATCTGGGTTCACTTCCCTTCCAACTCAGCGAATTGTATCAACATTATGTTCATAAAACCACAGACTGATACCCAAAGAAGGAGACCATTTGGTCCATTGTGTCAGTGCTGTCTCTTTGGTTGTGCTATCCAATTAGTCCTGCTGCTCAGCTTTTTCCTGTAATCCGTACATTTTTCCTTCCAGTATTTATCCCAATTGCTTTTCAAAGTTACTACTGAATCTGCTTTCAAGTCCTGATCAGACAGTGCATTCCAGATCACAACACATCACTGTATAAAAAATCATTCCTCATTTCGCCTCTGGTTCTTTTCTCAATCACCTGATAAATACATCCTTTGGTTACTGACCCTTTTGCCACTGGAAACAATTTCTCCTTATTTAACTTATTGAAAACCTTCTTGATGATGTCACATACTAGACTGCCAGTAAAACTGAAGCCCATGCAATAAAAGGGACAATGACAGCATGCATGTGAAGTTAGCAGACTGATAGGAACATAGAAGCAGGAGTAGGCCATTCAGCCCATTGAGACCACCCCGCCATTCAATATGATGATGACTGATCATCCACTTCAATGCCTTTTTCCCACACTATCTCCATATCCCCTATGTCATTTGTATTTAGAAATCTGTCAATCTCTGCTTTAAACATACTCAATGACTGAGCTTCCACAGCTCTCTGGTGTAGAGAATTCCAAAGATTCACAACCCTCTGAGTAAAGAAATTTCTCCTGGTCTCTGTCCTAAGTGGCTTTCCCCTTCTGTTGAAATTGTGTCCCCTGGTTCTAGATTCCTCAACCGGAGGAAAAACTTCATCTTCCCTGTCTATCCCTTTAAATATTTTGTAAGTTTCAATGAGATCACCTCTCATTCTTTGAAACTCTAGAGAATACAGGCCCAGTTTCCCCAGTCTCTCTTCATAGGACAGTCCTGCCATCCCGGGAACAAGTCTGGTGAACCTTCATTGCACTCCCTCTTTCGCAATGATATCCTTCCTAAGGTAAGGGGAACAAAACTTCACACGGTATTCCAAACTGCAGACCAACCAAGGTTATATACAATTGAAGCAAGACTTCACTACTCTTGTACTCAAATCCTCTTGCGATAGAGGCTAACATATCATTCGCCTTCCTAATTGCTTGCTGCACCTGCATGTTAGCTTTCAGTCACTTATTGACAAGGACACCCAGGCCCCATTGTACATCTACACTTTCTAATCTCTTACCATTTAAGAAATAATCTGCACATCTGTTCCTCCTACCAAAGTGGATAACCTCACATTTTTACACATTATATTCCATGTGCCACTTTCTTGTCCACTCACTAAGTCTGTCCAAATCCCCTTGAAGCCGCTTTGCATCTTCCTCACAACACACATTCCCACCTAGTTTTGTGTCATCTGCGAACTTGGAAATACTACATTTGGTCCCCACATCCGAATCATTGATGTATTTTGTGAATAGCTGGGTCACAGTGTAGTGGTGAACAGTTGTATTTCAGTCTGGAGGAAGGTTTACAGTGGGTTCCCCATGGTTCCTCATAACTTCAGACTGGAAAAGCTGTGGTTGTTCTCCTTGGAGCAGAGCAAGTTCAGAACAACTTTGACAGAGTTAGAATCAAGGAATCAAATGGTTACAGTACAGAAGGAGACCATTCAGTCCATCATGTCCATGACAGCTCTTTGCAAGAGCAAATCAGCTAATTCCACTCCTCTGCCCTTTCATTGTAACCCTGCAAATTTTTTCTATTCAGGTGTTTATCCAATTCCCTTTTGAAAACCACGATTGAATCTGCCTCCAGCACTCTCAGGCAGTGTAATCCAGATCCGAACCACTCACTCTGTCCCACACCCCTGGTACCATTGCAGAAAATCTCTTCTGTTCATTTCATCCCTCATAAATAATTGAAATGAAATGTTTATTAGGAAATGCACAATATAAAAAAGAGAGAGAAATAAATGCTGAGAAAAATAGAAGTCAATGTTTGGAAGGTAAAAAGAGCAAAAGATGTAACTTTTATTCTGGTTGAGTGAGAGGAATATATCACACTTTGGGGCTTTTTCAGCGGATTTACTGATAAACCTGGGATTTGAGAGGAAGCTGGTTCATGGTTTACAGAACAAATTCAGTCCCTGGGGTGGAGGCAACAGCTGCACCGTCCAATAACAGACAGGACATGGACACTGTCTCAGGCCTGGTGAGCTCAGTCGATGAATGCATGAAACTCTGAATCTCAAGTTTTTGAGTTTGAGCCCCACGATGGGTGTTTCTTATTTCCTTTTTAGGCTGATTTTACAGGCATTCTCCAGCTCTGAATTCCTCGGCAGAGAGTTCAAGGAGTGTTTGAAATGAAATTCAACAGCAGTATGAGAAAGTCTCTCCTTGATTCAGGACTCTTACCTCTCTGCAGCAACTCACTGCTGAAGATTGAAGTTTATCTCATTTCATTTTCAGCTCATGGTCAGTGTGAATCAGTGAGACTTCTGGCTGTCTCCCACTTCACAATCCATCAGTGCTGAGAAATCAATGGGGAATGTTACTCACATGTTACAATGCTTTATAAATACTTGAATGTATTTCACACTGTGTCTAACAGTGTGAATCTCCCCTGGTATATCAGCTCACCAATACTTCAACAGAACATTCACATAATGTGAGCTCTGAGATCTGTTCAGATCCCATTCCCAAGACCTGGAAAGTGGAATTGGGCTGGATCGCTCTTTTTCAGCTGGCACAGACACGATTGCTAAATGGTCTCATTCTGTGCCATAAATTTTCTCCATTTTCGATGTTCTATGAAGTGAGGTGTGATTGGGAGGGACAATTCCACCAGGGTTATATTTTCTACCAAAACAATGACACAAGGGCTACTTCACGTTTTCATTCATTCATTCATGCGATGTGGGCTTCGCTGGCTAGGCCAGCATTTATTGCCCATGAGAAAGTGGTGGTGAGCTGCCTTCTTGAATCATTACAGTCCATGTGGGATAGGTACACCCACAGTGCTGTGAGAAAGGGAGTTCCAGGATTTTGACCCAGCGACAGTGAAGGAACGGCGATATAGTTCCAAGTCAGGATGGTGTGTGGCTTGGAGGGGAACTTGCATGTGGTGGTATCCCCTGCATTTGCTGCCCTTGCCCTTCTAGGTGGTAAAGGTCACTGGTTTGGAAGGTGCTGTCTAAGGAGTCATGGTGCATTGCTGCAGTGCATCTTGTAGACGGTACACACTCTGCAACTGTGCGTTGATGGTGGAGGGAGTGAATGTTTGCAGATGGGGTGCCAATCATGCGGGCTGCTTTGGCCTGGCGATGTTGAGATTCTTGAGTTGGAATTGCACCCATCCAGGCAAGTGGAGAGTATTCCATCACACTCTTGACTTGTGCCTTGTGGATGGTGGACAGGCTTTGGGGAGTCAAGAGTCATGGATGAGTGAGAGGAATATATCACACTTTGGGGCTTTTGTAAGAGGATTTATTGATAAACCTGGGATTTGAGAGGAAGCTGCTTCATGGTTTACAGAACAAATTCAGCCCCTGGGGTGGAGCCAACAGCTGCACTGTAATTACTCGCCTCAGGATTCCAAGCCTCTGACCTGCTCTTGTAGCTACGTTACTTGTATGGCTCCCCTTTGGTAACCCCCATAATGTTGATAGTGCTCGATTCAGTGATTGTAATGCTATTGAATGTCAAGGGGAGATGGTTAGATTCTCTCTTGTTGGAGATATTCATTGCCTGGCACTTGTGTGGTGCGAATGTTACTTGCCACTTATCATCCTAAGTCTGTGTGACTGAAATAGCTCAGTTGGGAGTGTGTTGGACTGAAGATCCCTGGTTCAATCTGGGGTTTTGGCAGTTCTCCTTTATTCTGCATCGCCATTTGGTTTTGACTCTTGAGCTGCACAATTTACACTGAAATTATTTACCCAACTCTGAAGGTTGGATTGGAATAGAGAGATATCAAGGATGGGAAATATTTACATTGTCTGCTGTAGCTTATTCTCTATCTCCCTGTGTCCTTTTCCCCAGTTTTTGACTCTCTCGGGGCAGGGTGAACATTTGATTTGCTGCATTTGTCCCAAACTGAAGCCTTTTCCACATCTCTGGGTGGTCAGACTCGCTCTGTCTGTTTTTGTTGCTCGTGACCATTAACGAGAACAGGCCACGAGTTCAACGTTTATCAGCAAATGGAAGATAATTGGAAAGAATTCTGTGTTACCCCAGACCAGTGACAAAGATACAATGGATGTTATTCAAAATAAGTTTCCTCTGACATTTTATGTAAACTTGTTTGTAACTAAAAGTTGGATTTTAAGTGTAACAAAAATGTGTCCAATTATTGACTGACCATGTAACAGCGCACATGGGGATCAAATCCACAGCCTTGTTGTTATCAACACTGCGTCCTAACCAACTGAACTAAGTGGCCTATAGACAGAGCCAGGTATGGGTTTGAGCCGCACGCTGGGCGGTTTGTGTTTTATTTCTCACACTGGGTGACAGAGCAATTGTACAAACAATGGACACATCACATCCCTGAAACATTGTTCTGATATAAAACAGTGTGAAATAAGAACTGAGCATGCAAATGGAGCGGAACCAGAAATCAGGACTTTAATCTATTAAAGTTGATCTTGAAATTCAACCATTCACTGAACATTCCAAGCGAACGAATTCTCTCCTGATATAAAATCCAGGAACTTGAACTGCTGTAAAACATAACTGAGCCTGATGTGATTTGAACACACAACCTTGCGATCTGGAGTCAGACGCGCTACCATTGTGCCACAAGCTCACCGATAAAGCAAAGTTTTCCATTCCTGGCAGATTTATTTCTTGTTTAGATTCAGTGATTGAAATTAATTCAATCCTCATCTGACCTCCACTCTGTAAAGGCCTACTCCCCGACCTGAATCCGACGGGACCCGACGACCTGTGTCGGGTTCGGGTCATGTCGGGTCGCTCTTCCGGGTCTGGCTTTTGGACTCGGGTAGGGTCAGGCCAGGTTCAGGTCAGGCTGGGTCCAGGTTGGACTGAGTCCGGGTGTGACACACACAGTAAGTATTACATTTAACTCTGCTGGGAAGTTGAGTTTAATAAGTGTCA
Organism: Heterodontus francisci; assembly: GCF_036365525.1. Lineage (NCBI taxonomy): Eukaryota > Metazoa > Chordata > Chondrichthyes > Heterodontiformes > Heterodontidae > Heterodontus > Heterodontus francisci. Next base: position 1,512,329 of record NW_027141723.1, read on the forward strand.
AAAGTTGAAAAGCCAACCAAAGCCGGGAGTCCGGATCATTAAGGAGGGAAACACTGAGTCTGCTCAGTGAGCAAGTGAGCATCTCTATGATGTCATTGCGCTCATGCTGCAGCTTCCTGTAGATTCGAAATCGGGAGGTAGGTAAAGTGAACATTCCGGTGGTCAGGGAAGGCTCGGGTCGGTTTGGGCATGGGAATAAATGGAGATACTGGGGCCGGGTCGGGCTTGGGTCCAATGTGGTTCTGTCGGGTTCGGGTCGGGTATATTTTCCTGACCTGAGCAGGCCTTTACCGCTCTGTCAGTTCAGTGCCTTATTTAAACTATTACTTGGAGTTCTGTTTTACAGGGTCTCGGCTGTTGAAGTGTTTCCCAGACCCACTACTCTGATTAATCAGACATTTTGCTGCTAACTGCTGCTGCTACAATTGAAATGTAAAAAAAGAATTTCCAGTGACCTGCAACCAATGGACAAATACATTTCAGAAAGTTAAAGCTCATTCACCAATCTACAAATGTGTCTTTCTGCTTATATTTATAAACAACTCCTTCTCTCCACTATGGGAACTATACAATCACTACAGTTATTTGAAAGTTAGTATAAGATGTTCCAGTTCATCAATTTTAAAACTGCAGCAGGTATTTTCCAGAAAACTTCTCTGTTGGAACCTCAGTCCCATTTAGATTGAAAGTGGACAATTAATGTATTCACTTGTTCATTGTGGACAGGTGACTGACTTAGAATAAATCTCATTAACTTTCAATGAGGTGGCAGTATTTCTGTGCTCCCATTTTACACAGTCTGTCCTGTTCATGCACCATGTTTTTATTCTCCTCTCCCATTCTCCACAGGATACAGATTGCAAGCATCATCAATCTAGCTGTTGAAAAGCATTGGAAGAATCTGGTCACACAGGTATTGAAACATTCATTATCTTCCATTTTACAAGTTGGTTGCTTTAAACACAGTACGATGTGCAATCATCTTGAAAAGAGATTCTCTTCAATATCCAATACAAATTGAATTACAAACCTGACAGACAAACACAGGAGAACAAGTGACGAGTGAACACAAACCTCATGGTGCTCATTTTCAGATTTATTGCAGTCATCCGACAAAACAAGTGAAAGAATATTCCAGTGAAATGATTTGGAAAGTAGGTGTGACTTTTGTTGGTGCCTTTCTTTGCTCTGTTGGTGAAACTTTCTTGCACCTGACTCCTGTTCATGTCTCTGTTTCCTCTATTGAATGAGGAAGGAGGTATTTGATCAGAAATCAACTGGATTGTGTACCTTTGAGAGGGGATTTCTGCACCGTCAGGGCTGGAAACAGGAGTGAGTGAAAGACAATGTGTGGAGTTTGATTTTGTACAGAGGGAGAGCAAATCGAACAGGACTGTGAGATATTGGCCTGGATTTTGCAGCCCAATAGTGGTGAACTCTGAGACTTTCACTGCTATTGAGGGTCTGAACAGCACTGCAACTGCCAATACATGCACACACTAACACCAGCATCTGGAAGTTGTGGTGGTGAGAAATGTGCTTAGAAGGAGCCTCTGATCATAATCGCACCAGCCCACTCTTTGAAGTGACAGGGACCTGTAGTTCAGCAATTTGGGCTCATTGCCCACAACGTACCCTGATTTTTACCTGGGTTGGATTAGAGCCGGTACCAACAGGCTCAGGGCTGCTTGGGAAGGACTTTTCTGTTGACACAACAGCTCCACTATTCCAGGAAGACACCGGCAGCAGCATGGGTCAACTTTCAGAGGGAGTTCAGACATTTTAAATGTTGTATTTTGTTTCTTAATTGTATGTAACTTTTTAGCATCGCCTTATCAGAGTTCTTAAATTTACATCTGACTTTTTATTAACAAGATTGAAGTGCTTTTCAAAGATCTCTAAATATATATGACTTTTTATCGAGATTTATCTGGCTTCTTTGTAAAGTCTCGAGTAAGATTGAAATGACTTTTAAAAACTACATCTTATCCTTTAAAATCCTGCTTACATGTCGATGACATTGGAAGATGGCTTCAGAATAACTTAGACTATCTTTCTAACAGGTACTGCAACAGCTTCAGTCCTACTTTCTGCAAAAGCTGGTGAATTACAAAGAAACAATGTATTGAGCATTTTATAAACTGTTGTTGCAGATGGGATTCAAACTCATACATGTAAAACAGAAGGAATTAACAATCCATCATCTTAACCTCTCAAACACTTCATCACCCAGCTTTGTGCCAGCAACCCATCACATGTCTTTTTTGCCTCTATGGAAATTTGGGCAGGATGGTCACCTTCAGCTCAGATCCTGACTGTGCATCCAGATGTGCAATGATGGAAATGTAGCTTCTTTTAGTAAATGACATTTCCATCACATCAGGTCATGGCCTGTTGGGAATGGAGTAGTGTGAAACATTTCCAGACCATGTCCAACACGTTTCTACTCAGTGTGAAAACCCACCACGGAAAGACTGGAACATACAATCATTTGATCACATCATGATTAACATCACTCAGACACCTGAACCATTTGGTCACTGACGAAGTCATGATGACTTCGAATTTCTCATGAAATGACAACTGAACTAACTGACTGGAAGAATTGCTTTAACTCCACGTGATCAGAGAGGCACAGCCTCAGACCGACTTGGCAGATGAATATTGATTGAATAATTTCTGTGTGAGGAATGTTCCAGCATCATAAACCGGGGGAACGTGCTGACTGAGCTGTGTCGTCATCTCTTCTGGGCAGTCGGACAGTTCACCCTTCATTCTGCTCTGATTCACTTTCCCAAAGCGGATCTACAGATTCTCAAATCTGGAGACGGGGTTTTCTTATTTTGTTCCTTTTGATTTTTCTTGCTCCTGAATGATAATATATTCTAAACCTCGGATCAACCCTCCCCTTTGCGTCGTGTTATAGTCTTGGTTAAAAGAGACACAAAACGGCACAAACACTCTGAAACATACAACACGGTCACGCTTTCCTTCAGTGAGATTAATGTTGAGCTGTTTTCCAGGTTAAATGCAACTGCAAACACATTGCTCTCAAAGAAATTGTAGGGGATTGAGTTGCCGTTGTAATATTAGCACTTGACATCTGTACGAGCAGGAACAGCCATTTCAAACTCACATCCTTCACAAAGGCAACCACTGAGCTGTTTTCTTTTGTGAATGAAATTCATAAGAAAAGTTAAAGTTCACAAGAAAATGGATGTAAATGATTGATAGCTAAACTTTTGAAGCAAGGATATGAATCCAAGATTTTCTGATTATAAGACAAACACTCGAACCAATTAAGCTACTGAGCCAGATCACAAGTGCTGTGACAACTAAGGGCAGAGGAGGGCACTCTTTATTCTCATCCCACTTCTCCACAGGTCACAACATCTATGTGAACTTTTCCCACATACTGATACAGTCAATCATGTACTCTATTTTTCCCAGAATGGAAGACACTGACCAGGTTTCTTTAATGAACAACAAAATTATCCATTTATTGTCGAACAAGTTTTAACTAGTCATGAAGTAAAGCATAAACACACGGGTGGAAATTTTAAAAGTTCCTTTTTCACCTTTACCAACTTTTAAAGTCCTTTTTTTATCTTCGAGCCACATGCACACACACACCGGATGGCTGATAAAAATAAAAGGGATTTTAAAAAAAATTCAGCACTCTGTTACAGACAAAAAAAACCTCTTGGGCTGTTTATTTGCTCATTTTTGAAGAAATCATCAGATGAGATATGTTGCTCCAAAACTGGAATACAGTCTAACTTCCGAGTATACGCAGACAGGTCACTAGGGTATTTTAGAACAGTTCTTTTCAGAAGGCATTGAGAATTAATTTTAGCAGGCCTTCTTCAAAGACATGCGACAAGATGAATTAACTCAGTGGACTTCTCAGGGTCTTTTAAAGATTTTCTGGAAAACAAACTGGGTTGTGGTCTTCTCTCCTTCCTTGACGATTCTTCAGGCTAACTTTATCAGCTGCTCACTCCAGCAGGTAAAACACACTGACTGCTACAACCATAGGTTGTGAGTTTTCTGCCGTCTTAGGTTTGCGCTGCTGTTGCCAAGCTTGTCCAATCAAGGGGCATGACTGACTTCTCTGTCCACATTTCTCCCTGTTACCAGGGTTTCTGTTCTATCCTTAACTTGAATCATGTGACAACCAGTAAACATAGTTGCCAAATTGGTTCTTTTGGTGCTCTCTTGAAAAAGAACTGGTCCTACACTTACTCAGTTTGATTATGACTTCTTCAAAAAATATTTTAACAAAAGAAACAGAATCCCTTCCATAACATCATGTACTTTCCCTGAGCTACAGGTTATTGCAAGTCTCTCTGCCAGTGTTTATTTTAGGTGATTTTGTACTCAGGTTCTTTTGGAATCCATGTGTTTGCAGCTCTTTGTGAGTGAGAGATGTGGTAATATGTTCAAAAGATTTCCCTGTAAATTATTCATATCTCCATCTTTCCCCGAACTTTGTACAAACACATTACTATGGGAATCACACACATCAGGCCGTCAAACCTGTCCGCTAAACATTGAAAGGTGACAGTGTTTATTGTGACGGGGTTCCATTTATGAAGACACATCTTGATGTTTCACACATGTAAAAATTTGTATATTAAGTTCATGACATAATGACATAAATAAACATTTCCTTGCACTTGCCACGCTTGTTGAACATTTTCTCTGCTGATGCCCCCTGAATATATTAGAGAACATGGTGACGAGGTTGAGATTAAAGTCTGTAAATATAGGCAGCAAACAGCAGCAGGGACTGCAGTGAACAAGATTTACGTGACATATTTGTGCTTATATTGGTGGGTGAAATAAGATACTAAACACAAAATCCTACATTTGAGCTCGCGTAAAAGATTACTCTGTCTATGGAGATAGCATCAAAGAATGCTCAGGAATTTTGTCCTTTGCCAGTGATCGTAACACACTTCAGGGGAACTTAAAAAAAAATGGTAAAATGGGCTTTCACATAACAGATGAAATTTTACACAGAGAAGTGTGAAGTGATACAATTTGGAAGGAAGAATGCCATATAAATGAAAGGTTACAATTCTAAACTGGGTGCAGGAGCAGAGAGACAATGTACACCAATGTTAGAAGGATTGAAAACGTTGCTTAGAGCAAACAGGACACTTGGCTTTATTAATAGAGTCATAGAGTAAAAACATATAAGTTATGCTAAACCTTTATAAAATACTGGGAATGAATGGCCTCTTCCTGTACCTCCACAGAAAGCTTCCATTCCAGGTTTACACACACTCGTCAGGATCACTCTCCACAGATCCTGCCACTCCAGGCTCGGACACCCACTTCAGGATCACTCTCCACATATCCCGCCACTCCAGGCTCGGACACCCACTTCAGGATCACTCTCCACAGATCCCGCCATTCCAGGTTCGGACACCCACTTCAGGATCACTCTCCAAAGATCCCAGCGCTACGGGCTTGGAGACCCTCTTCAGAGATCCTAAATCTCCAGACACGGACATCCTTTGAGGACCACTCTCCACAGATTCTGCCCTCCAGGCTCAGACACCCTCTTCAGAATCACTCTCCATACATCCCGCCGCTCCACGCACGGATATCTCCCTCAGGATCAGATCAAAGAATGTTGCTTGTCACTTATCAGCTCAAGCCTGAATGTTGTTCAGGTCTTGCTGCTTGCAGGCACAGACTGCTTCAGTATCTGAGGAGTTGTGAATCATCAGCGAACATTCCCACTTCTCACTTATGTTGAAGAGAAAGCCATCAATGAAACAGCTGAGGATGTTTGGGCCTAGGACACTGCCCTGAGAAACTAGGTATCCAGTCATGAATGGTGGTCGACAATTAAATAACGAACCAGATGAGGAGGCTCCAAAAACATCCCTATCCTCAATGTTGGTGGAGCCGAGCACGTCAGTGCAAAAGATAAAGCTGAAGCTTTTGAAACCATCTTCAGTCAGAAATTGCTCAGTGGATGATTCAACTTGGCCTCTTGAGTTCCCCAGCATCACAGCTTCCAGTTTTCAGCCAATTTGCTTCACTCCACATAATGGCAAGAAACAGCTGCAGGCACTCGATACAGCAAAGACTATGGGCCCGAACATCATTCCGGCTCTAGTACTGAAGACTTGTGCTCCAGAACTCGCTGCCCCCTCAGCCAAGCTGTTCCAGTAGAGCGACAACACAGGCATCTACTTGCTGCCCCATCAGTCTACTATCAATCATCAGCAAAGCAATGGAAGGTGTCACCAACAGTGCTATCAAGCACCACACACTTAGTAATAATCTGATCATCGATGCTCAATTTAGGTTCTGCCAGGGTCTCTCAGCTCCAGGAAATAATTTGGCAGATAGAGGAGAATGTGGGAAAATATGAGGTTATCCACTTTGGTAGGAAGAATAGAAAAGGAAAATATTATTTCAATTGTGAGAGATTACAGAATGCTGCGGTATAGAAGGATCTGGGTGTCCTCGTGCATGAATCACAAAAAGTTGCCATGCAGGTACAGCAAATAATTAGGAAGGCAAATGGAATGTTACCCTTTATTGCAAGGGGGATGGAGCATAAAAGTAGAGAAGTCTTGCTACAAATGTACATGGTGCTGGTGAAACCACACCTAGAGTACTGTGTACAGTTTTGGTCTCCTTATTTAAGGAGGGATATACTTGCATTGGAGGCAGTTGAGAGAAGGTTCATTGGATTGATTCCTGTGATGAAGGTGTTGTCTTATGAGGAAAGTTGAGCAGGTTGGACCGATACTCATTGGAGTTGAGAAAAATGAAAGGTGAACGTATTGAGACATATAAGATTCTGAGGGGGCTTGACAGGGTAGATGCTGAGAGGATGTTTCCTCTCGTGGTGGAATCTAGAACGAGGGGACATAGTTTCAGATTCAGGGGTTTTTCATTTAAGAAGGAATTTCTTCTCTCAGAGGGTCATTAATCTTTGGAATTCTTTACCGCAGAGAGCATTGGAGGCTGGGTCATTGAATGTCTTCAAGATTTTTATCTACAAGAGAGCCAAGGGTTATGTGGGCAGGCAAGAAAGTGGGGTTGAGGTCATGATCAGGTCAGCCATGATCCTATTGAATGGCTGAGCAAGCTCGAGGGGCCAAATGGCCTACTCCTGCTACTAGTTCTTCTGATCTTATGTTCGTATGATCTCATTGCAGCTTGGTCCAAACAGAGTCGTAAGAGTGGAATTCCAGAGGAGAGGTGAGTGTGATTGCCCTTGAGTGAGTGTGGCATCAAGGATCCCCAGCAAAATTGAAGTCAATGGGAATCAGGGGGAAAACCCTCCACTTGCTGGAGTCATACCTCGCACAAAGCAAGATGGTTGTGGTTAGTGGAGGCCAATCATCTCAGCCCAGGACATTGCTTCAGGAGTTTCTCAGGGTAGTGTCCTAGACACAAACATCCCAGCTGTTTCATTGACGACTTTCTCTTCAACATAAGTCAGAAGTGGGAATGCTAGATGATGATTCACAACTCTTCAGATACTGAAGCAGTCTGTGCCTGCAAGCAGCAAGACCTGAACAACATTCAGGCTTGAGCTGATAAGTGACAAGCAACCTTCTGGCCACACAAGTGCCAAGCAGTGAACATCTCCAATGAGAGAGAAAAAAAATCTACCTTTTGATATTCAGAAGCATTATCATCGTTAAATCCCCCACCATCAACATCTTGACCAGAAACGTAACTGGACCAGTCACATCTATGCTGTGGCTATAAGCGCAGTTCAGAGATTACGAATTCTGCAGCACGTATCTCACCTCCTGACACCCCAAATCCTGTCCACCATGTACAAGGCACAAGTCAGGAGTGGGATGGAATACATCCCACTCCACAACACTCAAGAAGCTCAACACCATCCAGGACAAAGCAGCGCACTTGATCGGCACCTAACCCGCCACCTTAAACATTCAATCCCTCCACAACCAGTACACAGTGTCTGCAGTGTGTACCATCTCCATATGCACTGCAGCAACTCGCCAAGTATCCTTCAACAGCACCTTCCAAACTCGTGACCACTACCACCTCGAAGGACAAGGGCAGCAGATGCATGGGAACTCACTACCTGCAGGTTCCCCTCCAAGTCACTCACCATCCTGACTTGGAACGACATCGCCATTTCTTCACTGTTGTTGGGTCACAATCCTGGAACTCCCTCCCCAATAGCACTGTGGGTGTTCCTGCACCATATGGACTGCATCAGTTCAAGAAGGCAGCTCTCCACCACCTTCTCAACGGCAATAGGAATGGATAATAAATGCTAGCCTTATCAGCGATACTCACACCCAAGAATGAATAAAAACCAAATCATTCTCCACAGATTCCCCACAATCTGGGCTTGGACATTTACTTCAGGAGCACAGAGCTTTATATCACTGCAACATGAGTTCCAATCTTCAGATTCTGTTCACTTTTCACATTATTTTCTACCAGTCCACGAGCTTTTATTAATTCAGTATTCGGGTCTCTGCTCCTCAACCGTTTCTAACATCTCACCTCTTACAAAAAAACACTCTGATCTATCGTAGGTACTAAATGACCCCTCATTTTAAACTCCATCTGCCAAAGCATTGCTCACTCACTGAATCTATCAAGAAGATTTGAAAATAAATTTCTTGCCAAAGGATAATTTTCTGCATCTGCTCCCTCGCCATTTGCTTTTCCCATTTGTCTTTCACTTGGTGCAAATCGAGAGAAAGTAAAGATGGAAGGAAGGAGGGGAGGAAAAATCCTGCTCCGTTTCGTGATCCCTATTTGATCTTCATTCCAGTGCAGTTTGGGTGAAGAATTCCAATTGTCTGTCTCAATTTTAATAAAGTATAACCAATTCTGGAATCACTGTCTGGACATGGACAAGAACAGGTTTCGAGGCTGACTTTGCACATCAACTCCCCCAACAGAAACAATACACTAAAAAGTTCATAAACTAGCAACAAGGATGGGATTTGAACCCACGTGTGCACAGGACAATTGATTAGCAGCCCATCACCTTAACCTCTCCGCCACCTTGTCAGTTGCGAAGACATGGCTGTCACCTTCAGCACAGTTTCTGGCTGTGCAGCTAGCTGTGCAATGATGGAAAAAGACCTTCTGGAAGTAAATGAAGTTGGGAATGGTGTGGTGTGAAACATTTCCAGACCATGTCCAACACGTTTCTAGTCAATGTGAAAACCCACCACGGAAAGACTAGAACATACAATCATTTCATCACATCATGATTAACATCACTCAGACACCTGAACTATTAGGTCACTGACGAAGTAATGATGACCGAATTTCTCATGAAATTACAACTGAACTAACTGACTGGAAGAATTGCTTTAACTCCACGTGATCAGCGAGGCACAGCCTCAGGCCGACTTGTCGGGTGGTGTAAACAGATATCACTGCTTCTGATCTTCACCAGAACAGAGAGTGAGATGTAACATTGATCACCAAACAGACTGTGAGAGAATACAACAGAATAAAACACATGGAGAGACACTGTGGAATAACAAATAGATTTGATTGGAATGTTGAAATTTTGATTGGAATGGATAAAACACCAGAAACAACAGATTAAAGTGGGATTTTCATCATTATATTGATCTGGGACAGAAAAGAGAAACTGATGGAAAGAAGAGAAGAAGGAAGAAAAGAAAGGATGGAACTGTTCAATTTTTTCAGTTTTTTCACTCGCCCATCAAAGCTGATAAAAAAAGTTGCAAATAACAGAGAATTTCACCAAAAAGGGAGATTAAATGTTGCTGAAACCTTGGATCGAAGGATGCCCCAACAGATCACCTGTTTAACTGTCTCCTCACTCGGGGATTTCAATCAGTGAGCAATATTATTCTCTACTTTTTTTGTTAATTGGTCCCAGAACTGTCACTTGGAATTAATATCTGTGTTCCGACTCCTGAATAATAAAATTGTGAGTTTGTCGATATTTTCTGGACACAGTTCCTGCTGAAAGAACTAAGAACTCTTTTCTAATTTACTCAATACTCTGTACACACTCATCAAGCCTGCTAAGCTAGCATCCTTGGTGCTGCTCTCTCTTCTCCCAAACTTCATCTCATGTGACTGTTACATCATCACTCTGACAGTGGGATGGGTTGATCCCACTATCTTCAGCATTAACCCTTTACATCCTTATACCACACTGTCTGTCCAAAAAAAATGGGTGGAGGGAACTTCCTTCATTTATCAAAACACCAACAGCAGCACAGTGGCGCAATGGTTAGCACTGCAGCCTCACAGCTCCAGCGACCAGGATTCAGTTCTGGGTACTGCCTGTGTGGAGTTTGCAAGTTCTCCCTGTGTCTGTGTGGGTTTCCGCCGGGTGCTCTGGTTTCCTCCCATCTCCAAAAGACTTGCAGGTTGGTAGGTAAATTGACCATTGTACATTGTCCCGAGTGCAGGTACGTAGTAGGAGAATGGTGGGGATGTGGTAGAGAATATGGCATTAATGCAGGATTAGTATAAGTGGGTGGTTGCTGGTTGGCACAGATTCGGTGGGCCGAAGGGCCTGTTTCAGTGCTGTATCTCTGAATAAGAAAAGTAAAATAAAAGCTACCAGTCGTAAATCAACTCAAACCCATTAGAGAGATAGAGGGAGACTGTCAGAGAACTTCCTGCATCCAGTCCTGACCCTGTCACACTCAGCAGCTTCTCACCCAGACCCCACTCTCATCAAAACTGAACATTGTTACCGAGACCCTTCAAATACTGTTTATAAAAGGTAGAAAAATTCAAACTTCATCACAGCTAGATTGAATAGAAGAAAGTTTAATATCTTCTCGTCATCACTCGGTAACCACATGAGACAGTCCTTAAATCAGTAGCATAAATTATCAGCTGTAAGAATGTTTGTCATTGGGTTGAATCATTTCTGTGTGATGAATGTTCCAGCATCATAAACCAGGGGAACGTGTTGACTGAGCTGTGTCTTCATCTCTTCTGGACAGTTCACCCTTCATTTTGCTCTGATTCACTTTCCCAAAGCGGACGACAGATTCCCAAATCCAGAGACTGGGTTTTCTTATTTTGTTCCTTTTGATTTTTCTTGCTCCTGAATGATAATATATTCCAACCTCGGATCAAACTTTCCCGGTCTCACAGTCTCAGTTTAAAGCGACAAATAACGGCACCAGCATTCTGAAACAAACAACAGGGTCACATTCTGCTTCAGTGTGATTAATGCTGAGGCAGTTTCCGTGTCGAATGCGATTGTGAACAAATTTCTCTCAAGGAAATTCTGAGTGATCAAGTATTTGCACTGAATTTCTGTGCAAGAAGGGACAGTTTCAAACAGTCATTCCCAAATCACTTCCTTCACAAAGAAAAAGACTGTGCTGTCTTAACGTGTGACTCAACTTCACAAACAAATTTGAACTCGAAGTTCAGGAGAAGACAGAGATGTGAATGATTGACAGTGTAATCTTTAAATCATAATTTTCCGTTTCTTCGTTGAAGTGAGGCTCAACCCTAAGCCACTAGAGATCGCGGAAAGCTACAAACTTGGATCCAGAAATCAGAAAAGTAGTGAAACAGTTGGTGAGTCCATTGTGACACTGAAGAATTTATCACTACATTGCAACATTGGCACATTCTTAGACCGTACATTATGAGACAGATTTGTGCTTATATTGGTGGATGAGGAAAGATGCTAAACACACAAAATCCCAATTTGAGCTAGTGTGTAAGATTGCTCTTTCCACGGAGATAGCATCAAAGAATGCTCGTGAATTTCGTCCTATGCCAGTGACAGTAACACACTTCAGAGGAACTTAAACACACTGGTAAAATGGGCTTTCACACAACAGATAAAATTTTACACAGAGAATTGTGAAGTGATACAGTTTGGGAGGAAGAATGAGACAATGTGCACCAATCTTTTTTGATCAAGGTTTGAAAAGGTTGCTCAGGGCAAAAAGGACACTTGGCTTTATTAATAGAGGCATAGAGTAAAAGCAAATAAATTATGCTAAACCTTTATAAAACACTGGGGCTGAATGGCCTACTCCTGTACCTCCACAGAAAGCTTCCACTCCAGGCTCAGACACCCTCTTCAGGATCACTCTCCATACATCCCGCCACTCCACGCACGGATATCTCCCTCAGGATCAGATCACAGCTCCACAGTCCTGCCACATCCAGTCGTGAATGGTGGTGGATAATTAAATAACTAACAAGATGAGGAGGCTCCAAAAACATTCACATCCTCAATGATGGTGGTGCTGAGCACGTCAGTGCAAAAGGCAAAACTGAAGCATTTCAACCATCTTCAGTCAGAAATATTAAGTGGATTTGATCTGTGCTAATTTCAGCTCCTCATGCTCGCTGGTGCCTTGGTTCTCTGGTGCTAATTTCAGAGTAAATCATGCAGCTTGACAATTGGAGCCAAAGAAAAAGACACAGGAGAGGTTGAAAGTGCCAAAACCTGGGATTGAACCAAGAACTGTTTAACTGTTAGTACAGCACGAACTCAACAAAGCTATTTCAACAACACACTAAAGCCACCATTCTGTCACTGCTTTGGAAGACAATATATACATTAAAGTGTTTGTAAAAAGTTGCAGAACACAACATGTGAGTAATATTCCCCATTGTTTTCTCAGTACTGATGGACTGTGAAGTGGGAGACAGCCAGAAGTCCCACTGTGCCACACTCACCCTGAGCTGTGAGTGAAATGAGATAAAGTTCAATCTTTAGCAGAGAGATTCTGGAGAGAGGTAAGAGTCCTGAATCAAGGAAAGACTTTCTGACACAATAAAAGCAAAATACTGCAGATGCTGGAAATCTGAAATAAAAACAAAAAGTGCTGGAAATACTCAGTAGCTCTGGCAGCATCTGTGGTGAGAGAAACGGAGTTAACATTTCTGGTCTGTGACCTTTCATCAGAACTGACACAGGTTAGAAAAGAATTAGGTTTTAAACAAGTGAAGGGGAGGGGCATGTGGGAGAGAACAAAGGGGAAGGTGTTTGAAAGGGCAGAGGGCAGGAGAGATTAAATAACAAAGCTGTCCTGGGACAAAGTGTGTTAATGCTTGTGGTTGCCTGACACCAGTCATGCTCTGATGTTATTGAACACAATGTTCAATCCACAAGGCTGTAGAGTGCTGAATCAAAAGGTCGGGTGCTGCACCTCAAGCTTGGGTTGATTTTAACTGGAACACTGGAGCAGGCCAAAGACAGAAATGTTGACATGAGAGCAGGGGGGAGTGTTGAAATGGCAAGCAACCAGAAGCTCAGGATCATGCTTTCGGCCTGAGCAGAGGTGTTCCACCTAATCTGCTTTTGGTCTCCCCAGTTTAGAGGAGCCCGCATTGTGAGTAGTGAATACAGTATACATAATTGAAATAAGTACAAGTAAATCGCTGCTTCACCTAAAAGGAGTGTTTGGGGCTTTAGATAATGAGCAGAGAGGACGGAAAAGGGCAGGTATTATATCTCCTGCGATTGCATGGGAAGGTGCCTTGGGAAGGGGAAGAGGTGTTGGGGTAATGGAGGAGTGGTCCAGGGTGTTGTGGAAGGAACAATCCCTTCAGAATGCTGACAAGGGAGGGGAAGTTGCGTTTGGTGGTGGCATCACGCTGGATGTGGCGGAAATGGTGGAGGATGATCCTTTGGATGTGTTTATGTTTAGAGATACAGCACTGAAACAGGCCCTTCGGCCCACCGAGTCTGTGCCGACGATCAACCACCCATTTATACTAATTCTATACTCCTACCACATCCCCACCTGTCCCTATATTTCCCCTACGACCTACCTGTGCTAGGGGCAATTTATAATGGCCAATTTACCGACCAACCTGCAAGTCTTTTGGCTTGTGGGAGGAAACTGGAGCACCCGGAGGAAACCCGCAAAGACACAGGGAGAACTTGCAAACTTCACACAGACAGTACCCAGAATTGAACCCGGGTTGCTGGAACTGTGAGGCTGCAATGCTAACCACTGCGCCACTGTGCTGCTGTGGAGGCAGGTGGGGTGGAAAGTGAGGACAAGCGGATCCCTGTTGCAGTTCTGGGAGGGAGGGGAAGGGGGAGGGTAGAGGTTGAAGGTCCATTCAACTACACTGCGAGGGGGGAGTTGAAATCTGGTGATGTTGTTGAATTTAATTTCAAACACCCCTTGAACTCTCTGCCGATGAAGTCTGAAAAAGGTAAGAACAACCACACAACATGGGTCTCAAATCCAAGACCCTGAGATTAAAAGTCTCATGCTCTACCAACTGAGTTAACAAGGCCTGATACAGTACTTCTACTCTGTCTATTATTGGACGGATGCAGCTGTTGGCTCCACCCCGAGGGCGGGAGTTTGTTCCACCAACCATAAAGCAGCTTCCTATCAATTCCCAAAATTATCAGTAAATCCACTTACAGAAGCCCCAAAGCGTGATATATTCCTCTCACTCATCGATAATAAAACTTATAAATCTTTTTACCTTGCAAATGCTGCCATCTATTTTGTCAGTATTTATTTCTCTCTCCTTTTTATTTAGTACATGCATTCCTTTGGAATTTTTTTCCAATTATATCTGAGGGAAGAAATGAACAGATCTGGCAACTCAAAACTGGACATCCATGAGGCACTGTGGGCCATCAGCAGCAGCAGAATTGTATTTAAACACAATATGTTACCTCATAGCCTGACATTTCCCTCACTCTACCATTACCATCAAGCCAAGGGAGCAATAGTGGTTCAATGAAGTGTGCAGGAGGGCATGTCAGGAGCAGCACCAAGCAGACCTAAAAATGAGTGAAGCTACAACACAGGATTACTTGCATGTCAAACAGTGGAAGTAGCATGCAATAGACAGAGCTGAGTGATCTCACAACCAACAGATCAGATCAAAGCTCTGCAGTCCTGCCACATCCAGTCCTGAATGGTGGTGGATAATTAAACAATCAACAGGAGGTTCCACAAATATCCCCATCCTTAATGATAGGGGAGACCAGCATATCAGTGCAAAATACAAGGTTGAATAATTTGCAACCATCTTCAGCCAGAAGTATCAACTAAATGATGCATCTCGACCTCCTCCTGATGTCTCCAGCATCGCAGATGCCAATCTTCAGCAAATCCACTTCACTCCACATGATATCAAGAAATGGCTGAAGGCACTGGATACTGACAACATCCCGGCTGTAGTGCTGATGACTTATGCTCCAGAACTAGCCGCGCCACTAGCCACGCTGTTCCAGTACAGCTACAACACTGGCATCTACCCAGCAACGTGGAAAATTACCCAGGTATGTCCTGCAAACAAAAAGCAGGACAAATCCAACCCTGTCAATTACTGCCCCATCAGCCTCCTCTTGATCATCAGTAAAGTGATGGAAGGTGTCATTGACAGTGCTATCAAGCAGCACTTACACAGCAATAACCTGCTCATCAATGCTCATTTTGGGTTCTGCCAGAGCCACTTGGTTCCTGACCTCGTTGCAGCCTTGACCCAAATTTGGACAGAAGAGCTGAACTCAAGAGGTGAGGTGAGGAGACAGTGACTGCTCTTGCCAAGGGCATCAAGGAGCCCTTGCAAAATTGAAGTCAATGGCAACCAGGGAGAAAACTCTCCACTAGAATTCTTTGAGGAAGTGACAAAGTTGATTGATGAGGGAAGGGCTGTAGATGTCATATACATGGACTTCAGTAAGGCGTTTGATAAGGTTCCCCATGGTAGGCTGATGGAGAAAGTGAAGTCGCATTGGGTCCAGGGTGTACTAGCCAGATGGATAAAGAACTGGCTGGGCAACAGGAGACAGAGAGTCGCAGTGGAAGGGAGTTTCTCAAAATGGAGACGTGTTCCACAGGGATCCGTGCTGGGACCACTGTTGTTTGTGATATACATAAATGATTTGGAGGAAAGTATAGGTGGTCTGATTAGCAAGTTTGCAGACGACACTAAGATTGGTGGAGTAGCAGATAGTGAAGGGGACTGTCAGAGAATACAGCAGAATATAAATAGATTGGAGAGTTGGGCAGAGAAATGGCAGATGGAGTTCAATCAGGGCAAATGCGAGGTGATGCATTTTGGAAGATCCAATTCAAGAGTGAACTATACAGTAAATGGAAAAGTCCTGGGGAAAATTGATGTACAGAGAGATTTGGGTATTCAGGTCCATTGTTCCCTGAAGGTGGCAACGCAGGTCAATAGAGTGGTCAAGAAGGCATACGGCATGCTTTCCTTCATCGGACGGGGTATTGAGTACAAGAGTTGGCAGGTCATGTTACAGTTGTATGGGACTTTGGTTCGGCCACATTTGGAATACTGCATACAGTTCTGGTCGCCACATTACCAAAAGGATGTGGATGCTTTGGAGAGGGTGCAGAGGAGGTTCACCAGGATGTTGCCTGGTATGGAGGGTGCTAGCTATGAAGAGAGGTTGAGTAGATTAGGATTATTTTCATTAGAAAGCCGACGGTTGAGGGGGGACCTGATTGAGGTGTACAAAATCATGAGAGGTATAGACAGGGTGGATAGCAAGAAGCTTTTTCCCAGAGTGGGGGATTCAAATACGAGGGGTGACGAGTTCAAAGTGAGAGGGGAAAAGTTTAGGGGGGATATGCGTGGAAAGTTCTTTACGCAGATGGTGGTGGGTGCCTGGAACGCGTTGCCAGCGGAGGTGGTAGACGCGGGCACGATAGCGCCTTTTAAGATGTATCTAGACAGAAACATGAATGGGCAGGAAGCAAAGAGATACAGACCCTTAGAAAGTAGGTGACATGTTTAGGTAGAGGATCTGGATCGGCGCAGGCTTGGAGGGCCGAAGGGCCTGTTCCTGTGCAGTAATTTTCCTTGTTCTTTGTTCTTTAGTTGGAGTCATACCTAGCGCAAAGGAATATGGTGATAGTTGTGGGTGGCCAATCATCTCAGTCCCAGAACAGCACTCAGGAGTTCCTCAGGGTAGTGTCCTAGGCCCCAACCATATTCCGTTGCTTCATCAATGACCTTCCCTCTCTCATAAGGTCAGAAGTGGGGATGTTCGCTGATGATTGCAAAATGTTCAGTAGCATTAGCAACTCCTCAGCTACTGAAGCAGTCCGTGTCCACATGTAGAGAGACCTGGACAACATTGGGCTTGGGCTGATAAGTGACAAGGAACATTCAACCCACAAAAGTGCCAGGCAATGAACATCTCCAACAAGAGAGAATCTAACCATCTCCCCTTGACATTCAATGGCATTACCATTGCTGAATCCCTCACTATCAACATTCTGGGGGTTACCGTTGAGCAGGATCTGAATTGGATCAGCCATATAAATACCGTAGCTACAAGAGCAGGTCAGAGGCTGGGAATTCTGCTGTGAATCACTCACCTCCTGTCCACCATCTACAAGGCACAAGTCAGGAGCGTGATGGAATACTCCCCATTTACCTGGATGAGTGCAGCTCCAAAAACACACAAGAAGCTCAACGTCATCCAGGACAAAGCAGCTCGCTTGATCAGCACCCCATCCACCACCTTAAATATTCACTCCCTCCACCACCAGTGAACAGTGGTAGCAGTGCGTACCATCTACAAGATGCACTGCAATAACTCACCAAGTCTCCTTCGACAGCGCCTTCCAAACCCATGACCTCGACCACCGAGAAGGACATTGGATGCGTAGGAACACCACCATCTGCAAGTTCCCGTCCAAGCTACACACCATCCTGACTGGGAACTATATCACCGTTCCTTCACTGTCACTGGATCAAAATCCTGGAACTCCCTTCCAAACAGCACTGTGGATTTACCTACACCACATGGACTGCAACAGCTCAAAAAGGCGGCTCACCACCACCTTCTCAAGGGAAGTTAGGAATGGGCAATAAATGCTGGCGTTGCCAGCGATGCCCACATTCCGTGAAAGAATAAAAAAGAGATTTGCCACAACGGTAGCAGGGTGAGGGACTTCAGTGATGTGGAGAGATTGGAGAAGCTGGGGTTGTTCTCCTTGCAGCAGAGAAAGTTCCGAAAAGATTTGACACATTTGTTCAAAATCATGGAGGTTTTCAATAGTTTAAATAAGGAGAAACTGTTTCCAGTGGTAAAAGGGTCAGTAAGCAGAGGACACAGATATCAGGTGATTGGCGGAAGAACCAGAGGTGACATGAAGAACCATTTTTTACACAGTAATGTGTTGTGATAAAGAAAGAAAAGACTTGCATTTATATCGCACCTTTCGAGACCACTGGATATATCAAAGTACTTTGTAGACAATGAAATACTTTTGAAGTGTAATCACTGATGTAATGTCAGAAATGCAGCAGCTAATACCCACAAGCAGCAATGTGATAATGACCAACTGATCTGATTGAGGGGCAAATATTGATCACAACACCAGGGAGAATTGCTCTTCACTTGTTTGAAATTGCAGCATGGGATCTTTTACATTCACCCAAACATGCAGACCAGGTCTTGGTTTAACATCACACCTGAAAGGCAGCACCTTCAACACCCTCAGTGCTGTACTGGAGTGTCAGCTGTGAACTCTGAACCCAGAAGCTTGTGATTTCGAGGTGAGTGTGACCGACTGAGCCACAGCTTTTACCTGAGTCTCAATCCTTCTACCAACAGTTTCTCTCTATCGGGTCTGTCACGACCCCTCATGATTGTGAACACCTCTATCAAATCTCCTCCCTAAGGAGAACAACCCCAGCTTCTCCAATCTATCCACATAACTGAAATCCTAATCACACGTTGCAGAAAGGAATTTTTCCTCAAGTTCTTTCCAGTTTTGTGAGTCACATTAAATCTGTAACCTTCGGTTTTTGACGGTTCAGCAGTTAGAAACAGTTCCTCAGTATTTACTCTACCTCAAACCTTCAAGGAAGCTCTGCAAAGTAACTGAAAATCAAGTTGTCAGAAGTGGGATTTAAACACATGCCTCCAGTGAAAGCTGCAATCTGAACAGAGAAGCTGAAACCGCTCAGTCACCTCAACTGTTCAGACATATTGCGAGAGTGGTTAGCAAAGCATGTGGGATCTTGGGCTTTAACAATAGAGACATTGAGTACAAAAGCAGGGTTGTTATGCTGAACTCTGGTTAGGCCCCAATTGGAGTGTTGCATCCAGATCTGCTCACCAATCTTTAGAAAGAATGTGCGGATTCTTGAGAGGATGCAGAAGAGATTTACCAGAATAGTTCCAGGGATGGAGGGTTTTAGTTTCAAGGTTAGGTTAGAAAAACAGGGTTTTTTCTGCCTGTATCAAAGGAGATTGAGTGGAGAATTGATAGAGGTGTCGAAGGCTATGACAGTTTTAGATAAGTTGGCAAGGAAAAATTGTTCCCATTAACTATTGGTACAAGGACTAGGGGATTCAGATTGAAGGTTTTGGACAAGAGACGCAGGGGGAATGGGCGGAAGAACTTTTTTACACAGTGATTGGTAATGATCTGTAACTCGCTGCCCCCGAGGGCGGAGGAAGTGGAGACACTCGTTGGGCATTTGAAGGAAATAAATTTACAGGGCTAGGGGGATCGAGCAGACGAGTGGGACTGACTGGATCGCTCCATGGAGAGCTGGCCTGTACTCGATGGGGCGAATGGCCTCCTTCTATGCCACAAATGACCCAATGACTCGATGAGTCTATGTCACTCTCAGAATCAAGACAACAGAGTGACGGATTTAACACAACATTATAACGTATGTTTGGTTTGACAAATTCAATAATAACTCGTCTCCACTCCTAGTATTTCTAAATCCCACACATTCACTATAATGTGAACAATTATTTCCTGTTGTGTCTCTCTCACATTTGTAAACTTCACGATATTGGAGTGAGGTGACATCTACTGGCGGGAAGCAAGAACTGCAATCAAGCAGCAGAAACTCCACAGTCTGTCAGGGTGAAAGAAACATTGCAATCTGAGGAAATAGTGAAGGGGTTTGATCGGGTTGATGGAAACATGATTCCACTTGTGGTATCGTATGAAGCAAGGGCCGGAAATATAAAATTGTCGTTAATAAAAGAAATGAGGAATTCATGAAAAATGCATTTGCTTAGAGAATGGTAATAGAGACATGCAGCACTGATATAGGCCCTTTGGCCCACTGGGTCTGCACTGACCATCAACCACCCATTTATACTAATCCTATGTTCACCCAGAATTCCCTACCACATCCCCACATTTCTCCTATCACCTACCCTAGGGCCAATTTACAACAGTCAATTTATCTATCAACCCACAAGTCTTTCGTTGTGGGAGGAAACCAGAGTACCTTGTGGAAGCCCACATAAACAACTTGCAAACTCCACACAGGCAGTATACAGAACTGAATTGGGGTCATTGAAGTTGTGAAGCTACAGAGCTCACCACTGCACCACCCTTAGAATGTGGATAGAGTAAAAAGTGAGATTGGATGGACAGAAGCAGTCTGAAAAGATGGCTCAAACAAAAGGTGAAAACCCTGAAATGTTAACTCTGTTTCTCTCTCCACAGATGCTGTCAGAGGTGCTGAGTATTTGCAGCACTTTCTGTTTTTATTTCAGCTTTTAGGATATTGTTTTGATCTGAAAAAAATGCATGATCGGCTGTGGGTGCCAGTGAAATTCCACAGGAGCGAATAAAAACCATGCCAATGGTGGCTTGTTGGTCCAGGGGTATGATTTTCGCTTTGGGTATATAAGTGATTAATATGTGAGAGGTCCTGGGTTCAAATCCCAGACGAGTCCTTCTCTGTTGTCATTTTTAGTTTAAGGTCATCGATTGCTTTCAGCCTTCCAGAAAGCGGAATCGATTTCCAAACTGAGCCTGCTTGAGGACAGGGGAACTGGATTCAAAGAGCTTGTCGACAAAATTGAAATGAAAAAAATATACAGATTGTCAAGCGGGAATATAAGGTTGCAACAGTAACTAAAGGCCTGCTCGGGTCAGCAAATGAAACCCGACCCAAGCCTGACAGCACCGCATCCGACCTGGTCCGAGTCCTTTCATTTTTTTCCCGTACCCGAACTGACCACCAGAATGTTCAGTTAAACTTGCTTCCGTTTTTCACTTTTTAAGCTTGTGCAGGTAAGCAACAAAAACTGTAACTGGACTTGAAAGGTTGTTTAAATGTACATTAAGATTAGACCTACGTACCGGAGGTGATGAGCTGAAGATTGTTACCATAGAAGTTAGTGATTGTGAGGTCACTAGTTCAAGAGAAATTCATGGAGTTGTGCCCAGACAGGTTGTCCCACACTGTATTGATTAAAATATTGCCCGAAGGCGAGAAAATATCATTATACATTCCCTAGACTCCTGCTTTCCAGGTTGAAATACTTTCTGCAAGTTTATCCAGAGAGCAGCTGAGATGCAGAGACCAGGAAGGTCTTGAGTGATTAATTATTATAAAATATACATTCTTATATTAAAGAGATTGTGCTCTACCTTCGATGGAATCGCTCACTGCAGACTAGTGCGGAGTGTTTCCCGCCTTGACGTCCTGGCTGTCACTGGATCTTGAGTCCAGGCCTCTGGATTACTGGTCCAGTAATCTTTGAAATTTCTCCCTTGATCTAATATTTTAATCTGGTAAGTCAGATTTTACAAAAAAAAATTAAATGATTTAAGACTGCTTCATGTTCAGCAGTGCCAAATGAATAAAGAAATTCAAATATATTCAAAATTATATATCAACTATTAAATACTAATGCCCAGCTTTGAATACAAAAAATGCCTCTAATTGTGTTCTGGTCTGGAATGGAATTCTTCAGTGTTTCTGTTTAGCTTGGATTGACTCATCGATTTGCTTGTTTTTCACTTTGTCGATGCCTTTGAATAATTGTGGATCCTTCTTCAGGGTGTCTTCTTTCACCAGGTAGTTCTGACCTCTGATGATGTTGATCGTAATCAGCTTCAATTTGCTGATAGTTTTGGAAGTGAGCAGATTTCCTTTGCTTGAGTTTACAACATGGAACTTAGCCTGACGTGTGGACCCATGGGAGGATTTGAAAGCTGCCCTTGCATTGGAGCATACAGTTGCATCCATCAAAACAGAGGTACAGGAGAAGTGACATATTCAGTTAAGTCTGTCGATCATGGGACTTTTAATCTCAGGGTTGTGAGTTTGAGCGCCATTTAGTTTTTCCACTTTTTAGGCTTCATTAGCAGAGAGTACAAGGAGTGTTTGAAATGAAATTCAAAAACAGTATGAGAAACGCTCTCTTTCATTCGGGACTCTTAACTCTCTGCAGCATCTCGCTGTGAAAGATTGAACTTTATCTCATTTCTTTTTCAGCTGGGAGTCAGTGCGGCTCAGTGGGACTTCTGGCTGTCTCCCACCTCACAATTCATCAGTGCTGAGAAAGCAATGGGAAATATTACTCATGGCTGAGTAAGCAGAGGACACCGATTTAAGGTGAATGGGAAAAGAACCAAAGGCAACATGAGGAAAAACCTTTTTTATGCAGCAAATGGTTAAGATCTGATATGTACTGCCTGAGAGTGTGACGGAGGAAGATTCAGCCATCGCTTTCAAAAGGATATATGATAATTATCTGAAGGGAAAAAAAATCAGCTTTTCATGGAATGCATGAGGATGTGGCATGAGCTGAGTTGCTTGTGCAGAGAGGCAGCACAAGCACGATGAGCTGAATCCCTCCTTTTGTGCTGTAAGTATTCTGTGATCTATGATTCTATACAAAGTGAAACCAACACTCACATATGAGAAACTGACAGGTACCGTGTAAACCCCACACTAACAAACCAGCAAATGCCAGGGACAGAGTAAAACCAACAGTCCTAGACAAGAAACTGACAGATACTGTGTGAAACCCAAAAATCACTTATCAGGATTTGGCAGTTAATGTGTTAAAACCTCTCTTCAATATCCATCCTGCAAGGTGCAAAGAAAATTAGGTACAAACCCAGGCTCATATTTCGAAGACTGAGAGATAAAGAGCAAAACACAGACTCACCTACCAGAGGCTGACAAGTACAGAGAATAAAATAGAGGGGGTGCAGATTAAAAACACATGCATGTAACGGATACTGATAGGGATAGAATCAAACCCTTTCTCACACATGACACGAAAATTGGTGGTGTCGTAAATAGTGAGGAGGAAAGCCTTAGATTACAGGCCAATATAGATCGTCCGAGGCAGAGAATATAAGAGCAGGGAGGTTATGACGGAGCTGTATAAAATGCTAGTTAGGCCACAGCTGGAGTACTGTGTACTGTTCTGGGCACCACACGAGAGGAAGGATGTGATTGCACTGGAGAGGGTACAGAAGAGAGTCACCAGGATGTTGCCTGGGCTGGAGCATTTCAGCTATGACTGAAAAGGCTAGCGTTGTTTTCCTTAGAGCAGAGAAGGCTGAGGGGAGATAAGATTGAGGTTTACAAAATTATGAGGGGCATTGATGGGTTAGATAGGAAGAAACATTTTACCTTAGCGGAGGGGTCAATAACCAGGTGGCATAGATTTAAGGTAAGGGGCAGGAGGTTTAGATGGGATTTGAGGAAAAAAAAATTACCCAGAGGGTGGTTGGAATCTGGAACGCACTCCCTGAAGAGGTGGTAGAGGCCGGAACCCTCACAACATTTAAGAAGTAACTGATTCGGATTTGGAATGAATTGTCTGACAGGGTGGTGGAAACAGATTCAATTATAACTTTCATAAAGGAATTGGACAAATATTTCAAAGTGAATTTCTCCAGGACTATGGGGAAATAGGCAGGGGGTTGGAAAAATTGCATCATTTTTTTCACAGATTCAGCTCAGGCACAAAAGACCGATTGGCCTCCTTCTGTGCTGTATGATTCTATGAAATAGTGACAGTCAGGGCAAGTCTGTATAAGAAGGAGAAATGGAGACAGGTCAGGGAGAGCACATCACCAAAACTGGAGATACTACATTGGACAGGGAGGGTCAGAGGGGGAGAGAGCATGTACATACAGTCAGAATCAGCACCTTCAGGGGAGGAGAGGGAGAGGAACCAGTGAGTGTAGAACTGAACCCAGCCAGAGTCAACCTGCTGAAACACCAGTGAGTTCACACTGGGGAGAGATCATTCACCTGCTCCGTGTGTGGGAAGGGGTTCACTCAGTCATCCAACCTCACTGAACATCAACTTGTTCACACTGATCAGAGACCTTTTCAATGTCCTGACTGTTGCGGAAATGTGATGATGTTGGCGCTGCAAAATGACATCATCCCGTGCACGCGCCACTCAATCCTGGCAAGATGTCAAAAATCACTGTGATTTTTTGGTCTTTTCAGTGCACTCCTCTTTCTTTAGTTGCCTCTTAGCTTAATGTATTGAAGAAACATCTTTGGGTCCATTTTCATTTTCCTTGTCAATATTCTTCCATGCTTTCCCTTCATCGCTGCTCCCAAATCCCTCCAGTTCAGTCAAAACACAACTTGGTAGATTTGGGATTTGAACACACGCCTCCAGAAAACACTACGACTTAAACACAGCCCCTTAGACCACTCGGCCATCCTGACTGTTTCAAGTTTATGACAAAAGCTGAGAAATTATCCATTCTTTGTGAAAGTATTTGTGAGATTGTGGAAATGTCTGGAAGAGGAAAGACCAGCGGGAAAGCTCGGGTCAAGGCCAAGTCTCACTCCTCCCGGGCTGGACTGCAGTTCCCGGTGGGCCGTATTCACAGGCTCCTGAGAAAGGGTAACTATGCTGAGCGTGTAGGTGCCGGAGCCCCGGTCTATCTGGCTGCTGTGCTCGAGTATCTGACCGCTGAAATCCTCGAGCTGGCCGGTAACGCGGCCCGGGACAACAAGAAGACCCGCATCATTCCCAGACACCTGCAGCTGGCCGTCCGCAACGACGAGGAGCTCAACAAGCTGCTGGGAGGGGTGATTATCGCTCAGGGCGGGGTGCTGCCTAATATACAGGCCGTACTGCTGCGCAAGAAAACCAGCACTCAAGAGCTCCCAGAAAAAGTAAAGCGGCCAAAATGTCATCTAATAAACCAAAGGCTCTTTTCAGAGCCACCCACAGTCTTTGTGAAAGGACTGGTTACTGTCAGGAGGGAGTCAGAGATGGAGTTATTGTAACAGTGGATTGACCTGTTTCACATCTGTCCAGGTGTGTTTTCAGTTCCCTCTGTGGATTTCGCTCTGTTTCTCTGCTCACACATCTCCCCCTCTCGTTAAGTGAAGAACTGAACTACAGGGTGTCAGAATCAACAATTTAATAAATCCCGCTGCCTTCGATTTGATAAATCCCGAGATTATCCCGGTACATTAACGGGAACTGGTTCGGAGCTGATGAATTAATTTAATAATGGAAGTGTCCGGGTTAATTCTCTGTTTTTTATTTGGACAGTTTGAATTGTGTGTTTTTTTTCTCTCTGGTGATCAGAGCGCCGCTTCTCAATGAGAATCTGCTCCCAGAACAGAGTAAATGCAGGAAGGAAGAGACCATTCTCGGGCTGTGTGTTTCTCTCCTAACCTGATCTGTTTCGACCGCACTGTTCCCAGAGGACGGAATCAGTGAGAGTTGTGCACACACAGGAGCTGAGTCCATTGCAGTGCTTTAATATGTGCCTTCTCCCCGGCCCTCCCTATTCTCCGGACACAGAGCTGTCTGTTTCCCACCGGCGGCGGGATAGAGTCGGGGATTCTCTCCCCGCAGTGTCAGGGTCTGCAACCCCGGGGAACTGGCGGTTTCAGTCAGAGTGACCGAGCTGCCTTACATATCCTGTGTACTAATCTCCAATGGATTCAAATATTAGTGAACTCATTGGGTAATGTTTGTAAATAACCCTCATGTGAACGGATCCGGCTCCATTAATGCCTTCCAAATAAAACTGGGATCCATTTCTTTTCCCCAAATGCCAGCTAACGGATCCCAGGAGCGGGGTTGAGATTGTGCTGAGCAGCAATGAGTCTCCGGTAATGCTGCTTTCTAAATTCCAGATCAGCTCTCAGTCCGACAGGCCTTTCGGGAAAGTGATGTGACAAAACAGAAACCATGTGGCCGCCCCTCCAATCTAATGGGTTTGATGATGAACAGAGATGGCAGCTCTTTCCTTTGCTGATTTGGTGGCTCTGAAAAGAGCCCTTGTTACACTTGTTACTGAAACTGGGTTTTAGGTGCGTTCCCCGCGGATGCGGCGGGCCAGCTGGATGTCTTTGGCCATGATGGACCTGGATCATTTTGGTGAATCTGCTCATTTTCCGGCAGAAGCATCAGCCGCTGTTTGAACTGTTTAAAATCAGGGGTGTATTAGCGGCCAGAAAGTGAAGGGCAGTTCATTGCTCCCTTCAGCATTATCCGCCTCTTTCAGGAGAAAAGATCAGAAACCGCTCGTTTCTGTCAGTCCCCGAGAAGCCTGTGAGAAGCGGTTCGTCGCTAATTTGTTCCTTTTACAGAGAGGAAGCTGATATTTGTCCCGTTTTAAATTGCTGAACTGGACCTTCCTCCCGCCGCTTCCAGTTAACAGATTGACAAATGAAAACGATTCCTAAAATTGCGTCAGGATTTTGTGACGGTAAATACAGTAAAACAGAACATAAAATGAGAGGTTTTAAAATTGTTGCCTGAAAATTGAAATTTTCCATCACTTCAATTCCTTCCTGCTCTGGAATTGCCGGGCTTTTTCCAATTGGAAAATCTAAGCCAATGAGAACTTCTATTTACTTATATGTGATTCTCCTATTGGTTAAGAATTGGATTGAGAAGCGGGTGACCAATCAGAGACAGAGTCAAACTGTGGGGATTCCAGGCCCCCAGTAACTGAGCTGAAACTGTTCAGATTGACAAACCCTGGCAGTAGCTTCACACATTGGACACTTCACACTGAGTCATTCAAGGGCTGGTGTGAGAGAAGCTTCAGATCCTCTCTGACTCATTATTCATCTAGAACCAAACAATTAGTAAATGTGAAGCAGTGAAGAGACTTTTCACTCTCACTGCAGAATGTGTCATCTGGGGAAATAAGGAACTATTATTTTCGGAGATTCCAGGTACATTCCTCCCTGAACAAATCCATTCCTAACATTCCCGATCACAGCCTATCCCAGCTCCTGTTGTCACCCGACTCCAGCTGAATTGGAGAAACTCATGTGTTGGGGTTTGAGTTGTGAGGTGGGGTTTCTCCGCCAGTGTTCCTGTCTTACAGACTCTCCCCCTGAATTTGTGAACTGAGACTGCACCGAACACATCCCCAGTTAGAGTGAGGGCCGGATATCCCTCTGTTTTATTACAGAGAGTGGGGAAAGGGCTGGGTGGAGGGGAGTCACCAGGGATCCTGGATTTACTCCAAATCATTTCCATGTGGAATCTGCAGGCGGGGCCGGGACAGGGATCATTTGATCAGGGGATCAGCTCTTTCCTGAGAGATGTGGGTGGCTCTGAGAAGAGCCTTTGTGTTCAGATGTTTACAAGTTTCCCGCGCTTTCACTTCTTTCCAGACCCTGCTTTCTGAGACTTCGCTGCTTTCGGCTTGACCTTGCTCTTCCATGTCTGCACTTTCTTCAGCGCCTTTCCGCCCGCCGCACTCTTGCCTTTTTTGACCTTCTTCGCAGGAGACTTTTTCTGAAGCACTGCTTTCTTCACCGCCTTATTTGGCGTTGCCGCCGCCTTGCTGCTCGTTTTCTTGGCTGTTACTTTCTTTGTTGTCACTTTCTTGTCTGCTGGTTTCTTCACTAAAGATTTCTTGTCTGCTGGTTTCTTCACTGAAGATTTCTTGTCTGCTGGTTTCTTCACTAAAGATTTCTTGGCTGCTGGTTTCTTCACCTTCTTTCCCACCTTTCCCTGGGTTTTCCTTCTTGCTGATTTTGAAGGAGCCGGAGGCGCCCTGTCCCTTGCTCTGCACCAGGGAGCCTTTGTTCACATTCCTCTTGATACTTTGCTTGATTTGGGTCTTGAGCTTCTCCTGAGCGGTGGCAGACCTGCAAGGAATCAACTACCAGCTAGCGTATAAAGCGAGACCAAGGCTCAGGGCCTTCAGTTACCTGGAGGGGAGTCGGAGAGGCAGCGGATCCTGTGAGGAACCACAATACAGGAAGGATGAGACGGTCATTGTCAGGGTACAGAGGAGATTAAGTTAAAGATTTACCAGTTTATAAGCAAGCGCAGAGCCAAGGAACGGTGCTGGGGCAGATCAAATAATAGGAAGCTGTGATCAGTTGGAAGGCAAGAGTGATTAAATGACAGAAGAGATGATGGTGCAAGGCAAAAGTCAGGTAAAGAATAAGTAACATTTTGTCAGCACAGATACCAGGAGTGGGGTTTCAACCCACGCAGACACATGTCTATTGGATCTTAAGTCCAACGCCTTAACCACTCGGCCATCCTAGTACATTAACCCACCACTGAAAATGAAATTTAATGTGATCCGGGTGCCATCTGGCCTTTTACAATATAAAGTTATGACTCCTCTCCCATGCTAAATTGGACCCTTCATTATTTATGAACCTCAATCGGATCACCCCTCAGTCAAGGTTTCTCTAAGGTGTGTTTCCCAACTCTTTTAGTCTAACTTGATAACCAAGATGTCTTATACTGGGAATTCGTCGAATGTCTCTCCTCTGTACACTTTCCAAAGCCTCAGTATCACCCATCATGTGAGGAGACCAAGACTGGATACAATATTCCAAGTGAGTCCTGACCAAGGTTTCATAAAAGGACAAATTCGGGACATCTCAGATACTGAAGGAGTCCGTGTCCAGAAGCAGCAAGACCTGGACAACATTCAGACTTGGGCTGCTAAGTGGCAAGTAACATTCACACCACATAAGTACCAGGCAATGACCATCTCCAACAAGAGAGAATGTAACCATCTCCCTTTGACGATCAACAGCATTACCATCGCTGAATCCCCCCACCATCAACATCCTGGGGGTTACCATTGACAAAAGCTTAACTGGACCATTCATATACATACTCTGGCTACAAGAGTAAATCAGATAGTGGGAATTCTGTGATGAGTAACTCAGCTCAAGGCACGTGGTGAAATGCTCATTAGGAGAGCTGGAGAAATGGACTGGTCAGGTGGGCAGAAAAGTGGCAAATGGAATTCAACTTGGAGAAGTGTGAGGTGATGCCTTTGGTGAGGTCAAACACAGCAAAGGAATACACAATTAATGGGTGAATGCTGAGAGGTGTAGAGGAAGTGAGGGACCTTGAAGTGAATGTCCACAAATCCCTGAAAGTAGCAGGACAGGTTGATAAGTTGGTTGAGAAGGCTTATGGAATCCTTTCCTTTATTAGCCGATGTATAGAACATAAGAGCAGGGAGGTTATGCTGGAACTGTATCAATCATTAGTTAGGCCACAACTTGAGTTCTGTGTGCAGTTCTGGTCACCTCATTCCAGAAAGGATGTAATTGCACGAGAGAGGTTACAGAGGAGATTTACGAGGATGTTGCCAGGACTGGAAAAATGCAGCTATGAGGAAAGATTGGATAGACTGGGGTTGTTCTCCTTGGAATAGAAGAGGCTGAGGGGAGATTTGATTGAAATGTACAAAATTGTGAGGGGTCTGGATAGAATGGATGGGAAGGGTCTATTTACCTTAGTAGGGAGGTCAGTGACTAGGGGGCATAGATTTAAAGTGATGTGTTGAACAATTAGAGGGGAGATGAGGAAAGGTCCTTTCACCCAGAGGGCTGTGGGAGTCTGGAACTCACTGCCTGTAAGGGTAGCTGAGGCAGAAACCCTCAACTCATTTAAAAGGAGTCTGGATGTGCACCTCAAGTACCTGAACCTGCAGGGCTACGGTCCAAATGCTGGACAATGGGATTCAGCTGGGTGGCTCGTTTTTTGGCCTGCCTGTGCTGTAAACTTTCTATGTTCTATGATTCTATGCAGACACAATGGGCCGAATGGCCTCCTTCTGCACTGCAATAATTTTGTGATTTTTGACTCTCCAAAACTTGACAACCATCTACAAGGCACAAACCAGGATGAGTGCAGCACCAACAATACCCTAGAAACTCGACGCTGTTCAGGACAAAGCAGCCACCTTGATTGTCACCCCATTCACCACCTTAAACATTCACTCCCTTCATCACTGACGCACAGTGGCAGTAGTGTGTACCATCTACCAGATGCACTGCTGCAACTCACCAAGGCTCCGCAGACAGCACCTTCCAAACCGAAGACCTCCACCACCTTGAAGGACGAGGGCTGCAGATACATGCAAACGCCACCATGTGCAAGCTCCCCTCCAAGTCAGACACCATCTGATCTGCAAATATATCGCTGTTCATTCACTGATGCTGGGTCAAAATTCTGGATCTCCCTTCCTAACAGCACTGTGGGCGTACCTACACCACATGGAGTGCAGCAATTCAAGAAGGGAGCTCACCGCCACCTTGTCAAGGACAATTAGGGATGGGTAACAAATTCTGGACTTGTCAGTGTCGCTCACATCCCATGAAAGAATATGCCTCATTTTATACTCAATTGTCCTCTGAATGCAGCCCAACCCTCTATTTGCTCCAACTATCACTTCACAGCATTGCTGCTGTAACTTTAGAGATCTGTGCACTAGAACATCCAGATCTCTGCTCAAAATTATTTTCTTTTTTCCACCGACTTTAATGTTTTTCCCTGAAGGGTGTATGAATGTTGAGCATTCGCCCTGTCCACATGAATAACACTGCACTTACCCAAATTAAACATCATTTACCAGTCATGAAGCCAATCTCCCAACACATTAAGATCAGCCTGAAACAGTCGAGTATCGTCTACAGTCTAAACACTCGCACAGATCTTCAAATCATCTGTAAATTTACAGATGGTGCCCCCTACACCTACATCCAGATCATTAATAAAAATAGTAAAGAGCAACAGTCCCAACACCGATTCCTGTGGGACACCACTGGTAACTGGTCTCCAAACAGATCCAGATCCATCTGTAACTACTTTCTGCCTACGTCTGCCAGTCAGTTCCCAATCCAGATCAACATATTACCACTGATACCAGGGACTTTAATCTTATAGAGAAGCCTCTTGTGTGGAACCTTATCAAAATCTTTTGGCTGAGATCTGCTAATTAAACACAGGCCGGGGATGAGGCCGAGGCCTGTCCTGCTTTGTGTGTGGGTCTCAGGACCACACAAGGTGAGATCAGCTCACTGAGCACAGGCCCATCCTGCTCTATATAGTGCTCAGTACCTCACCAAATGAGAATAACTAACACACCACAGGCCATGGAGCCTCGGCCCATCCTCCCCTGATTGCGGTTCAGTGCCAACCAGGTCAGATCAGCTAATTCAGCACAGGCCGGAGATGGCAGCTGGATCTTTCCTGCTCTGGGGACTCCGTACCATACCAGGTGCGATGAAGTAAAATACCACAGGCCGGGGATGGAGCCTGAGATTTCCCTGTTCTGTGTGGGGCTCTGGACAACAACGTGTGAGAAGAACTATCATCCCTCAGGCTGAGGAAGGAGCCTGGGCCCATTCTGTTCTGTGTGGATCCTACCACACTGAGTGGGATCAGTTAACACAACACAGGCCATGAATACAATCAGGCCATTTCCTGCTCCGTGTGGCTCAGTATCACACCAGGTGGCATCAGCTAACACAGCACAGGCTGGGGCTGGGGCTGGTGCCTGGGCTCGCCCTGCTCTGTGGGCTCAGTAACAACCATTAAGATGAACTTTTTTCAAAAGACTTCAGTGTATTTATCTCTGTCCAACACTGTGAGGCAGCTTTCTGTGTTTATAAAGAGTGTAATTTATTGACTGGTCTCTTGGATCTTGGATCAAACAGGGTGACAGACAGAGGTCTGTGTGCAGAGGGTTTGGGAGTGAGCTCTGATTCCTAACCCTTTCTGGATTGTGAGGAATAAAGAATGAATGAGAGAGAGAGAATGTGGGAGAAGGGATGATGGAAGAATTTGTCCGTGAACCTGATTAAAAGTGTCTCAAACGCAAGATAATATGAAGATATCAAGAGCAGAACATTAACATAATCTGAGTTCCGCGATCTGGTCGGTTCCCATTCCCCTGAAGTGAGGAATGAACGGGTGGGGAAATTCCGCCTGGAGTTATATTTGTCTCCAATGAAGATGAGTTCACAGTGAGGATGGAATAGCTCAGTTGGGAGAACACTAGATTGAAGAACCAGGATACAATCCCTGGTTTCATCAGTTTTAATTTGGTGTCTCCATCAGTTTAAGTAGAGAGAATCAGAGGGGAGATTTTCCACTCTTGACCCCATGGGCTGAATTTTAAACTAACGGTGCGGCTCTTGGCAGAGGCACCGGAAGTGGGTGTCGTCACCACACGAGTGAAATGTGGCCGACCGACCCCGATCACGGAGCAGCCGACAAATTAATGAAGGGGAGACGTGGGGCCCATGTAAACAAGGACCAGAGGTAGGGAACGAGGCACCGATGGCACCGACATCTGAGACAACGGCAGGTGCTGGCACCATATTTAAAGGGCTGCCAGCCCTGCATTCACTGCTGCCTGGTTTAAAGGAGTGTCTTCCTGAGAGCCCTCTGCTGCCCCAGGTCCCGTTCTGCTGCCTCTGCTGTCCCAGAACCCGTTCTGCTGCCTCTGCTGCCCCAGGTCCCGTTCTGCTGTCCCAGGACCCGTTCTGCTGCCCCAAGACCCGTTCTGCTGCCTCTGATGCCCCAGGACCCGTTCTGCTGCCCCAGGACCCGTTCTGCTGCCTCTGCTGCCCCAGGATCCGTTCTGCTGCCTCTGCTGCCCCAGAACCCGTTCTGTTGCCCCAGGGCCCGTTCTGCTGCCTCTGCTGCCCCAGGATCCGTTCTGCTGCCCCAGGACCCGTTCTGCTGCCTCTGCTGCCCCAGGATCCGTTCTGCTGCCTCTGCTGCCCCAGGACCCGTTCTGTTGCCTCTGCTGCCCCAGGACCCGTTCTGCTGCCCCAGGATCCGTTCTGCTGCCTCTGCTGCCCCAGGACCCGTTCTGCTGCCTCTGATGCCCCAGGACCCGTTCTGCTGCCCCAGGACCCGTTCTGCTGCCTCTGCTGCTCCAGGACCCGTTCTGCTGCCCCAGGATCCGTTCTGCTGCCTCTGCTGCTCCAGGACCCGTTCTGCTGCATCTGCTGCTCCAGGACCCGTTCTGCTGCATCTGCTGCCCCAGGACCTGTTCAGCTGCCTCCGCAGCCCCAGGACCTGTTCTGCTGCATCTGCTGCCCCAGGACCTGTTCTGCTGCCTCTGCTGCCCCAGGACCTGTTCTGCTGCCTCTGCTGCCCCAGGACCAGTTCTGCTGCATCTGCTGCCCCAGGACCTGTTCTGCTGCATCTGCTGCCCCAGGACCTGTTCTGCTGCCTCTGCTGCCCAGGACCCGTTCTGCTGTCACTGATGCCCCAGAACCCGTTCTGCTGCCTCTGCTGCCCCAGGTCCCGTTCTGCTGTCCCAGGACCCGTTCTGCTGCCCCAAGACCCGTTCTGCTGCCTCTGATGCCCCAGGACCCGTTCTGCTGCCCCAGGACCGTTCTGCTGCCTCTGCTGCCCCAGGATCCGTTCTGCTGCCTCTGCTGCCCCAGAACCCGTTCTGTTGCCCCAGGGCCCGTTCTGCTGCCTCTGCTGCCCCAGGATCCGTTCTGCTGCCCCAGGACCCGTTCTGCTGCCTCTGCTGCCCCAGGATCCGTTCTGCTGCCTCTGCTGCCCCAGGACCCGTTCTGTTGCCTCTGCTGCCCCAGGACCCGTTCTGCTGCCCCAGGATCCGTTCTGCTGCCTCTGCTGCCCCAGGACCCGTTCTGCTGCCTCTGATGCCCCAGGACCCGTTCTGCTGCCCCAGGACCCGTTCTGCTGCCTCTGCTGCTCCAGGACCCGTTCTGCTGCCCCAGGATCCGTTCTGCTGCCTCTGCTGCTCCAGGACCCGTTCTGCTGCATCTGCTGCTCCAGGACCCGTTCTGCTGCATCTGCTGCCCCAGGACCTGTTCAGCTGCCTCCGCTGCCCCAGGACCTGTTCTGCTGCATCTGCTGCCCCAGGACCTGTTCTGCTGCCTCTGCTGCCCCAGGACCTGTTCTGCTGCCTCTGCTGCCCCAGGACCAGTTCTGCTGCATCTGCTGCCCCAGGACCTGTTCTGCTGCATCTGCTGCCCCAGGACCTGTTCTGCTGCCTCTGCTGCCCAGGACCCGTTCTGCTGTCACTGATGCCCCAGGACCCGTTCTGCTGTCTCTGCTGCCTGATAGGTAAGGAGCTGAATGCGAGCCTGCAGTGACCATGGTCCAATGGTTTGGTGATGCCTTCCTGCAGGTTCGCCTCCAGGTGACAACAGATAGGTGGAAGATCCTCTTCCCCAGGGATGGGAGGTGGAGACCTGTCCACCTGAACAAGCAAAGCTGCTTTGAGATAGAAGGTGAAGTCAGCAGCCGTGGGGTCATCCCCAAGACATGGATCCAGTGCACGAAGTGGGTCAATGACCGGATCCGGGCTGCTCAGACGCAAACTCAAAACACTTTGGACTCTTTGGACATTGCGCATGGCAGAGTGAGAGGGAGTGTTTGGTGGAAAGGGAGTGACCACCCAGTCATGTGTATTGGGGAAGGGCAGCAGGACATGCTGCCTGAGGCTTGGCTGCATCTCGGTGGGAGGTGCACGTCAGTCATTGTATAAACTCACACAGTCCCTCGAGAGGGGCCACATGCAGGAGGAATATGTGTGTCCACATCATGGACTGCTGGACTATCACCATCAGAGATATTGGGCTTGTCCCCGCTGGGAGACTAACTTTGTTGATCATAGTGGCTGCAGGAGAAGACAGCCCACAATCGGAAAAAGCATGCCAAGACTGGCAGTGGATGCCTTATCTCCCTGTCCTCATCCCGATGGAGGAGGAGGCCATGGAACAGGCCGGGCAGCAAAGCAGCTGCTCCATAGCTGATGGAGAGACAGGGACACCTACCTAAGAGAGTGAGTGAACATCTCCTGGGGCACAAGGGAGCATCCGCTGCAAAGGAGCCACACTGCTCATCTGTTCACCACTGCATCAATGGAGCTGCACAGTAGGGGTGGTTGGAATGTCACGATGGGCAGACCCTAACCCTTCAATGTCCCTGTTTTCACATGCAGGCTAGGATGAACGACAAGAGCGAAGAGCTGGAGAGACTGTGGGACAGCCAGACACCTCTGAGGAGGAGGAGGGAGCCTCAGATGGTGCACCATCACCTCATTCCCCTGCACCCTCCACCAGCACAGAAACCCTCAATCGGTGGGTATCCACTTGCTGTTAGATTTGGGCACACAAGCTGGTGAGCACGTCACAGACAGGCCCGGGCAGCTGACGGAGGCTGTGACAGCCGAGGCCACTGGCAGTTGGAAGTCTGTGGGAGGCCAGGCCCATGCTGAGTCCCAGGCTGATGACGTGCCTCTGGTGTCACCAGCAACACGGGAAATGCTGCAGCTGCAGCAAGAGGTCAGGCAACATCTGGCAGAGTTGCCAGAGGTTATGTGTACCCAAGTTCGGATGATGGAGGAGTCCATCCAGGCCTTGCATGCTGTACTGTCTCTGATGGGGGTGTGTCTGGCTTCCTTCCTTGAGAGCTTGGTGACTCTGATGGAGAGCCAGATCCAGCCGACCAATCAGTGGCTGCCGGAGATGTGCGCAGACCTGCATTCCATCGCTTTGTCCATGAGCTCCATCCAGCGGTGACAAGGCAAGAGGGGGGACGAGGCACCTGAACTCTTCACCAGGTCCACATCCCTCTCAGGTCAGCAGGGAGTTACAAGTGTGTCTTATAAGGGGGAGGAGCAGCTGGCTGCTACATCTGGGGTCTCCTCTCAGGGTGCTCCTGGTGTGGACAGTAGCTCCAAAGCCCCTCTACCAGTGACACAAGTGATGCCAGTGCCTGCCTCCATCATCCTCGATGACAGAGGGGGGTCCCTGTACCTGTGCAGGAGGCCATCAGTGTGCCGGGGCCCTCCAGGTTTCTCAGGCAGCAAGAGGACGGCCTCCAATGTCATCCCAAGCCATGGGGCAGCAAGGTCAGCAGCCTGTCTCCACCTCAGCTGACAGAGCAGGGGGAGCACCACGTAGGAGCACCCGGAAAAGATTTAAGAAGAGCACCTAGATTCACTGAGGGGTTCACGGGTGAATGTACATTCCAGATGGATAGGGTTGTGTTTGGTGTCACACGGAAGAAAGAAATGATGTTCTCTCACTATGTCTCCTTCCCATTGTTGATGCCCTTTGGGACTTCATTTAAACCCTTCCTCCCAAGGGGCTGGAAGTGAGGGACCAAGCCCTGAGTTCACAAAGCTTCGGCCTTGTCACTGTGCGATGTGTACCTGGACACTGCAGTGCAGAAGGAAGGAGGCGACAACAGGGCTGCTTAAAGCTAAGACTTTTTTGCTGTGGTTCCAGAAGGTGGTAAGGCTCAAAGGAAACTTGAATGTATAAGGGTGTCTCATGTCTCCCTTGTGTGTATCTCATGGCCCCTTTCCTACATGTGCCTGAGGTTCTTCATCTGGCACTGCTTGGGCAGCATCCTCCTCCACATCCTCATCATCAGAGGAGACATCACACTCCACGATATCCTCACTAGTCAACACCTCGCCCCTCTGTAATGCCAGATTGTGCTGTGCACAGCAAACCACCACGATATGCGAGACCCTCGCCGGGACATACTGAAGGGCTCCACTGGATCGATCTAGGCACCTGAATCTCATCTTCAGGAGACCAATGGCCTCCTTGATGGTCGCTCGGGTTGACCCGCAGCAGGTGTTGTACCTCTCCTCTGCATCCGTGCGTGGGTTCCTCACAGACGTCAGTAGTCACGTCCTCAGTGGGTAGCCCTTGTCTCCAAGGATCCATCTCTGAAAGCGGATGGGACCGCGGAAAGGTTCTGGCACCTGGGAGTGCCTTGGTATGCAGGCGTTGTGGCTGCTTCCCGGGATTTGTGCACACACCTATGGGATCCATTTGCAGTGGTCGCAGACCAATTGCACACTGAGCAAGTGGAAGCCCTTCCTGTTGAAGGCTGCTGGCTGGTATGCAGGAGCCTTGATGGTCACATGGGTGCAGTCAATGACACCCTACACCTGGTGGAATCCAGCGATGGCCCCGAATCCTATAGCTCTCTCAGCTTGATTTTGGATCAATGTGCACATAGTCACCGGCCCTCCTGAACAGGACATTGGTGACCTCCTTGATGCACTGATTCACTACAGACTGTGAGATTCCACACATATCTCCAGTGGATCCCCGCAATGATCTGGTGGTGAAGAAGTTCAGTGGCACGGTGACCTTCAGTGACACTGGCATCAAGTGCCCACCAAGTCGCAGGGGGCACAGCTGCATCATGGCAGAGAGATCAGTGACGACCTCCGTGGAGAGGTGCAGTCTGCGGAGACACTGTCACTCGGACATCTGCAGGTAGTTGAACCTCGGCTGACGTGTTCCTCTGCCTCCTTCTCCAGTCTCCTGTTCGAGGCTGGCCTTCCTGTGGGCCCCCAAGCTGCTGTGGTGCCCCTGCTGGTGCCTGTGCCTCCCTCCCTTCCTCTCTACTCCTCCTCCTCCTCCTCAATGGGAGCCTCGAATCCAATGAGAGCCTCGAATGAGGCCCATGACAGGTTGCCCCTCCCTGAGTGCAAGGCCTTCACAGTAAACAACACCCAGCCACATTTACCTCACTTGTCATCCTCAATGAAGTGGCACTGCCCCAATGGCACTCTGGTGTTGTTCCCTCTGCAGAGCTGGCACATTGGCCCCCACTCCTGACAGTGTTTCCTGATGCCCTTTCCCCCTCCACCCTTGCTGCCAAGTTTTGCTGCCTCACCCGATAGCTTCCCAGTGAAGCCAACACTCAGCTCCCACCTCCCAGTCACCTCCTTTAACCAGGCGAGGCTCTGAAGCCCCGTGGTTCCCGTGTGCTATTAGTTCAATTGGATCCAGTGAATAAAATTGCTGACAATTGGCCTCATAAATACATTAAATGCCTTCTTGCCGAGTGGATGTGCGAAGTCTGCCCTCCATGTCAGCCGCTGACAGAAAAATCCGGTCCAACGTCTTCCATCCCTATTTTATACACCCCCCTCACCCTCCCCAGCCTCCATTCCCGTCTCCAACGGTCCCTTAAAATTCTGGCCCATGTCTCTAAGACTAATGGGAGTGAAACCACATCTGCTCCTTAGACTGAACAGGGAGAGCTGCTCTCTCTGTGTTTAAAGTGAATGAATCTGCTCTTTACCTTGTCTTACTGGAACGTTCACTGTCTGGAAATGTCTGTTTGAAAATGTTTTCCTGTTATATTAATGGAGCAGAGGAGCAGATGTGAGGTACTGTTGAACAGAGAGGTTTGGAAGTGGGTGAAGGGGTGGAGTGACGGTGTGAGTGAGAGGCGCAGTGAGTTGGCCGTTATCAATAGAGTGTCAGGAATGAAGGTCAGAGGAACAGACCAGGCAGGAAACACAGAAAGAACGAGGAGAAGCTGGTGTGAAAAACAGAGATCAAACAACGGGCTTGTTCATTTGGTTTGGGTCTGGTGTTTAGAATACCCGGAATCTGGGTTCACTTCCCTTCCAGCTCAGCGAATTGTATCAACATTATGTTCATAAAACCATAGAATGATACCCAAAGAAGGAGACCATTTGGTCCATTGTGTCAGTGCTGTCTCCTGTAATCTGTACATTTTTCCTTCCAGTATTTATCCCAATTGCTTTTCAAAGTTACGACTGAATCTGCTTTCAAGTCCTGATCAGACAGTGCATTCCAGATCACAACACATCACTGTATAAAAAATCATTCCTCATTTCGCCTCTGGTTCTTTTCTCAATCACCTGATGAATAAATCCTCTGGTTACTGACCCTTTTGCCACTGGAAAAAATGTCTCCTTATTTAACTTATTGAAAACCTTCTTGATGATGTCACATACTAGACTGCCAGTAAAACTGAAGCCCATGGAATAAAAGGGACAATGACAGCATGCATATGAAGTTTGCAGACTGATCGGAACAAAGGAGCAGGAGTAGGCCATTCAGCCCGTCGAGCCCACCCTGCCATTCAATATGATGATGATTGATCATCCACTTCAATGCCTTTTTCCCACACTATCTCCATCTCCCCTATGTCATTTGTATTTAGAAATCTGTCAATCTCTGCTTTAAACATACTCAATGACTGAGCTTCCACAGCCCTCTGAGGTAGAGAATTCCAAAGATTCACTACCCACTGAGTAAAGAAATTTCTCCTCATCGCTGTTCTAAGTGGCTTTCCCCTTACGTTGAAATTGTGTCCCCTGGTTCTAGACTCCTCAACCGGGGGAAACATCTTAGCTTCATCTACCTGTCTATCCCTTTAAATATTTTGTAAGTTTCAATGAGATCACCTCTCATTCTTCAAAACTCTAGAGAATACAGGCCCAGTTTCCCCAATCTCTCTTCATTTGACAGTCCCGCCATCCCGGGAACAAGTCTGGTGAACCTTCGTTGCACTCCCTCGATGGCAATTATATCCTTCCTAAGGTAAGGGGAACAAAACTGCACACAGTATTCCAAACTGCAGACCAACCAAGGTTAAATGAAGCAAGACTTCACTACTCCTGTACTCAAATCCTCTTGTGATAGAGGCTAACATATCATTAGCCTTCCTAATTGCTTGCTGCACCTGCATGTTAGCTTTCAGTCACTTATTGACAAGGACGCCCAGGCCCCTTTGTACATTCACACTCTTACCATTTAACAAATAATCTGCACATCTGTTTCTCCTACCAAAGTGGATAACCTCACATTTTTACACATTATATTTCATGTGCCACTTTCTTGTCCACTCACTAAGTCTGTCCAAATTCCCTTGAAGCCGCTTTGCATCTTCCTCACAACACACATTCCCACCTAGTTTTGTGTCATCTGCAAACTTGGAAATACTACATTTGGTCCCCACATCCAAATCATGTGAACAGCTGGGTCACAGTGTGGTGGTGAACAGTTGTATTTCTGTCTGGAGGAAGGTTTATAGTGGGTTCCCCATGGTTCCTCATAACTTCAGTTATGTGCAGACACTGGAAAAGCTGGGGTTGTTCTCCTTGGAGCAGAGCAAGTTCAGAACAACTTTGACAGAGTTAGAAACAAGGAATCAAATGGTTACAGTACAGAAGGAGACCATTCAGTCCATCATGTCCATGACAGCTCTTTGCAAGAGCAGATCAGCTAATTCCACTCCTCTGCCCTTTCATTGTAGCCCTGCAAATTTTCTCTATTCAGGTGTTTATCCAATTCCCTTTTGAAAGCCACGATTGAATCTGCCTCCAGCACACTCTCAGGCAGTGTATTCCAGATCCGAACCACTCACTCTGTCCCACACCCCGGTACCATTGCAGAAAATCTTTTCTGTTCATTTCATCCCTCATAAATAATTGAAATGAAATGTTTATTAGGAAATGCACAACATAAAAAGGAGAGAGAAATAAATGCTGAGTAAAATAGAAGTCAATGTTTGGAAGGTAAAAAGAGCAAAAGATGTAACTTTTATTCTGGATGAGTGAGAGGAATACATCACACTTTGGGGCTTTTGTAAGAGGATTTACTGATAAACCTGGGATTTGAGAGGAAGCTGGTTCATGGTTTACAGAACAAATTCAGCCCCTGGGGTGGAGCCAACAGCTGCACCGTCCAATAACAGACAGGACGGGGACACTGTCTCAGGCCTGGTGAGCTCAGTCGATGAAAGCATGAAACTCTGAATCTCAAGTTTTTGAGTTTGAGCCCACGGTGGGTGTTTTCTATTTCCTTTTTAGGCTGATTTTACAGGCGTTATCCAGCTCTGAATTCCTCGGCAAAGAGTCCAAGGAGTGTTTGAAATGAGATTTAACAGCAGTATGAGAAAGTCTCTCCTTGATTCAGGACTCTTACCTCTCTGCAGCATCTCACTGCTGAAGATTGAATTTGGTCTCATTTCATTCTCAGCTCAGGGTCAGTGTGGATCACTGGGACTTCTGGCTGTCTCCCACTTCACAATCCATCAGTGCTGAGAAATCAATGGGGAATATTACTCACATGTTGTAATGTTTTATAGATACTTGAATGAATTTCACACTGTGTCTAACAGTGTGAATCTCCCCTGGTATATCAGCTCATCAACACTTCAACAGAACATTCACATAATGTGAGCTCTGAGATCTGTTCAGATCCCATTCCCAAGACCTGGAAAGTGGGATTGGGCTGGATCACTCTTTTTCAGCTGGCACAGACACGATTGCTAAATGGTCTCATTCTGTGCCATAAATTTTCTCCATTTTCGATGTTCTATGAAGTGAGGAGTGATTGGGAGGGGCAATTCCACCAGGGTTATATTTTCTACCAAAACAATGACACAAGGGATACTTCACTGTTTTATTCATTCATTCATGCGATGTGGGCATCGCTGGCTCGGCCAGCATTTATTGCCCATCCCTAATTGCCCATGAGAAGGTGGTGGTGAACTACCTTCTTGAACCGCTGCAGTCCATGTGGGGTAGGTACACCCACAGTGCTGTGAGGAAGGGAGTTCCAGGATTTTGACCCAGCGACAGTGAAGGAACGGCGATATCGTTCCAAGTCAGGATGGTGTGTGGCTTGGAGGGGAACTTGCAGGTGGTGGTA
Source organism: Heterodontus francisci (assembly GCF_036365525.1). Taxonomy (NCBI): domain Eukaryota; kingdom Metazoa; phylum Chordata; class Chondrichthyes; order Heterodontiformes; family Heterodontidae; genus Heterodontus; species Heterodontus francisci. Next base: position 1,553,795 of record NW_027141723.1, read on the forward strand.
TCCCGTGCATTTGCTGCCCTTGCCCTTCTCGGTGGTAAAGGTCGCTGGGTTTGGAAGGTGCTGTCGAATGAGTCTTGGTGCATTGCTGCAGTGCATCTTGTAGACGGTACACACTGCTGCCACTGTGTGCCGATGGTGGAGGGAGTGAATGTTTGTAGATGGGGTCCCAGTCAAGTGGGCTGCTTTGTCGTGGACGGTGTTGAGATTCTTGAGTTGGCATCGCACCCATCCAGGCAAGTGGAGAGTATTCCATCACACTCTTGACTTGTGAATTGCAGATGGTGGACAGGCTTTGGGGAGTCAGGAGTCATGGATGAGTGAGAGGAATATATCACACTTTGGGGCTTTTGTAAGAGGATTTATTGATAAACCTGGGATTTGAGAGGAAGCTGCTTCATGGTTTACAGAACAAATTCAGCCCCTGGGGTGGAGCCAACAGCTGCACTGTAATTACTCACCTCAGGATTCCAAGCCTCTGACCTGCTCTTGTAGTCACGTTATTTGTATGGCGACCCATGGTAACCTCCATGATGTTGATGGTGGGGGATTCAGTGATTGTAATGCTATTGAATGTCAAGGGGAGATAGTTAGATTCTCTCTTGTTGGAGATGGTCATTGCCTGGCACTTGTGTGGTGCGAATGTTACTTGCCACTTATCATCCCAAGCCTGTGAGACTGAAATAGCTCAGTTGGGAGTGTGTTAGACCGAAGATCCCTGGTTCAATCTGGGGTTTTGGCAGTTCTCCTTTATTCTGCATCGCCCTTTGGTTTTGACTCTTGAGCTGCACAATTTACACTGAAATTATTTCCCCAACTCTGAAGGTTGGATTGGAATAGAGAGATATCAAGGATGGGAAATATTTACATTGTCAGCTTTAGCTTATTCTCTATCTCCTTGTGTCCTTTTCCCCAGTTTTTGAATCTTTCGGGGCCGGGTGAACATTTGATTTGCTGCATATGTCCCAAACTGAAGCCTTTTCCACATCTCTGGGCGGTCAGACTTGCTCTGTCTGTTTTTGCTGCTCGTGACCATTAACGAGAACAGGCCACTAGTTCAATGTTTATCAGCAAACGGAAGATAATTGGAAAGAATTCTGTGTTACTCCAGACCAGTGACAAAGATGCAATGGATGTTTTTCAAAATAAATTCCCTTTGACATTTTATGTAAACTTGTTTGCATCTAAAAGTTGGATTTTAAGTGTTGCAAAAATGTGACGAGTGAACACAAACCTCATGGTGCTCATTTTCAGATTTATTGCAGTCATCCGACAAAACAAGTGAAAGAATATTCCAATGAAATGATTTGGAAAGTAGGTGTGACGTTTGTTGGTGCCTTTCTTTGCTCTGTTGGTGAAACCTTCTTGCACCTGACTCCTGGTCATGTCTCTGTTTCCTCTATTGAATGAGGAAGGAGGTATTTGATCAGAAATCAACTGGATTGTGTACCTTTGAGAGGGGATTTCTGCACCATCAGGGCTGGAAACAGGAGTGAGTGAAAGACAATATGTGGAGTTTGATTTTGTACAGGGGGAGAGCAAATCTAACAGGACTGTGAGATATTGGCCTGGATTTTACAGCCCCAATAGCGGTGAACTCTGAGACTTTCACTGCTATTGAGGGTCTGAACAGCACTGCAACTGCTGGTACATTCACACACGAACACCAGCATCTGGAAGTTGTGGTGGTGAGAAATGTGCTTAGAAGGAGCCTCTGATCATAATCGCACCAGCCAACTCTTTAAAGTGACAGGGACCTGTAGTTCAGCAATTTGGGCTCATTGCCCCCAATGTACCCTGATTTTTACCTGGGTTGGATTAGACCCGGTACCAACAGGCTCAGGGCCTGCTCGGGAAGGACTTTACTGTTGACACAACAGCTCCATTATTCCAGGAAGACACCGGCAGCAGCAGTGGTCAACTTTCAGAAAGGAGTTCAGACATTTTAAATGTTGTATTTTATTTCTTAATTGTATGTAACTTTTTAGCATGGCCTTATCAGAGTTCTTAAATTTACATCTGACTTTTTATTAACAAGATTGAAGTGCTTTTAAAAGATCTCTAAATGTATATGACTTTTTATCAAGATTTACTTGGCTTCTTTGTAAAGACTCTTGAGCAAGATTGAAGTGACTTTTAAAAACTACATCTTATCCTTTAAAATCCTGCTTCCATGTAGATGACATTGGAAGATGGCTTCAGAATAGCTTAGACTATCTTTCTAACAGGTACTGCAACAGCTTAAGACCTACTTTTCTGCAAAAGCTGGTGAATTACCTTCCGGGAGCGGAGAGGAGCGGAGCGGAGCAGACCTATATGGACCGATGTGAGGAGAACGTTGAGAGCGGAGCCTATAAATCCAATCCGAGGATCGAGGCCCAGTCTCTTACCTTCCAGGAGTGGAGTGGAGCTCTTCCAGTGTGCTGGAGTTTTGAAAAAAAAAGAAGCCAACTGTGATGTCAGAGGAGAGCTGCAAGGTGATTGGTTGGTGAGTCACTGCTGTGAGTGTATTTAAATATCATAAAGAAAAGGGCAAAGTTTTTTAGTTGAAAACAAAACCTCTGCTGATAAGATGAGTACTACTAAAGTGTTTTTTTTATTCAATGTAACTTATGAAGGACTTTAGATTGTAGTGGGTAGAACAAGGCCCCGAGTGTCATTAGCATTTTTTTAATTAAGGGAGTAACTAATTAATCTAAGGGTAAGTCATGGCAGGAGAACTCAGTCCCGTGATATGCTCCTCCTGCGCTATGTGGGGATTCAGGAACCCTCCCAGTCTCCATGACGACCATGTGTGCAGGAAGTGTATCCAGCTGCAGCTACTGGCTACTCGCATTATGGAGCTGGAACTGCGGGTGGTTTCACTGTGGAGCGTCCACGAAGCTGAGGGCGTCATGGATAGCATGTTTAGTGAGGTGGTCGCACCGCAGGTAATGGATGCACAGGCAGAAAAGGGATGGGTGACCACCAGATGGAATAGTAGGAGCAGGCAGGTAGTGCATGAGTCCCCTGTGGCCATCCCCCTCTCAAACAGATACACCGCTTTGGTTACTGTTGGGGGGATGACCTCCCAGGGGAAAAGAGCAACAGCACGGTCCGTGGCACCACGGAGGGTTCGGCCGCACAGCAGGGGATGAAAAGGGGAGGAAGAGCTATTGTGATAGGGGATTCTATCATAAGGGGTGCAGATAGGCGTTTCTGTGGCCGCAAACGAGACTCCAGGATGGTATGTTGCCTCCCTAATACTAGGGTCAAGGATGTTTCGGAGCAGCTGCCGGAAATTCTGAAAGGGGAGGGTGTGCAGCCAGAGATCGTGGTCCATATTGGTACGAACGACATAGGCAGGAAGAGAGATGAGGTCCTGCAAAGTGAATATAGGGAGTTAGGCAGAAGGTTAATGAGCAGGACCTCGAGGGTTGTAATCTCAGGATTACTCCCTGTGACACGTGCTAGTGCGGGTATGAATAGGAGGATTAGGCAAATGAATGCGTTGCTGAAGACTGGCGAAGGCGGGAGGGCTTCAGGTACTTGGATCATTGGGATCTCTTCTGGTGCAGAGGTGACCTGCACAAGATGGACGGGTTGCATCTGAACTGGAAGGGGACCAATATCCTTGTTGGGAGATTTTATAGTAATACACTGGAGGGTTTAAACTAGTCTTGCAGCGGGGGTGGGACCCAAAGTAGTAGTCTCTCCGATGAGATAGTTGAGGCAAATGGAGAGGTTAAAGCAAGCAAGTCCAGTAGGCAGGCCAGGCAGGGGCAGGACAGGGAGCGTGGAAGGTCTGGTGGGCTAAACTGCATTTACTTTAATGCAAGTATCCTTACAGGTAAGGCAGATGAACTCAGAGCATGGATCGGTACATGGGATTGTGGTATTGTAGCTATTACGGAAACGTGGTTGAGGGATGGGCAGGACTGGCAGCTCAATGTTCCGCGGTACCGATCCTTCCAGCGTGACAGAGTTGGAGGTAAGAGAGGAGGGGGAGTTGCACTATTGATTAGGGAGGACATCACGGCAGTACTTAGAGAGGATATCCCGGGGTGAATGTCCAGTGAGGCCATACTGGTAGAACTTAGAAATAATAAAAGGGTGATCCCTTTGATGGGATTATACTATCGGCCCCCCAATAGTCAGAGGGAAGTGGAGGAGCATATATGTAGGGAAATCACAGATAGGTATAGGAATTATAGGGTTGTAATAGTAGGTGATTTTAACTTTCCCAATATTGACTGGGACTGCCTTAGTGCTAAGGGATCAGATGGGGAAGAATTTGTTAAGTGAGTCCAGGATAGTTTTCTGAAGCAGTACGTGGATGGCCCGACTAGAGAAGGGGCTGCACTCGATCTCCTCTTAGGAAATGAGAATGGGCAGGTGGTTGATATGGCAGTGGGGGAGCACTTTGGGACCAGTGACCATAACTCTATTAGCTTCAAGATAGTTATGAAAAAGAATAGGACTGGTCCTCAGGTTGAAGTCCTAAATTGGGGGAAGGCTAATTTCCATGGCATCAGACAGGAACTCTCAAAAGTTGAATGGGAGAGGCTGTTTACAGGTAAAGGGACGTCTGGCAAGTGGGAGACTTTTAAAAGTGAGATAGGAAGAGTTCAGGGCCAGCATGTTCCTGTTAGATGGAAGGGCAAGGCTGGCAAGTTTAGGGAACCTTGGTTGACGAGGGATATTGAGGGTCTGGTCAGGACAAAGAAGGAGGCAAACGTCAGGTATAGGCAGCTGGGATCGAGCGAGTCCCTCGAGAAGTATAGGGGATATAGGAGTATACTTAAGAAGGAAATTAGGAGGGCGAAAAGGGGCCATGAGATTTCCCTGGCAGATAAGATAAAGGAGAATCCTAAAAGATTCTATAAGTGTATTAAGAGTAAAAGGGTAGCTGGGGAGAGAGTAGGTCCCCTTAAGGATCAGTGTGGCAATCTATGTGTGAAGCCACGCGAAATGGGCGAGGTCTTAAATGAATATTTCTCGTCTGTATTTACCGTGGAGAAGGTCATGGAAGCTAGTGAGTTCAAGGGAGGGAACAGCGATATCCTGCAGCATATCAACATTACAAAGGAGGAGGTGTTGGAGGTTTTGAAGCGCATTAAGGTGGATAAATCCCCAGGGCCTGATCAGATGTATCCTGGGATGCTATGGGAAGCAAGGGAGGAGATTGCTGGGGCGCTGGCAGAGATTTTTGTATCATCGTTAGCCACGGGTGAGGTACCGGAAGACTGGAGGATAGCTAATTTGTTAATTAATAAATTAAATAACAAATCATGTCGCCTCTTTCTCTTCTAAACTCTGGCGGAGACTAGCCTGGCTTGTCCAATCTTTCCTCGTAAGACAGCCCACCCATTCCATGTATTAGTCTCGTAAACTTTCTCTGTACTACCTCCAATGCATTTCCATCCTTCCGCAAATAAGGAGACCAGTACAGTACTCAGTACTGCAGAAGAGGTCTCACCAATGTCCTGTATAGCTGAAGCATAACCTCCCTACTATTGTATTCAATTCCCATGGTGATAAATGATAACATTCTATTAGCTTTCCTAATTACATGCTGGACCTGCATACTAACCTTTTGCAATTCATGCGCTCGGACACCCAGATCCCTCTGCATCTCAGAGCTCTGCAATCTCTCACCATTTAGATAATATGCTTTTTTATTCTTCCTGCCATAGTGGACAATTTCCGACTTTCCCACATTATACTCCATTTGCCAGGTCTTTGCCCAATCACTTAACCTATCTATATCCCTTTGTAGCCCCCTTATGTCCTCTTCACAACCTACTTTCCTACCTATCTTTGTGATCAGCAAATTTAGCAACAATACCTTCGGTCCCTTCATCTAAGTCATTTATGTAAATTGTAAAAAGTTGAGGCCCCAGCACAGATCCCTGTGGCACCCCACTCGTTACTTCTTGCCAACCAGAAAATTACCCATTTATGCTGACTCTCTGTTTCCTGTCAGCTAGCCAATCTTCTATCCATGCCAATATGTTACCCCCGACACCATGAGCATTTATTTTCTGCAATAACCTTTGATATGGCACCTTATCCTTCTGGAAATCGAAATACAATACATCCACTGGTTCCCCTTTATCCACAGCACATGTAACTCCCTCAAAGAACTCCAATAAATTGGTTAAACATGATTTCCCTTTCAAGAAACCATGTTGACTCTGCCTGATTACCTTAATTTTTTCTAAATGCCCTGCTATAACATCCTCTGTAATAGCTCCAAACATTTTCCCTAAGACAAATGTTAAGCTAACTGGCCTGTCGTTTCCTGCTTTCTGTCTCCCTCCCTTTTTGAATAAATGAGTTACATTCACTCCTTTCCAATCTAACGGAACCTTCTCGAATCTCGGGAATTTTGGAATATTAAAACCAGCGCATCAACTATCTCACTAGCCAATTCAGGACCTGGCGACTTGTCAACCCGCAGCTCCAACAATTTGTTTAGTACCACTTCCCTGGTGATTGTAATTTTCTTGAGTTCCTCCATCCCTTCAATTTCCTGATATACGGCTAATACTGGGATGTTATTTGTATACTCAATAGTGAAGACCGATGCAAAGTATCTGTTCAATTCATCTGCCATCTCTTAATTATCCATTATTAATTCCCCAGACACACTTTCTATAGGACCAACAGTCGCTTTGTTAACTCTTTTCTTTTTAAAATATCGATCGAAATTCTTACTAGTTGACTTGAAATTCCTTGCGAGCTTTCTCTCATACTCTAATTTTACCTTCCTTATCAATCTTTTAGTAATTCTTTGCTGTTTTTTTATATTCTGTCCAATCTTCTGACCTGCCTCCCACCTTTGCACAATTATAGGCTTTTTCTTTAAGTTTGATAGTATCTTTAACTGTTTTCGTGAACCATGGATGGTGAGTCCCACCTTTGGAACTTTTCTTTCTCGTTGAAATGTATCTATTCTGTGTATTCTGAAATATCCCCTTAAATGTCTGCCACTGCATCTCTATTGACTTATCCCTTAACCTAATTTGCCAGTTCACTTTAGCTAGATCTGCTTTCATGACCTTATAATTGCCATTATTTAAATTTAAAATACTAGTCTGGGACCCACTCTCCTCTCCCTCAAACTGAATGTAAAATTCAATCATATTATAATCGCTACTACCTAGGGGCACCTTAACTATGAGGTCATTAATTAATCCTATCTCGTTGCACAATGCCAGGTCTAGTATAGCCTGCTCTCTGGTTGGCTCCAGAATGTATTGTTCCAAGAAATTATCCCCAAAACATTCTATGTACTCCTCATCTAGGCTACCTCTGCCCATCTGAATTTTCCAGTCTATATGTAGATTAAAATCCCCCATAATTATCACTGTACCTTTCTGACAAGCTGCCATTATTTCTTCCTTTATATCCCATCCGACAGTGTGGTTAATGTTAGGTGGCCTGTACACCACTCCCACAAGTGACTTATTGCCTTTATGATTTCTCATTTGTACCCAAACTGCTTCTACATCGTGATCTCCTGAACTTAGGTCATCCCTCTCTATTACGCTAATACCATCATTAATTAACAGAGCTACCCCGCCACCTTTTCCAAGCTTCCTGTCCTTCCAAAATGCCATGTCACCTCCAATATTCACATCCCAATCTATGTCGCCCTGCAGCCATGTCTCTGTAATGACTATCAGATCGTACTTATTTATTCTATTTGTGCTCTCAGTTCATCTGTTTTGTTTCGAATGCTCCATGCATTCAGATACAGAGCATTTAGTTTTGTCCTTTTATTATTTTTGTCACCTCTAGCCTTATCTGTCGATTTACTCTTAGATTTGTACATTCTGTCCCTTCCTGTCTCGGTCTCTTTATCATTTCCCATATTTATACCTTTCTCTCTTGCCTTGTCTCTCCTCCTTGATTCACCATATCTTCCCAAATTTGATCCCTTGCCCCCACTATTCAGTTTAAAACCGTCTCTACTTCTCTAGTTATTTGGCTCGCTAGAACACCGGCACCAGCATGGTTCAGGTGTAGACCGTCCCAACGGTACAGCCACCACTTTCCCCAGTACTGGTGCCAATGCCCCACGAACCAGAACCCACTACTACCACACCAGTCTTTCAGCCGCACATTACTTTCTCTAATCTTCTTTGTCCTATGCCAATTTGCACATGGCTCAGGTAATAATCCAGAGATGATTAACTTTGAGGTTCTGCTTCTTAATTTGCTGCCTAGTTCCTCATACTGACTTTGCAGAACCTCTATCCTTGTCCTGCCTATGTCCTTGGTACCGACATGGACCACGACGACTGGATACTCCCCCTCCCATTGTATGTTTCACTCCAGCCCTGAGCAGATGTCCTGAATCCTGGCACCGGCAGGCAACACAGCCGTCTGGACTCTTGCTCTTTGCTGCAGAGAACAGAGTCAATCCACCTTACTATACTGTCCCCTACTACCACTACATTCCTTTTTTCTCCCTCTTTGAGCTGCAAACACTTACTGCAGACGTGTTTGCCCTGGATCACACTGGCATCCAGGAGCTCCCATTTGCTGCAGCTGTGACACATCACCTGTCCTGTCATCCTTAATGTGTTTCAATTAACTACTTAAATATTTTATTCAATTATTCATTTTACTGTATATTTTATTAAACTTACCACTAGTTTGTTTACTATTTTAAACGTTAGGACTAAAATGGACCTTAATCACTTACCAGATTCGCATCAAGTAGGTCGGTTCTTCCAAACCAATCAACTACCTGCTTGCCTGTGATGTCACAGCTTACCAGATCCTCACCAAACAGCTCCTTCCACTGCACCGAAGAAAGAACCAAATCCTGTATCCTCACCCCAGCGGCTCTCTGTTTCCCTGCTCTCACTCTCCATTGTGATGTCACTCCTCGATTTTTTCCCCTGCTCTGCTCCTCTCTCTCTCGCTCTGTCTCCGAGTCTGTGCTTTTGGCGCATTTCTTCATTTGTTGTTCCATTGTGCTCCTCTGTTTCTGGTCCAAAATCTGACTCTGGTGGCACTTGAACCCACAACCTTTGAATATCTTTTTAATCATTAATTAGAAGTCCAACACGCTATCCATTGCACCACAGAGCCTCACGCATTTTTGCTAACATCACTAAGGCCTTTGATCTTGTCAGCAGAGACGGCCTCTTCAAACTGCGATGGAACATCGGCTGCCCTCCTGACCTCTTGGGCATCATCTCTTCTTTCCACAGTTCCATCAGTTACAATGGAGCAACATCAGACGCTTTCAAGATCAGCAGTGGGGTAAAGCAGGGCTGCACGCTGACGCCAACTCTCTGAGGAACAGAGGAACATAGGAGTAAGCCACTCAGCCCGTCGAGCCTGCTCTGCCATTCAATTCGATCATGGCTGATCATCTACCTCAAAGCCCCTTTCCCGTGCTATCCCCATATCCCTTGATGTCATGAGTATCAAGATTACTATCAATTTCTGTCTTGAACATGCTCAATGATTGAGCTGCCACAGCCCTCTGGGGCACAGTATTCCAATGATTCACCACCGTCTGAGTGAAGAAATTCCACCCATCTCAGTTTTAAATGGCCTACTCCTTATTCTGAGACGATGTCCTTTGGTTTTAGACTCACCAACCAGGGCAAACATCCTGTCTACATCCACACTGTCGCGCCCTGTAAGAATTTTGTCAGTTTCAATCAGATCACCTCTCATTCTTCGAAACTTTAAGGAATACAGGCCCAGTTTCCTCATAAGACAATCCCACCATCCCAGGGATTAGTCTGGTGACACAAAAACAAGAAATGCTGGAACCACTCAGCAGGTCTGGCAGCATCTGTGAAAAGAGAAGCAGAGTTAACGTTTCAGGTCAGTGACCATTCTTCGGAACTGACATATATTAGAAAAGTCACAGGTTATAAGCAAGTGAGGTGGGGGTGGGGCAAGAGATAACAAAGGAGAAGGTGTAGATTGGACAAGGCCACATAGCTGACCAAAAGGTCATGCAGCAAAGGCAAAAAAAATGTTAATGGTGTGTTGAAAGACAAAGCATTAGTACAGATTAGGTGATAACGGACTGAATATTGAACAGCAGCAAGTACAAACCTGAAAAAAAAACAGTAGGTAAGCAAACTGAACAAACTGAGATGAAATGAAATAAATGCAAAAAAAAGATTAGTCTGTTGACCCTCTGTTTCACTCCCTCTTTGGCAAGTATATCCTTCATAAGATGAGGAGACTAAACTGTACACAATACTCCAGTGCGGATTCACCAAGGCTCTATACAATTGCAGCAAGACATCTTTACTCCTGTACTCATGACCCCTCGTGTGGGTACAACATACCATTTGCCTTCCTAATTGATTGCTGCACCTGCACAAGAGCTTATAGTGTCTCAGGAACAAGGACACCCAGGTCCCTTTGGACATGGACACTTCCCAACCTCTCACCATTTAAGAAATACTCTGTCTTTCTGTTTATTCCACCAAAGTGGATAACTTCACACTTATTCACATTATATTCCATGTTCTTGCCCATTCACTTAGCCTCTCCAGATCCCCTAGAAGCCTCTCTGCATCCTCCTCACAACTCATATTTCACCTAGCTTTGTGTCATCTGCAAACTTGGAAATATTACGTTTAATCCCCACATCTAAATCATTTATATAGGTTGTTAACAGCTGTGGCTCCAACACTGATCCTTGCAGTACCCCAATAGTAACAGCCTGCCATCCTGAGGAGGACCCGTAATTCCTGCTCTCTGTTTTCGGTCTGTTAACCAATTCTCAATCCATATCAGTATATTATCCCCAAGCCTATGTGCTCTAATTTTGTTTACTCACCTCCTGTGTGGGACCTTACCAAAGGAAAATGCAAATACCACACATCCACTGGTTCTCCTTTATCTGTTCAATAGGTAACATCCTCAAAAAACTCAAGAGGTTTTTCAAACCTGTTTTCCTTTTCATAAATCTATGTTGACTCTGCCCAATCATATCATCATTTTCGAACTGTCTAGTTATCACATCCTTTATAATTGGCATTTTCTTCTCCATGCTGCTATTGTACACTTTCAATGACTCAGATGGGGGTGTTCACCTGCACATCAGAGCTGACGACAAGCTGTTCAACTTGGCAAGACTGTGCGCCAAGACCAAAGTGGGTAAATTCCTAGTCTGTGAGTTGCTGTTTGCTGATGATGCTGTGCTGACATCCCATAATGAAGTTCAGTCACAGCAGCTTGTAGATCGGTTCTCCCTGGCCTGCAAAGAGTTTGGACTGACGATCAGCATCAGGAAGATGAAAGTTATGGGCCAGGACGTAGAGACTCCACTTTCCATCAACATCAACAACCTCACTTTGGAGGTTGTCAACAGCTTCACATACCTTCGAACAACAATCACCAGCAATCTGTCCCTTGATACTGAAATCAGCACCAGGATTGCCAATGCTGCAGCTGTCATGTCAAAGTTGAGAAGACAAGTGTGAACCGACAGCAAACTGACCGAAAATACAAAGCTCCACGTGTACCAGGCTTGTGTTCTCAGCACCCTCCTTTATAGTAGAGAAGCATCAACAACTTATACAAACCAAAAAAAGCGGCTGAACAGCTTCCACCTCCACTGCCTCAGATGGATACTGGGCATCTCCTGGCAGGACAGACTGCCGAATGCGGAAGTACACCAGCGTGCAGGGATCCGCAGCATGTTTGCCCTCTTGAGTCAGCGGTGACTCTGTTGACTGGGCCAAATGGATGACGGTCACATTGCCAAATACATGCTCTATGGTGAGCTTGCTATCAGCACGAGACCAACAGGTCAGGGAAAAAAATCAAGTCCTTTGGAGAGGTTTGAGTTAATTCAGGAGAGTGGGCATGGATTTATAAATGGGAGTTCATGCTTGACGAATCGAACTGCATTTGTTGATAAACGATCTGAGAATGGTGATTAAGGGAATGCAGTGGATGTTGTTTATATGGATGTTACGAAAGCATTTTATAAAGTACCACATAAAAGGGTGGTTAACAAAATTGGGGATCATGGATTAGGAGGGTCAGTGTCCACTTGGATAGTAAATTGTTTTAAAGACTGAAAACAGCGAGTCATATTAAATGGTTCTTGGTCAGACCGGAGGATATTCGACAGTGGTGTTCCCCAAGGGTCAGTGCGAGAACCACTGCTTTTTTTGCTAAAGGTAAGTGACTTGGATCTTGGAATACAGAGTAGAATCTCAAAATATGCCGATGACACCAAACTTGGAGGAGTGGCAAACAGTGAGGATGATATGAACTGCCTGCAACAGGACAGTGATGGGCTAGCAGAATGGACAGACAGGTGGCAGATGGAATTTAATAGTGACAAGTGTGAGGTGATGTATTTTGGCATAAGGAATAGGGAGAGGCAATATATACTTAATGGAACAGTTCTAAAGAGTGTACTGGAATAGAGGGACTTGGGGTTCATGTGCATCGATCTTTGAAGGTGGCAAGACATATTGCGAGAGTGGTAAGCAAAGCATATGGGATCTTGGGCTTTATAAATAGAGGCATTGAGTACAAAAGCAGGGAAGTTATGCTGAACCATTATAAAACTCTGGTTAGGCCCCAATTGGAGTGTTGCTTCCAGTTCTGCTCAGCAGACTTTAGAAAGAATGTGAGGGTCCTTGAGAGGATGCAGAGGTGATTTACCAGAATGGATCAAGGGATGGGAGATTTTAGTTCCAAGGTTAGGTTGGAAAAGCTCGGATTATTCGGCCTATATCAAAGGAGATTGAGTGGAGAATTGATAGAGGTGTAAAACACCTCTCGAGAACAGGCCATCCTGGACTGGGTATTGAGAAAGGATTAGTTAACAATCTTGTTGTGTGGGGTCCCTTGGGGAAGTACGCCCTTAATCTGATAAAATTCTTCATTAAGATGGAGAGTGAGAGAGTTGATTCCGAGACTAGGGTCCTGAATCTAAACAAAGGAAACTTTGAAGGTCTGAGGCGGGAGTTGGCTATGATAGATTGGGGAACGTTACTTAAAGGGTTGACAGTGGATAGGCAATGGCTAGCATTTAAAGGGCGCATGGATGAATTACAACAATTGTTCATTCCTGTCTGTGCAAAAGTAAAACAGGAAGGGTGGCTCAACTGTGGCTGACAAAAGAAATTAAGGAAAGTATTAAATCCAAGGAGGAGAAATATAAAATGGCCAGAACAAGCAGCAAACCTGAAGATTGTGAGCAGTTTGGAATTTAGCAGAGGAGGACAAAAGGATTGATGAAGAAGGGGGAAATAGAGTATGAGAGTAAGCTAGCAGAGAACATAAAAACTGACTGTAAAAGCTTCTATAGATATGTGTCGAGAAAAAGATTAGTGAAGACAAATGTGGGTCCCTTACAGTCAGAAACGGGGGAATTTATAATGGGGAACAAAGAAATGGCAGACCAATTAAATACATACTTTGGTTCTGTCTTCACAAAGGAGGATACAAATTACCTCCCAGAAATGTTGGGGAACATAGGGTCTAATGAGAAGGAGCAATTATATGAAATCAGTATTAGTAGGGAATGTTTGGGAAATTGATGGCATTGAAGGCCGATAAATCCCCAGGGCCTGATAATCTACATCCCAGAGTACTTAAGGAAGTGGCCCTTGAAATAGCAGATGCATTTCTGGACTTTTTTCAAAATTCTGTAGACTCTGGAACAGTTCCAATGGATTGGACGGTAGTTAATGTAACTCCACTATTTAAAAAAAGAGGCAAAAAGAAAACAGCGAATTATATACCGGTTAGCCTGACATCAGTCGTGGGGAAAATGCTGGAGTCCATTATAAAAGATGTAATAGCAGAGTGCAATAATAACTCGTCTCCACTCCTAGTATTTCTAAATCCCACACATTCAATATAATGTGAACAATTATTTCCTGTTGTGTCTCTCTCAGATTTGTAAACTTCACTGTATTGGAGTGAGGTGACATCTACTGGCGGGAAGCAAGAACTGCAATCAAGCAGCAGAAACTCCACAGTCTGTCAGGGTTAAAGAAACATTGCAATGTGAGGAAACAGCGAAGTGGTTTGATTGGGTAGATGGAGACATGATTCCACTTGTGGTGGTGTCTGAAGCAAAGGCCAGAAATACAAAATTGTCATTCATAAAAGAAATGAGGAATTCATGAAAAATGTAGTAACGAAGTGAATGGTTAGAATGTGGATAGAATAGAAAGTGAGATTGGATGGACAGAAGCAGTCTGAAAGGATGGCTGACACAAAAGATGAGTGCCTTGAAACGTTAACTGTGTTTCTCTCAGCACAGATGCTGCCAGAGCTGCTGAACATTTCCAGCACTTTCTGTTTTTATTTCAGCATTTGCAGGATGTTGCTTTGATCTGAAAAAAATTGGATGATTGACTGTGGGGTTCCAGTGAAATTCCACAGCAGCTAAAGAACCCCAACCCATCAGTGGCTCGTTGGTCTAGGGATATGATTTTCGCTTCGGGAGTAGGGTTAATTAACATGCGATAGATCCTGGGTTCAAGTCCCCGATGAGCCCTGGTCTGCTGGCATTTTTAGATTAAGGTTATCTATTGGTTTCAGCCTTGCAGAAGGTGGAATTGACTTCCATGCGGAGCTGGCTTGAGGACCAGACAACTGGATTCAAAGCGCTTGTCGACAAAACTTTATTTAACTAAATGTTCAGATAGCCAAGTGGAAACATGAAGTTGTTGCAGTAATTGAGACCTGACACCACAAACAACATGACTGGATTGGAATGGAATTCTTCAGTGTTTCTGTTGTTTGACTTGCATTGACTCATCGATTTTCTTGTTTTTCACTTTGTCGATGCCTTTGAATAATTGTGGATCCTTCTTCAGGGTGTCTTCTTTCACCAGGTAGTTCTGACCTCTGATGATATTGATTGGAATCAGCTTCAATTTGCTGATAGATTTGGAAGTGAGCAGATTTCCTTTGCTTGAGTCTACAACATTGAACTCAGTCTGACATGTGGACCCATGGGAGGATTTGAATGCCACCCCTGCGTTGGAGTTGCATCCATCCAATAAAAGACCGAGTAGAAGTGACAGTTCTGTCAGTCGAACATGAGACTTTCAATGGCAGGGTTGTGAGTTTGAGTGCCATTCTGTTTTTCCCTTTTTTAAGGCTTCATGAGCAGAGAATACAGGGAGTGTTTGAAATGAGCAAGTCTCGCTTTGATTCAGGACTCTTACCTCTCAGCAGCATCTCACTATGAAAGATGGAATTTGATCTCATTTCATTCTCAGCTCGGGGTCTGTGCGGCTCAGTGGCACTTCTGGCTGTCTCCCGCTTCACAATCCATCAGTACTGAGAAAGCAATGGGGAATATTACTCACATGTTGTGTTCTTGAATTTTTTGGAAAACTTGAATGTATGTATTTTCCTTCAAAACAAGGACACCAAGAAACTGTCAATGTAGGACTGAAATAGCTCAGTTGGGAGAGCGTTAGACTGAAGATTTAAAAGTCCCTGATTCAATCCTGGATTTCAGCAATTCCGTTTCCTTATGCGTCCCTTGCCTTGGTTCTGATTTTCCAGTTGCATAATTTCCTTTGAAATTATTTACCAAGAACCAGTGGATTGAATTTGAGAAACAACACAGAGCCATTTACAGCATAGAAGGTGGTCATTTGGCCTATCACGTCCATGCTGGCTATCCCCGGAGCAATCTAGTCAGTCCCACTCACCAGCTCGATCCCTTTCGTCCTGCAAATTTCTTTCCTTCAAGTATCCATCCAATTTCCTTTTCAAATCATTGATTGTCTCTGCTTCCACCACACTCGTGGGCCAAGTCATTACCACCCACAACATAAAAAAGTTCCACCTCATCAAGGATGGGAAATACTTATATCTTCTCTTTGCTTATTCTCTATTTCTATGAGAATAGACTGACAGTCAACATGAAAGGGAACCCAAAAATCTTCGAGCAGCATGTAAATGATAAGTGGGGAGTAAGAAGTTGAGTAAGGCCTACTGGGGACAAAAAGGATAATATAAGCTGAGAGGTGCAGGGCAATGTTAATCTACTTAATGAGTACTTTGTATCAGTGATCACTAAGGAAGTGGAATTTGACAAAATATCAGAGACGCAATGGAGAGAGTACAAATTGAGAGAGGGAGGTACTAAAATGAGGTATAAAGTATAAGGGTGACCTGGTATCCATGTCAATAAGTCACTGACAGCTAACATGCAGGTGCAGCAAGCAATTAGAAAGGCTAATAGTATGTTAGCCTTTATCACAAGAGGATTTGAGTGCAGGAGTAGTGAAGTCTTGCTTCAATTGTATAGAACCTTGGTTAGACCGCACTTGGAGTACTGTGTGCAGTTTTGGTCTCCTTACCTTAGGAAGGATATTATTGCCATGGAGGGAGTTCAACGAAGGTTCATCAGACTTGTTCCTGGGATGGTGGGCCTGTTCTATGAAGAGAGATTGGGAAACTGGGGCTGTATTCTCTAGAGTTTCGAAGAATGAGAGGTGAACTCATTGAAACCTACAAAATACTTAAAGGACAGTCAGGGTAGATGCAGCTAAGATGTTTCCCCTGGTTGGGGAGTCGAGAACCAGGGGATGCAATTTCAAAATAAGGGGGAAGCCACTTCGGACAGAAATGTGAAAAAATGTTGTTATTCAGAGGGTTGTAAATCTTTGGAATTCTGTACCCCAGAGGGCTGTGGAAGCTCAGTCATTGAGTATGTTTAAAGCAGAGATTGACAGATTTCTAAATACAAATGACATAAGGGAATATGACGAAAGTGTGGGGAAAAGGACATTGAAGTGGATGATCAGCCATGATCATATTGAATGGCGGGGCAGGCTCGATGGGCTGAATGGCCGACTCCTGTTCCTATGTTCCGAACCCCACATGATCAGCGAGGCACAGCCTCAGACCGACTTGTCGGGTGGTGTAAACAGATATCACTGCTTCTGGTCTTCACCAGAACAGAGAGTGAGATATAACATTGATCATCAAACAGACTGTGAGAGAATGCAACAGAATAAAACACATGGAGAGACACTGTGGAATAACAAATAGATTAGATTGGAATGTTGAATTCTGATTGGAATGGATAAAACACCAGAAACAACAGATTAAATTGGGATTCTCATCACCATATTGATCTGAGACAGAAAAGCGAAACTGATGGAAAGAAGGGAAGAAGGAAGAAAAGAAAGAATGGAACTGTTCAATTTTTTTCAGTTTTTTCACTCGCCCATCAAAGCTGGATTAAAAAAAGTTGCAAATAACAGAGAATTTCACCAAAAAGGGAGATTAAACGCTGCTGAAAGCTTGGATCGAAGGATGTCTCAACAGATCACCTGTTTAACTGTCTCCTCACTGGGGGATTTCAATCAGTGAGAAATATTATTCGCTACCTTTGTTTTGTTCATGAACCCAGAACTGTCACTTGGTGTAATATCTGTGTTCCAACTCCTGAATAATAAAATTGTGAGTTTCTCGATATTTTCGGGACAAATTTCCTGCTGAAAGAACTAAGAACTCTTTTCTAATTTACTCATTACTATATACACACTCATCAAGCCTCCTAAGCTCGCATCCTTGGTGCTGCTCTCTCTTCTCCCAAACCTCATCCCATGTGACTGTTACATCATCACTCTGACAGTGGGAGGGGTTGATCCCACTGTCTTCAGCATTAACCCTTTACATCCTTATACTGCACTGTCTGTCCAAAAAAATCAGTGGAGGGAACTTGATTTATCGAAACACCAACAGCTGCCAGTTGAAAATCAACTCAACCCATCAGAGAGAGAGAGAGAGACTGTCAGAGAACTTCCTGCATCCAGTCCTGACCCTGTCACACTCAGCAGATGCTCACCCAGACCCCGCTCTCATCAACACTGAACATTTTTACTGAGACACTTCAAATACTGTTTATAAAAGGCAGGAAAGGTCAAAGTTCACACAGTTGTATTGAATAGAACAAAGTTTAATATCTTGTGACCTTTTCTCGGTAACCGCGAGACATCGGTTTTCTTATCTGGTTACTTTGATTTTTCTTGTTCCTGACTGACAAATATTCCAAACCTCAGATAAACCCTCCCACTTGCGTCATGTCCCAGTCTCGGTTAAAAGCAACACATAATGACACAAACACTCTGCAACACAGAACGCGGTCACACGTTCCTTCAGTGAGATTAATGTCAAGCTGTTTTCCAGGTTGAATGGAACGGTGAACAAATTTCGATCAAAGAAGTTACCTTTGAAATATCAGGACTGAATTTCTGGACAAGGAGGAACAGCCATTCCAAACTCACATCCTTCACAAAGGTTGCTTTCTCCTGTGACTGAAATTCATCATGTAAATTGAATTGTGAGTTCAAGCTCACAAGACGCAGATGTGAACTTCTAAAGCATGTTGCTAATAATGACAGAAGGCTTTGCTGGGAGTTGAACCCAGGATCTCCTATTTAATAAGCAGGTGTTTTAGCCAACTAAGCTACAGAGAAAAACAACAAATGCTTGGACAGTTGAAATCAGAAGAGGGCACTATATTCTCATCCCATTTCTCCACTGGTCACAACATATTTTAAATATTTCCCACTTACTGAGACAGGCAATCATATACTCTATTTTTCTCTGTACTGAGAATGAATGTTTTGGAAGAAAATACAGACATTCAGTTGTTTCTGAAAGGTTACAGAACACAACATATGAGTAATATTCCAGATTGCTTTCTCAGCACTGATGGATTGTGAAACGGGAGACAGCCAGAGGTCCCACTGAGCCGCACTGACCCCGAGCTGAGAAAGAAATGAGATAAAGTTCAATCTCTCACAGCGAGATGCTGCAGAGAGAGGATTCCCAAATCAAAGTGAGACTTGCGCATACTGTTGTTGAATTTCATTTCAAACACTCCTTGTACTCTCTGCTAATGAAGCCTAAAAAAAGGGAAATATAGAATGGCACTCAAACTCACAACCCTGAGATTAAAAGTCTCATATTCGACTGGCTGAACTGTCACTTCTACTCAGTCTCTTATTGGATGGATACAACTGTATGCTCCAATGCAGGGGTGGCTTTCAAATCTTCCCTTGTCAGACTGAGTTACATCTTGCAGACTCAAGCAAAGCAAATTTGCTCAGTTCCAAAACTATCAGAAGCTTATTACAATCAACATCATCAGAGGTCAGAACTTCCTGGTGAATGGAAACACCCTGAAGAAGGATCCACAATTATTCAAACGCATCAAAAAAGAGAAAAACAAGAAAATCGATGATTTATTATTATTAGAGATACAGCACTGAAACAGGCCCTTCGGCCCACCAAGTCTGTGGCGACCAACAACCACCCATTTATACTAACCCTCCAGGAATCCCATATTCCCTACCACCTACCGACAGTAGGGGCAATTTACAATGGCCAATTTACCTATCATCTGCAAGTCTTTGGAGGGGACAGGAAACCAGAGCACCCAGCAAAAACCCACACAGACACAGGGAGAACTTGCAAACTCCACACAGGCAGTACTCAGAATTAAACCCAGGCCCCTGAGACTGTGAGGTTGTGGGGCTAACCACTGCGTCACTGTGCTGCCCTAATCCGAACCAAACAACAGAAACACAGAAGAATTCCATTCCATACTAGATACTAGTCGTGTTGTTTTTGTATCCAGCTCTCAGTTACTGCTCCACCTTCAGACACCCACTTGGCGACCTGCGCATTTTGTTCATTTCAATTTTGTCGACAGGCTCTTTGAATCCAGTTCTCTGGTCCTCAAACAGGATCTGTATGAACGTCAAATTCGCTTTCTGTAAGGCTGCAACCAATTGATGACCTTCAACTAAAAACACAAATGAAGAAGGGCTAGTCTGTTAACCTCTCGCATATTAACCAATCAGACACCCAAAGCGGGAATCATACCCCTGGACCAACAAGCCACTTACAAGGTGCATTATTTTTAGTTCTCTTTAGAACTGTGCCATTAAGTATATATTGTCTCTCCCAATTCCTTCTGCTATAGTGCATCACCTCACACTAGTCGATATTAAATTCTATTTGCCACCTGTCTGCCCATTCTGCTAGCCTTTCACTGTCCTGTTGCAGGCAGGTCATATCATCCTCACTGTTTACCACTCCTCCAGGTTTGGTGTTATCGGTATATTTTGATATTCTACTCGATATTCCAAGATCCGAGTCATTTCCATAGAGCAGAAAAAGCTGTGGTTCTCGCAGTGACCACTGGAGAACACCCACTGTCGACTATCCTCCAGTCTGACAAAGAACCATTTACTACGATACGCTATTTTCTGTCCATAAGGCAATTTTCTATCCAATTGGACAGTGACTCTCCTATTCCATGAACCTCAATTTTGTTAACCGCCCTTTTATGTGGTACCTCATAATCCATTCTTAATCCATCCATCCATCCTTTCTTAAAATCCATATCAACAACATTCGCTGCATCATCTTCCTGTGAGTTCATCAGAAAATGCAGTTAGTCAAGCATGAACTCCCATTTAGAAATCCATGCTCACTCTCCTCAATTAACTCAAATCTCTCCAAGTGACTGTTGATTTTTTCCCTAATATTGTTTCTAAAACCTTACTCACCACTGCTGTTAATCACACTGGCCTGTCGTTACCCGGACTATCCTTACACCCTTTGTTGAAATAGGAAGTCACATTTGCCACTGTTCAGTCCTCTGGCACCTCCACAGTGCTTTTTGGGAGGGTGTTCCTGGTTTTTGACCCTGCAACAGTAATGGAATGGCGGTATAATGCCGAGTCAGGATGGTGTGTGACTTGGAGGGGAACTTGAAGGTGGTGATGTTCCCATGCGTCTGCTACCTTTGTCCTTCTAGGTGGGAGAGTTTGTGGGTTGGAAGGTGCTGTTGATAGAGGCTTGGTAAGTTGCTGCAGTACGTATTGTAACTGCTGCCACTCTGCACTGGTGCTCGAGGGAATGAATGTGTAAGGTGGTGGATGGGGTGCCAATCAAGTGGGCTGCTTTGACCTGATGGTGTCAATCTCTTGAGTGTTGTTGGAGCTGCAAGCATCCAGGCATGAGTATTCCATCACATTCCTGACTTGTGCCTTGCAGATGGTGGGCAGGCTTTGGCGAGTCAAGAGGTGAGTTAGTTGCCGCAGAGTTCCCAGCCTCCGACCCGCTCTTGTAGTTGTAGCTGTAGCTTTAATAGTAATAGGCAACCGTCCGTCTCGGAAGACGATGGGCTACGCCCGGGGTGTACGTCACTTCTGTATTAAACATCGTTTGTTGTGGCTGTGGAGGACGACACGTGAGTGACAATCCCTCACACAGCTGGTACAGATGAATATCATTGGTCCGATGTCGACTGACAATTTTCCCTTCCTCTGAGCTCTCTTTCCCCCAACTGGTCATTTCTTTTGTCCTCTGCTTTTCCCATGGTCTTCCTGAATGCCTTTCTCCAGGAATTCCAGTCAGCAGGAAGGAATTCCCATGCATCGACTACACTCCCAGTCTGCTGGATATCTCGCTTGCAGATGTCCTTGTATCACAGACGTGGGTGACCTGTTGGTCTCATGCTGATAGCAAGCTCACCAAAGAGCGTGTCTTTGGCAAAGTGACCGTCATCCATTCAGCACACATGACCCAGTCAACAGAGTCACCGCTGACTCAAGAGGACAAACATGCTGCAGATCCCTGCACGCTGGTGTACTACCGCATTCGGCACTCTGTCCTGCCAGGAGATGCCCAATATCCATCTGAGACAGCGGAGGTGGAAGCTGTTCAACTGCTTTTCTTGGCTTGTATAAGTTGTTGATGCTTCTCTACTATAAAGGAGGGTGCTGAGAACACAAGCCTGGTACATGTGGAGCTTTGTATTTTTGGTCAGTTTGCTGTTGGTTCACATTGGTCTTCTCAACTTTGACATGACAGCTGCAGCATTGACAATCCTGGTGCTGATTTCAGTATCAAGGGACAGATTGCTGGTGATTGTTGATCCTCCAAAGTGAGGTTGTCGATGTTGATGGAAGGTGGAGTCTCTACGTCCTGGCCCAAAACTTTGATCTTCTTGATGCTGATCGTCAGTCCAAACTCCTTGCAGGCCAGGGAGAACCGATATACAAACTGCTGCAAGTGAATTTCATTATGGGATGTCAGCACAGCGTCATCAGCAAACAGCATCTCACAGACTAGGAACTGACTCATTTTGGTCTTGGTGCGCAGTCTTGCCAAGATGAACAGCTTGTCATCAGCTCTGGTATGCAGGTGGACACCCCCATCTGAGTCACTGAAAGTGTACAATAGCAGCATGGAGAAGAGTATGCTAATTGTAAAGGATGTGATCTGTGAGGAGGTTATAAGGAGGCTTCCAGGGGTCTTGGATAGGATAAGTGAATGAAACGACAGATGGAATATAATATGAAGAAGTGTGAAGTTATCCACTTTGGTAGAATAAACAGAAAGACAGAGTATTTCTTAAATGGTGAGAGTTTGGGAAGTGTTGATGTCCAAAGGGACCTGGGTGTCCTTGTTCATGAGACACTAAAAGCTCGCATGCAGGTGCAGCAATCAATTAGGAAGGCAAATGGTATGTTGGCCTTAACACGAGGGGTCATGAGTACAGGAATAAAGATGTCTTGCGGCAATTGTATAGAGCCTTGGTGAGACCGCGCTGGAGTATTGTGTCCAGTTTTGGCTTCCTTATCTAAGGAAGGATATACATGCCATAGAGGGAGTGCAATGGAGGGTCACCAGACTAATCCCTGGGATGAGGAAACTGGGCTTGCATTCCTGAAAGTTTCATTTAAAAGGCCATTTAAAACTGAGATAGGGTGGAACTTCTTCACTCAGAGGGTGGTGAATCTTTGGAATTCTCTACCACAGGGGTCTGTGGCAGCTCAGTCTTTGAGCATGTTCAAGACAGAAATTGATAGAAACCTTGATACTCATGACATCAAGGGATATGGGGATAGCATGGGAAAGGGGCGTTGAGGCAGATGATCAGCCATGATCTAATTGAATGGCAGAGCAGGCTCGACGGGCTAAATGGCCTCCTCCTATGTTCCTCTGTTTCTAAGACTGTTGTCACCAGGACACAGCCCTGCTTTACCCCACTGCTGATCTTGAAAGCATCTGATGTTGCTCCATGGTAACTGATGGAACTGTGCATGTTCTCGTGGAAAGAAGAGATGATGCCCAAGAGTTCAGGAGGGCAGCCTATGTTCCATCGCAGCTTGAAGAGTCCGTCTCTGCTGACAAGATCAAAGGCCTTGGTGATGTCTATAAAGACAATGTAGAGTGGTCTGTACTGTTCACAGTACTTCTCCTGTAACTGCCGAAGTGAGACAATCATGTCGACTGTCGATCTACCAGCTCTGAAGCTGCACTGAGACTCAGCATAGATGTGTGATGCCAGGGTCTGCAATCTGGTCAGAGCAATGTGAGCAAAGACCTTCCCCACAATACTTAGCAAGGAGATGCCTCGGTAATTGCTGCAGTCACTGTGATTCCTATATTTTTGTACAAGGTGACAATGTTTGCATCACGCATGTTTTCAGGCGCAGATCTCTCCTTCCAACAGAGACACAGAAGTTCATGGAGATGCTACAACTGTGCCGCTTTTCCGCTTTTGATGATTCCAGGTGGTATACCATCATTTCCCGGGGCTTTATCACTGGCAAGACGGTCAATGGCATTGTTGAGCTCTATTATAGTGGAGTCACTGTCCAACTCCTCCATGACAGGGAAGTCTGGAATGGCACTGAGAGCTACTTCAATGACAATGTTCTCCGTTATGTAGAGTTCAAGGTAATGCTCCACTCACCTTTCCATCTGCTTGTTAGGTTCAGTGATGATTGTCCCTGTCTTTGTCTTCAAAGGTGCTGATTTAGTTACTGCTGGGCCGGTTGCTTCCATAATTTTTTTTTTATTCATTCATGTGATGTGGTCATCACTGGCTAAGCCAGCATTTATTGCCCATCCCTCATTTCCCATGAGAAGGTGGTGGTGAGCTGCCTTCTTGAACCGCTGCAGTCTATGTGAGGTAGGTACACCCACAGTGCTGTTAGGAAGGGAGTTGCAGGATTTTGACCCAGCGACAGTGAAGGAAAGGCGATATCGTTCCAAGTCACGATAGTGTGTGGCTTGGAGGGGAACTTGCAGGTGGTGGTGTTCCCATGAATTTGCTGCCCTTGTCCTTCTAGTTGGTAGAGGTTGCGGGTATGGAAGGTGCTGTCTAAGGAACCTTGGTGTGTTGAATTCCTTCATATGTCCCTTTCGCATCCCCCAGATTCAGCGGCAGATTGAATACTGTTGCAGTGTTTTAACCAGTATTGATTGGTGCAGTGCCGAGCAGTCTGCAGAGACTTGTTTCTGGTAGTTCTGAGAGTGTCGAGAGTTTGTCTGCAGGGGACTTCTTTGTAGTTCATGAGGGCTCTCTTCTTAGTTACAGCAACTGACTCCATTTCAGTCCAATAAGCCTCAAACCAGTCAGCATTCCTCCCATCTCTTTTCCCGTGCAGAGTTATAGATGGTGGCGTGCAGATGATTCCACTTTGACACCGCACTGACGCCTTGGGTGTTTTCTGAAAGAGCCTGATCAATGATGTTGAGGAACTCCTGGGTCCTTTCTGGATCAGTGGTTCGGCAAGTGTTGATCCATGAAGGACCTTTCTTCTTGGATGGGTGAAGCTTCCTTGGCTGAAGCCTGACCTTGCTACGCACCAGGGTGTTGTCAGTGTCACAGACAGCGCTGTGATAGCTGTGAGTGATGGGGACACTGCTAAGGGTGGTACATCTGGTGATGTTAAGTTCCAGCTGGTGCCAGTGGCGTGATCTTGGATGGCTCCAGGACACCTTGTGGCACAGCTTGAACTGGAAGTAGCTGTTTGTCACACAGAGTCCATGGTGACAGCATAGATCCAGCAACCTCTGTCCATTTTTGATCATCTTGCCAATCCCCTGGTGCCCTATGCTCGTTGGCCAAGCTATAGTCAGTACCCACACTTGCGTTGAAATCTCCTAGAAGATACAATCCCTCAGTGCTAGGAATTCTACTGATGGCAGCGTCAAGTGTCTCATAGAATTGATCCTTGACATCTGGGGTGGAGGTGAGTGTCGGGACATAGATGCACATGAGATTAACTGGGCCCACGCTTGTTGACAAGTGAAGAGTATGAAGTCTCTCTGAGCCTACTGTGGGTGGTTCACTCATCACATGTAGCGTGTTTTTTACTGTGAAACCCATGAGTTGCCTCTTGGGCTTTCCCCTGCCAGAAGAAGGTGCAGTGTTTCTCTTTGAGGGATCCACTTTGAACGAGTCTATTTTCTTGCAGCACAGCAATGTCCACATTGAGCCTTGTGAGCTCCTTGTCGATCACAGCTGTCTTGTGTGTGTCATCAAACTGCAGAAGGTTGTCAGTAAGGCCAGGACACATGGTCCTCACATTCCAGCTTGCGATGCGAAGGACTGGTGTCTTCTTTGTTAAGTCTGTCTTGCCTGGTGCATAGATTATCGAACTGCCTGTTGAGAGATGACTCTCTAAGCTCCAAGCACCCATTGAAGTAAGTAGGTCGTGGCAGGACAGCAGTTAACTGAGTGGGTGGTAGCTATCCAATGAGACATGATGATCTCTCCCTCTGTCAGAAGTAACCCCTGGTGCTCATACTCTACACCAATTGAGTGAGAGCTTACAATCAGCAACTGTTTATTCCCGTGTTGTGCTAATGTTTAAGCACAAAGCTGGAGTATCCTCTCCAGGGCACAGGCCTGGGCAAATAGTATGGAGACACTGAGCATCAGGACACCCTCTCAGTATTGCGAGTATTGTCCAAAGGAAAGGAAAAAAACAGTACTGTTTGGTATTGCTCTGCTGTAGGAGTTGCTGGAAAACTACCTGATAAGTAACAGGTAACTGCCTAAGGGACTCCAATCCAGATTTACTGTCCAGGTTTACTCCCTCAGCCTTCTTCTCTCTCAAGCCATCCACAGGGAAGTGAGATTTTTTGCCCATAGCTGGGGCTCTGTTTCTTGGCATCAGGATGGAACCACACGCCAGTGGGCCCGCATGACATGCACAAGGATATCACACATTGCCCCATCCCTGTGACAGCTCAGAGAGATACCCTGATGATAATGCACCCCACAGGAACATCACAAACAGCCCCCTCCCGAGGACAGCTCAGGGTCAGACACTGCACACACTGCAACAACAGTGACATTACTGTATTAGTCCCTCCATTCTGAAAAACAAGCATTCACCCTACTTTATGCTTTCTGTCCCACAGCCAATTTTGTATCCCCGCTGCCACTGCCTCTTTAATCCCATCTGCTCGAATTTTGTTAACAAGTCTATTTTATGGTACTTTTTCAAACACAATTTTGAAGTCCAGACGCACACCATCAACCTCACCACCCTCGTCAACTCTCTCTGAAACTTCATCAAAGAAATTAATTAATTATTTCAGGCACATACTTCTGTTAACCAATCTGTCCTGGCTGTCATTTATTAGCCCATGTTCTACCAAGTGACAGTTAATTTTCTCCTGTATATTTGTCTCTAAAAGTTTCCCCACCACCGACATTAGACTAAATGGTCTTTAGTTCCTGGGTTTATCTCTCTTTTTAAACAGGGCTGTAAAATTAGCAATCCTTGCAGACTTATCTTTCAGTTCTGGAAAGTCTATTGTGGACAATCTCTTTGGGCATGACTTTAACCAATTAAAGCAACAGGATACTTGATTACTAAGTCCAGAACTTTTATTGAGAGGAAAATAGTGCTTAATAATTGAAAGCAAAATTATCTTTAACAAACTTGGACAATATAACTTTACTGCTCCAGCAGGTGTGTGGACTGGTCGAGCTTGGTCTCAGAGTGTCACGGTCCTCTTTGTCCAGTCTAGATCCCTCATCAGGTGGAGAACTTGGTTGATGATCTGAGCCTTTACCCCTGAGATCTTCTAGTGTTCCTGCGCACTGAAACCTTACAAAATCCCTACTTTTAACCCCTGGATGGCCATCACACCACCTTGCAAAATAATATTTGGTCCGAGCTGTTGCTAGGTACATTTAATAAGTTCTTAATGATGTCTTCCACTAACAGTCACCTGTCCTCAGAATCTCAGACATGAGTACAATGGAGTGGTTTCACACTGTCTCCCAATCTGATCTGAAACAAGTTTCCTATTCATTAAATCGAGACTCTTGACGGTCACGATGTACCAGACCATGGGTTTTATCAGGGGTCTGAGAAATGTCCATTGTTTGAATACGTTTCACTGAAACTGCCCTTTCCCACACAGACACAGAAACTCACAGTTATTAGATTGAACTAACTTTAAATGAAAACCCATTCTCTCTAAAATGTTTATTGATTCATTATTTATAACTCAATCATGGTTCATTACCTTTACAATCATCTGTTTCAGGATGGGTAGCTACTCATTAATTATACAGGATATAAACGTTAGTACTGAACACAAAATGGCTCCTTTGGTCATGTGTTAATTGTAAAATGGCTTCCTTGACCTGATTAGTTATTACAACAGATACATTATAAAAATGGTCAAGTTAAACTGAGATCGAACTACCTAAGCTTACCTGCATCCTCCAGTCCTCTGGCATCATTCCCATATTCAAGGAGAATTGAAAGATTGTGGTTTGAGTCTCTGCTATTTCCACCCTTACTTCCCTCAGCAACCCAGGATGCAGCCCATCCAGACCGGGTGACTTTTCTACTGTGAGCACTGCTAACCTTGTAATTATCTCCTCTTTATCTATTTTCATCCCCTCCAATTTCTCCACAACCTCCTCCTTTACTGTGACATTTGCACAATCTGCTTGTTTTGTGATGACAGATGAAATGTACTTAATTAGTACCTCAGCCACACCCTCTGCCTCCACAGGATCTCCTAATTGACCCACCCTTTCTTTGACTGTCCATATGTTGGTAAAAGACTTCAGTGTTCCCAGTTCTGTGACCTGCTAATCTTTTCTCATACATTCTCTTGCTGATCTCATTTCCTTTTTCAGCTCTCCTCTGTACTTTCTGTATTCTGCTTGTTTCTCTACTGGATATGAATCCTCACATGATTTCGATATTAATGGTTTATGAACTATTTTGTTGAAGGATTGAGTTTTGTAAATTTCTCCCGAGCTCCCCTCATGGTCAGGCAGAAAGTTTAACTGCTGTGTTTTCAAACAGCAACAGCTTTATTTGAAAAGCCATTGGGACAGGATTCCGGGTTTTAATCCATCACAAATCTGGTTCTGATGTCTTGTGGCTCCAGCTGTCACATGACCTGTCAGAGGATGACCTCATAATTGACCAAGTCATGGAGCTGTGGGTTGATGTTTAAATTGTTTCAAAATAATTTTCAAGAAGGACAATCAAAATGAATCGATATATAAAAGGTAGATTTTGTGAATTTGTGCTCCCAGTGGAAATTCCTGCAGAGTCTGCTGGTTTTCATATCCCCAATTCCCCACAGGAAGCTCTGTGCTCGGAGTCTGTATTCCTTACATCAACATTATACAGAATCATTTCATGGGAGACCCCAGTGTGAATTGTAGACAGGTGGGTCAGTTTTAACTTTCAAAGTAACACAGGAGCAAAATACTGCAGATACTGGAACTCTGAAATAAAAACAGAAAATTCTGGAAACACTCAGCAGGTCTGGCAGCATCTGTGGAGAGAGAAACAGAGTTAACGTTTCAGATCTGTGATCTTTCATCAGAACTGGGCTGAAATTGTCTGAGGGACTGCGATTGTGGAATCAATTTCAGGGTCAAAGACATTGTACTTGGTAAGGATAGGAAGATGGTGATTATTAAGTATGGTGCAAAAATATAGATGCTTTTACATTATTTGAATCAACATTGATTTAAACTTTGTGCTCATGAATCCTATCTTTTGATCAAAATGACACTGATAACAATGGAAAAAGCAACACATGCATTTCACGACCACAGGACTTTGTAAAGCCTTTTACAGCCAATGAAGGACTTTCCAAGTGTTGTCACTGTACAGTACAATACAATACCCGACAATAAGGATATTTCACATTCGAATCACACAAGTGCCAGGCAATGACCATCTCAAACAAGAGAGAATCTAACCATCTCCCCTTGACGTTCAACAGCATTACGTTTGCTGAATCTCCCACTATCAACATCCTGGGGGTTACCATTGACCAGAAACTGAACTGCAGGAGCCATATAAATATCATGGCTACAAGAGCAGGTCAGAGACTACGAATCCTGCGGCGAGTAACTCACCTCCTGACTCCCCAAAGCCTGTCCACTATCTACAAGGCACAAGTCAGGAGTGTGATGGAATACTCTCCACTTGCCTGGATAGGTGCAGCTCCAACAACACTTCAGAAGCTCAACGCCATCTGGGACAAAGCACCCCACTTGATTGGCACTTCATTCACAATGTTCACTCTCTCCGTCACCGATGCACTGTTGTAGCAGTGTGCACCATCCACAAGATGCACTGCAGCAAGGCAGCAAGCCTCCTTCGACAGCACCTTCCAAACCCGTGACTTCTACTACCTAGAAGGACAAGGGCAGCAGATGCATGGGAACACCACCACCTGCAAGTTCCCCTCTAAGCCATACAACATCCTGAATTGGAAATATATCACTGTTCTCTTCCTTTTGATGGGTCAAAATCCTGGAACTCCCTTCCGAGCTGCATCACATCGACTGCAGTGGTTCAAGAAGGCAGCTCACCACCACTTTCTCCAGGGAATTAGGGATGGGCAATAAATAAAAATAAAATCAATAAAAAAGACAATAATTCCCAAAAGTAGAAAATACATATGAAAATGAAAATATAATAAAACACAGTCAGCATGGATTTCACAAAGAAAGACTTGATTAACCTTATCTTTGAAGAATCAACAGCAAGAGTAATACAGCAGATGTAGAAGAGTTTAAGTTAATAAAGCCTCATCCTTTTTTGTGTTTAAACCAACAAATTGTGGGTGAACAGACAAGCACACAAACTGACAGAGCTGCATGTTGTGCTTTCTAAATTACCCTAAAGCAGGGTGTTAATTAGTTAAATCTTCAAGTTGCTGCAACCAGAATAGCCATTGTCCACGATCAGTTTTACTGTTATAAATAAAGATGGAACATTCATTGTGAATCTATAGAAACAGTCTGGTCCTGCACACTGCAGACACATCCACGTCATCACCAACCAACTCGCCTCTCATTGATGCAGTTATTTGACTTTTCCCCATTAGCTCCATGGAATTAATTTTAAAAGATTTTAATTCTAAGAAGTTTTGTTAATATTCAGCCCTTGAGAAGAAACAATTCCCTGGCCACAGTGAAGAAAGCATTGAATATAAAACAGTAGACGACCAGGTAACACAGTGAAAGCTTATCAGCTAATCTATAATTGCTTAGTATTCTTACTTTTGCTCTTGCTATTCGGTTTTTCATCCTTTTCAGCTCCTGACTGTGGATATTATTGTGATTAAATGTGAAAAGATGCACTGTGTCTCAGCCCCGTTATATTGGCTCTTTCTCTGTCCAGTGCTGTATACACTCAGATACTGACAGTGTCTCTCCCTCCCTCAACTTTCCAGCCCTGACGGTGCAGAAAGCGCTGTTCAAAGTTACACATTCTGACTGTTTGCAGTTGATTAGTGAGAGATTATTAACGTATCCTTCTGCAACGCTGCCTCGGTTAGTAACAGCAGATCGAAGTCACATTTCAGATACAGAAACAGACGCATCAATTATTCACTCTTTCCCAGTGTGAGTGATTCCGGGACAAGCAGCAACATTCCAGCCCCACACTCTGCAATTACCCAGCACCAGCGGAAAGCAGTGAATACAGATTCAATCAGTGGGTTAATGTCCATTACAGGGATGCAAGATTCCACGGCCCAGGATAAACATCCCCATACACCGAGAACAAGCTCAGGAAAACCCGGGGGAGTTAATATCCCAGTCACTGAGCATTCCAGTCACATTGAACAAGTTCCTGAACTGAGAGAACCTTTCAAAGTACAGAAGTGATGACGAGGTCAAAAAGGTCTGAACAGTTGAGGTGACTGAGCGGTTTCAGCTTCTCTGTTCAGGTTGCAGCTTTCACTGGAGGCATGTGTTTAAATCCCACTTCTGACAACTTGATTTTCAGTTACTTTACAGAGCTTCCTTGAAGGTTTGAGGTGGAGTAAATACTGAAGAACTGTTTCTAACTGCTGAACGGTCCATAACGAAAGTTACAGATTTAAGGTGACTCACAAAACCAGAAGGAACTTGAGGAAAAATTCCTTTCTGCAATGTGTGGTTAGGATTTCAGTTATGTGGATAGATTGGAGAAGCTGGGGTTGTTCTCCTTGGAGAGGAGATTTGATAGAGGTGTTCACAATCATGAGGGGTCGTGACAGACCAGATAGAGAGAAACTGTTGGTAGAAGGATTGAGACTCAGGTAAAAGCTGTGGCTCAGTTGGTCACACTCACCTCGATATCACAAGTTTCTGGGTTCAGATTTCACAGCTGACACTCCAGTGCAGCACTGAGGGTGTTGAAGGTGCTGCCTTTCAGGTGTGATGTTAAACCAAGACCTGGTCTGCATGTTTGGGTGAATGTAAAAGATCCCAAGCTGCATTTTCAAACAAGTGAAGAGCAAAAGTTGCAGGTTCCAGGATTTAGATGCTTCAGTAAGAACAGAGAAGATGGGAAAAGAGGGGGGGGTGGCATTGTTAATCAAGGAGAGTATTACAGCGACAGAAAGGACGTTTGAGGACTCGTCTACTGAGGTAGTATGGGCCGAGGTTAGAAACAGGAGAGGTGAGGTCACCCTGTTGGGAGTCTTTTATAGACCTCCAAATAGTTCCAGAGATGCAGAGGAAAGGATAGCGAAGATGATTCTCGACAGGGGCGAGAGTAACAGGGTAATTGTTATGGGGGACTTTAACTTTCCAAATATCGACTGGAAATACTATAGTTCGAGTACTTTAGATGGGTCAGTTTTTGTCCAGTGTGTGCAGGAGGGTTTTCAGACACAGTATGTAGACAGGCCAACCAGGGGCAATGCCACATTGGATTTGGTACTGGGTAATGAACCCGGCTAGGTGTTAGATTTAGATGTAGGTGAGCACTTTGGTGATAGTGATCACAATTCGGTTAGGTTTACCTTAGCGATGGGCAGGGACAGGTATATACCGCAGGGTAACAATTATAGCTGGGGGAAAGGAAATTATGATGTGATTAGGCAAGATTTAGGATGCGTAGGATGGGGAAGGAAACTGCAGGGGATGGGCACAATCGAAATGTGGAGCTTATTCAAGGAGCAGCTACTGCGTGTCCTTGATAAGTATGTACCTGTCAGGCAGGGAGGAAGTTGTCGAGCAAGGTAGCCG